>NW_028186173.1:1374889-1436194 GCF_003343005.1 Rhea americana
CACCGAGAGCATCCCTGCGCGGGCAGGGGCAGGCGGACGCGCCACGGCACGGCACCGAGAGCATCCCTGCGCGGGCAGGGGCAGGCGGACGCGCCGCAGCGTGCACCGAGAGCATCCCTGTGCGGGCAGGGGCAGGCGGACGCGCCGCAGCGTGCACCGAGAGCATCCCTGCCTGGGCAGGGGCAGGCGGACGCGGCGTGGCACCGAGAGCATCCCTGCGTGGGCAGGGGCAGGTGGACACGCCGCGGCACGGCACTGAGAGCATCCCTGCCTGGGCAGGGGCAGGCGGACGCGCAGCAGTGCGGCACCGAGAGCATCCCTGCGTGGGCAGGGGCAGGCGGACACGCCACGGCACGGCACTGAGAGCATCCCTGCCTGGGCAGGGGCAGGCAGACGTGCAGTGGCGCGGCACCGAGAGCATCCCTGCGTGGGCAGGGGCAGGCGGACACGCCGCAGCACGGCACTGAGAGCATCCCTGCGCGGGCAGGGGCAGGCGTACGCGCCGCGGCGCGGCACCGAGAGCATCCCTGTGTGGGCAGGGGCAGGCGGACGCGCTGGTGCTGCGCGCGCGAGGAGTTGGATGGGCCAAGAAGCGACACGTGTGCGACTGAGAAGCACACGTGGTGCTGGGCAGCAGTGCAGAAGATGGCCTGTAGAGCAAACAGCAAACATATAGCAATATTGCAAATCCATTTATGCAACTTTGGCTCATGGAGAATCCATTACAAAGTGAGGGAAATAATGCTGCTTTTAGCAACGACTTAAGAGTTGTTTTCTAGTTAGGAAGTGAACACTGCATTCCTTAACAGGGTTCAATTCATAGAGAAACCAGCTTTTATCTGAGTAAGAACCCCGTATGAGTTTCATAGATGTCAGGCCACATGTGGCTACTTCCTAATATGGGATGTTTTTTCCAACAAGTGATGAACAGTTTTGACACATCTGTCTGGTTTAATAAGTGAAACAACACATATAGAGTACATGAGGAACTTAAAACATGAAGAAGAAAAATGCTAACGGCCTTATTGTGCACTGTCTGTATTGTATATCTTCTGTGTTTGGGTGTAAACAACTGCGTAAGATTTACAGTGATAAAGGATAAAATTTCTCTAGTACTGTCACACGGCCTATATTTAAGGGCACAGACGCAGTAATGCCCTTCTGAACACAGCAGAAGTTAACCAAGAATGTTGTATGTATGCTTGATAAATGGGAGCGTGATCAGATTATTTCAAACACTGGGTGGAAATATATCCACAAGTAGTGTGTGATTGCACATATACTAATAATGGATGGTTGGATTTATTTCTTTTATGTAGTTGATTTTAATATTATGTATATTTATTTCTAGATACTGTTAGAAGTTGTGTAGCAAAGTTGTTCTTCAGCTGTCCCCTGAAGGGCCATTACTGCCTATACAGTAAATCCAGTTTTACTCTCATCAGCCAACAGCCTTCGCTATGGATCCATATCATGTTTCTCTTTCAGCAGGTGTGTGCAATACAAATTAGTGGCACCTCTATATTGTTAACTTTATACTTGGAAAAAAATGTTTTAATGGTTAATCTGTTCAAATATGTTTATAATCCACAGTGCTATAATGTGAGTTTTTGTGACCCTTGTGATTTTTCACAAGTAGGCAGCTTTATTATTAAACTCACTGCTCAGGTTGCATTACAGTAGGTTGACATGATTTTGCAATTTTTCAGGATTTCTATTAAATATAACAATTTAAAACTGTCTGCAGAGAGTACAAAATCTGAGGGGGGAAAAAAAATGTGGGGCCAAACCTTATTGTCCTTATTCAGGCAAAACCTACAGTAAGCCCAAAGTGTAGTCCTGTTTCCTTGCAAATGAACAGAAAAAATGCAGTTGGTTTGTACAGGAACAAAATCAATTCCATAGATTTTAGGTGGAGCTGAAGGTTTCAGCCCCTGCTGTGATTCTTTTTACTGGATTTTCAAATCAGATCAGTGGTGTTCTTTACCAGTTGTAAAGATATTTTGTTACATTTAATGTTATTTTCAATTAAAGACCATTAATTGGCTATACRTGGAATTTCTTAATAGGTTACAAATAGTATTTAATTGTAAGAGAAAAACCTCCATTCACAGTTCAAGATGAAACACAAAGGTTTTGTTTTAAAATAGTGAGGTTCAGTTTCTCAGTCTCTTCAGCGCTGGTCATTGCAGTTTATCCCATCCTACTGGAAACTTAGAAATACAGAGGGTTTACCTGAAATTTAAAGCATTTAAGATGAGTTATGCTGTGAATTTAATAGGTCCAGTCATCCTTCCCTGTATTTGTTCCTAGAAATAAATGTGTCTTGAAGGTTATCACGAGGGACGGTAAGTGAGGAGAGGCTAAGTGCCACCCTTAGCGTCGTGTCTGTGCAGTGCAGCGGATGTATAGCAAAGGCAGCACATTCCTGCCGTGAATTTGTGGTTGTAATGCGCGGGGAACAGGCCACGGGGAGGAGAGGGCTCTTCTGGGAYGGATGAGGATGGCTGTTGAATGAGGAAGGGGCAAAGGCCGGAGGAGGAAAGCGGTCAGAGCCCTCAGGGGTAGGAGTGTACGCTGGGCTTAGCGTGTCAGGCTTCGTATGTGGTACTTTTTTAGCACTTTCATAGGGGAGGTTGTGAGACCTAAAGCTTGCCTGGTTTTCCAGCAGCTGGTCTAACAGAAGATGCTGRCTGCTTCTCCCTGTAAACCTGGCCATGGTTATATTCATAGTGTCAAAGTGTTGCTGCAGTAGCACTGCTTTTAATAATAAATGAAATATCTGAATACCAGTTGAGAATCTGGCCCAGCATAGTGTTCGAGTGAGCATCTCTTGATGCACTGAAATTAGATCAATGAGATCAATGAGAGTTTTTGAGTGCTTAAGGATAAGCAAGGCTTGCAGCAGCTCCTGCAGCTTTGGAGGCACCTCTCTAGGACGTGTAAACCTGTTCTTGTGCCTCTGATGGGTGATCTGCTCTGGCTGAACTGGCAGTGTGAGATGTGAGGAGTGTTAAGGRACTCGTGTTTTCTAGTAGATAAGGAAAGATGATGGTCAAGAGACAAGTTGAGTGGTGCTGACAGGGGAGGAATAGAGACAGAATAGAGAAATATGGAGGGGAGGAATAGAGAAGGAATAGAGAAAATGAAGTAGAGAGAGAGCAGAAGGAGAAACTGCAATGAGAAGAAGACATTGTGAAAAGGAAAAATAAAGGAGGTACTCTATAAATGAAAACCTGGGAGAGAGAGGTTGAATTTAACAAAGATCAGATAGAAAAGGGGAATTATCTTTAGAATGTACCTTTCCTGTTTTATTTCTGATGTGAGTGAGGTAAACATATGTTGAAAAATATGGACAAAAATATTAAAATGCACAAAAACGAGGAAGGAGAAGCAGAAACAAAAGCTATATACTGGTAGAGTTAGCATTTTTTGCTCGTCGCTGTACGGTCTCTGCTGGCTCTGGTGCTGTGTATTAACAAAATGACCTCTGCTCTGCTTGTGGTTTATGTTTTGAATCATTGTACTGACAATTCATTCACTGATTCCACCTTTAATCCCTCATGCCTAGCCTTTTCCTGATACATTTTTCATTTAAAAACCTCTCCCTGTAACCCCTTCGCAGATTACTGTGAATTTGGCCCTGTCTGTCCCATTTTTTTATTGGGACTATTAAGCTTCACATGGTTTCCAGCTCACATATTACTTTTCTCCCCCACTGCTCTGCATGCTGTTCCTCCCTGCCCYGGGCCCGCGTGCCCCTGCTGGGCCTGGCCTCCTCCAGACCCGGGGACAGGCTGCCGGCCCCCTTTGCTTCACGTGGTTTTCTCTGCCCTGCGCTGTGTAACTGCGTTTGTCCAGTTACAGCTGCTCTTTCRGAGCCTTCGCTTTGGGCATGCTACGGTCTCACGAGTTTGTGTGCCGATGCTGCTTGCTCTTGCTTTAGTCTCCCCTTTTGGGGGTATTGACCTTCTGAGTGGGCTATTGCACAAAGTAGGACTGTTTGCAATGGTCTGGGGGTATAATGCGCTGTACTGAGCCCTATAAACCCGCAGGGGCCGTCACCCCTCCGGGCAGGAGGAGAGGCTTACGGAGCAGGTGCCCAGGAGGCAACACTGCTCCTGCAGGCGAGGCTCCCTGCGAGGCTGCCGTTCCCGCCTGGAGGGGGGTCCCCCGTCCTGCCCACGCTCGCTGCTGCTGGCCGCTGCCGCAGGAGAAGCTGCGCGGGCTCCCGGGCACGTCCCRGGGCAGGGCTGGCGGAGACGGCCGCCTCGCTCAGGGTCCCCGAGCACCCAGCCGGAGACCGCTCGCTCCCCGGGCCGGGGGCGCTTGTCTGGGGGGTCCTGCAGGCTGCTGGCGCCCACCGCAGCACCCAGGTCCGCCCGCTCGCCGCTGGGTGCCTGGGAGCTGCTCCTCGTGCCTCTTAGCGGCCTTTTGCGCGCTTTGTCTCTTCTCTGAGCTCCTGGCTGAGAGCCGGCTCCTGCCGSCGTGCTCACGCGCTGCTTCTGAACTGCTCCGACTGCGCTCGTGCTGCTGCACGTCCCGAACCTGACTGGGGCCGAGGGGCCCGCAGCGAACTTGCCATTGGCTTCAGTGGGACGGGYGCAAAACAATGCGGTTTGGTTTTGTGTCTTTGCAAACACACTGTAAATGCAGCATTTTATATGCTCTTTTACGGAAAAATTATGGTGCCTCTTGCATTGCACTGAGTGTTCAAACCTGCTATGCATCAGTATGATGTTTAATGTAAGACAATTTATGCTTTTCCTTTGTTTGAAATCCCAAAGCTTTTACGTACTGCAAATAAAATTATGATTAAATTAAATACAGTGTGCTAAATTCACAGGATAAATGTTATTTAAGTCTGTGAAATTGCACAGGAGATAAATTTGACATAAAATATATTTATAGTGTGTTAATAATAAGTTAAATGAAAGACCAGTGATAAAAAYGTAGCTTTCAGCAGATTTGTCATAGATTCATAGTCAAAAGAATAATATATGATTTCTAAGAATGTCCATGTAAGTTACCGTATTTTTATTCATCTTTTTTTGCCAGTCATTCTATATTCTCTTTGACATAGCTTTTACTTTTCTAGAATGCAGGAAGAGGGAGTTTTTCTCTCATGTCTCCAGAGCAGATCCTTAATTTCATGACCCTGCTTCCCATTTAATTTAAAAAATATTAGTGAATAGTTATATCATGTTTCAAAATGCTTGGGTGGAAGTTGTGAAACTACAAATTATTACTGTGTTTTCAGCAGAGTAGCTTTTGGCCACTGGGAAGAGAAGAATGTTTCCATTAAGATCTATTATATGGATCTGAGAGAGAAATTTTCTAAATGATTGTTAACAAAAAGAACGGAGGTAGAATAAGGGATGATCTTAGAGAAAATACTCTACAGATGAGATGCTTATTTTCACAGATTTGTTCATTAAAATCATTCTCTAATGCCACTTGATTTACGGTTTAATTTCTCTTGTCAGGTGTGAAAGCTTTATGCCCGTATGGCAGCCCCATCTAACAATGATTGCCTGACGTGTCCTTTTATAATACCTTGCTTATAGTCGTTCATAAATTTGCCAAACACTAACTAACTGGGCTGCAATTTTCCCATGCCAGGTGGTTGCCTCGAGCTGACTGTTTTTTATTTTAATTTGGACAAAACGATCCAGCTGTTTYTGACAGCATAGCTGGAAAAAATGCATTGCCTTGGCCATGTTAAAAATTTCTGGTGACCGTTTCTCTCAATARGTCTTGTGTCTACGTGCTTCGAAGCAGGAGGAAGAAATTTGTTAGGACAGTGTTGCTTGTGAAAGAGTTTTGCCATCCCTGCATAATCCTGCCAAATTTACTTAACAAGCTTTCAGAGTTTGCACGTGCTTGGCAGGAGCTGCCTCAGTTTCTCCAGGCCGCCTCGCCGCGGAGGCCRGCTGGAGGCACGCGGCAGCCCGGGCCCGCCGGCGACTTCTGCGCCTGCCGCCTGGGGCAAGAGCAGCGCTGGGCTCGGTCACAAGAGCACACGCACCTGAAAACCCCAGGGTGGACCCCGGGACCCTTTTACTTCTCCATGGCAGTCAGCAGATTTCCGTAAAATCTGATGGAMTCGCAGGTGTCCCACCCACTTCCCGCGTAAGCCCGTGCCAAACGTGACAGAGCGCTGCAGCCATCGAGTTACGTCCTTGGCCGGAGGGGAGAAGCTGTTTCAGTAATCTTGGGTTTGAGCCTTACGAAGTGTGTCTGTGACAGTGTGGTACCRCAGGGTGGAATCTGCATTGCTAGTTTTCTTCATAGAAAGAGAACAAGGAACACGAATCCATGAAACCCACGTTAAAAGGACATTATTCGTATTGTGAAATCAGGTATTTGAAATCTGTAAGATCAGATGTGCTTGTGCACTCTTGTCTCCTGCATGCAAATGCAATCTTTAATTAAAGATCTTGTAAAAAAAAAAATGTAATAGAGGCATAAATGCTAAGCTCTCACAACTGCAGTAGTGTTCTTTTAACATTGACGTTCTGTGAGCAGTTTATAAATTATTATATTATTATATTCAACAAAACCACGTTGAAATATTGGAAGAATTTAAGGCAATGTAAGGTCCTTTGAAAACAGGTCACTTCTGAGTCAATCACACCCAACCTCAGATAGGTTTCACCTTGTGCTGTTTCACCTTGTTTTGTGAATGTTCAGGAGATGAAACTTCTGGTATTGTAGCAGTAAAAGCTGCATTGAGCATATTCTGTGYAGTTTTATTCTCTTGCATTTTATCCCAGTGCAGTCGCAGCGTAATCCAGTGTGCTCACGAGCAATAATCGCACAATTRCTCTTTCCCCTACAAGGACCAAGAGTTGCAGTAAGGCGCATACTAAGCATATGCAAAGATATAATGGTGCTAATCATCTCTACATTAACGGATAAAAAAAAAAGTCACTGAGATGTACATCTAGCTTATAGAAGCCAGCTCTGTTAACATTTTGTTAAATGAGCATTTAAATACAAATATGACATGCAACTTGCTGTGTATGGTAGTAATTGATATATAATCATCAGTGAGCCAAGGATCTTAAAGACATATAATGTACTATAAGAAAACTCCCCTAAGAGCAAATGAAGTATTTTAGGATTTGTCTAATTGTATGCATATGGATTTATCGTAACTCCTTAGAGAGAAATGAACTAATTGCTGATTATTTGCATGACAGTCTCATTATGAAATAAGAACAAGATGCTGTTTATTAATGACCAAGTAAAAATGTTTGAAATACTGTTTTCAATATTTTCTTCAGAGCTTGTTCGCAGAACCCTTGTCYATACACAGTAATCCTGTGCAAGTCCTTAAGGCCCTGTGGGAGAAGACGCAGCTCAGGGGGACGCACAGTTTTGAAACTGCCATGATCCAGTCTACATTTCCACACCAAAAGGTAAAGCACTTTTTCTCTGGAGAGAAAGAGTGGCAAAAGAATTTCACACTGACTTTTGGAACTGTTCTGCAAAGATCTCTGCAAGAGCTATAACAAATCTTTGCTGTACTCATATAGTGAAAAACAAAACTTTTTTCCCTTACCCTGCCCTTCTCCCCTCCTTTCTTTTTTCTCTTTTTCCTCATTGCTTCTTGTCTCTCACACAGTACATCTAACACTATACAAGTTACATTGTCCTTAGAAATGAGAGATTAGGCCTGATTCCATTGCCAGTAAKGGTGATGGCATTTTTACGCTGACTTAGAGAATCAAACCAACATCTCTTCCTTGCTTCTGTCTACTGGCTTGAGAATAAACAAATAAATACTTTGTGCTTTGAGGACTGTGGTTAAGGTTGTTTGCCTTAGCTCTGGGTTCTTCCGAGCATTTGCGCTCACTAACACGCCAGGTCCTCTTCTGTTGGATGACCATATGGCTGTTTGTAGCGTGTGCATGTGACCTCTCTTTTATATGAGGTGCTCAGCTTGCGGGGGGATTGAAAAATGTTCACCAACTATTACGTTTTCGAGCTCTGCAGCAGATTCATGGTGTTACTCTGTACTGTGCTTTGAAAGGCCTCCAGGCTTGTTCTCTAATCCCTCCTACACGCCTTGTGGGAATTGTTCCCGAAGCGATGAAAACGAGTGATGGTACATATGGATTTTTTCCTACTCACATGAACAGCTTCAAACTGTAGATTCAAATTAGCTGCCGTTATGGGCTGTTTGGCAGCCACTTGGAAGGTCACCTAGTTAAACACGGAGTTGGATTTTATGGGAACGATCATTTGCACGTGCATTATTAGTTACCCCCATCAGTTTAAAAGATTACTCAGTCAAAGCTGTTTACTGTCTCAAGGATTTTGGGGAATGCCATTTTAAAGCTATTAATCAGGCTTCTTAGAAGAGAATTCTGTAGGTTTTTAAAACAAGTATCTATTTATTCCTGAACGTCTTCATCCAGCTAAATTGGATGAAATGAATTGTCAAATATGATTTTAAAATATTTTCTCTCAGAATATTTTAAGCATAAAAATGTCTGACTGAGTAAGATTAATTTACTAAGGTTATGGCTGATTTAAAACCAGGGGTTTTGTTAAGAACACCTTCTGAAATTCAAAGATAATTCTGCACTGAACTGGGAATTCCTACTGTGGCTTGCAAGGAGAGTAGGGGATCCCCAAATCTGAGACCCAGCTTATGGGCTAGTTTTACTTAGATACATTGGAGCTTGCACTAAGTATTTTAGCTGCTTTTGAATCCTAGCCTGAGTCATCTGAAGGCATTAGAACTGTCTTTCTGTTAGTAGTGGCTTAACTTGTGTCCCTGCCAAAAGCTGCTAGTCAAAAGTCAGAGCTGGTTGAGTGTAAAAGAGTTTGGGGTGAATAAAGAGCTTAGAAAAGAACGTTTTTTCATGGGTAGAATTAGATATAGTGCATCATATGTATAAATTCTACAAAATAGTCCAACACCCTGGAAATGTGATTACTCTCTGGTGTCTTGGTTGCATAATCCTACTATTTTTTAGATACTAGCATTTGGCCTATTTTGGGAAATTTCATCATTTTGTGACAGTAATAGTATCTTYGAGTTCCCAAAGTAGTTGAACTGGAAAATAAGATACAGATCTTTACCGATTTAATGAATTAAGTAGCAAATTGAACTTTGGAAACTCTGGGAGTTGTAGGTTATGTAATATCCTTCAGAAGTTGAAGACAGTCRAGTAAATGTACTACATCTGAAATGTTTAAAAGACTTTAAAGTTCAGTGCTGGTCTGTGCAGCATGCTGCTAGGTTTATGTTCTCTGATTTGGTTTTGCTTATTAATACAGAGCCTGAATTTATTTCTAGTAAAACTTCCACTGAATTTACTCAGAAAAGTCCCATCAAGTTTTCTGGGAGCAAGATCTAAGTCTACTGTAAGGAAGATTTCTTTCAACTTGTACATTCCCCAAAATGCTAGCTAGAGGAGCCTCGTGCAGTAGATTCCAAACATGACTTAATAACAATTTTGCTTGACAGAACAACCTTCTGTAGTACTCTGAATTTTTACTTTCAGTGAGTTCTTCCTTTTATTAATGGAACTTAAAATATTACAAATGATTTGRAAAAAAAATGTAGTTGTTAATAATATTCTTCTTCCAGTAAAGCTGTAGATGTGTGGTTGTTTGATAAACATAGTACTTATCTTTACATATAAATTTTTTGAAATGTGTTGATATAAATGCTGTATCAAAGTCTTATATTGTATTCAGATTTTATGAGTCATGTTCCAGTATAGTCTAAACGGCCTTATCAGAATCAAGGAACTTCTGTGCTGTATAAGCACATAGGGGAAAGTAGGGTTGTATCCTGTTGAAGTAAGCAGGAACCACAGTGAAGCCAATATTGTAACAACTGTTCCACAATTGCTCAGCGTTTTACCCTGGGCTGTGACACTGGGCTAATTCAGAATAAATGAATTTATACATTTTCTTCTAATTTGGTAAAGCATTTTGCAAATCTGGAGAAGAATATATTACATCAATGAGTTATTCCAGGATAAAGTCTGAGAAATATTTTCAGATTTACATCACTGTAACAGATAAAGATCTGGATTTGGCCTGATATGTGTGTGCAAGGATTTTGCAATGAATACCTAGCTTATAGAAAGAATGTCATGTATCACTGAGCAGTATGTTCGTGCCACAGAAAATATTTATACTACGCTGCTTAAAATGTGCCAAAAGTAAAGTATTTCCAGATGTACATCCTCACAGATTTCCTTTCGGTTGCTTCATAGTTCTTTATCAAAGTACACACAGGCTACATTATAAAAACTAATGGCAGAATTCTTTGTGTTGACTCATGCTGTGTCAGAAGAGAGACATGGTGACTACCTTACGAGCCCCCTGTGATCCTAAAGATAGTCCTTTGCTGAGTAGCCTTGCAGGAGAATCACTGAYATTCTTAAGCCGTTGGTAGTTCTGTTCTCTTGTTCTTTGTTTGCTATCTCAGTTTATGCAGCAGCGAAGTGCCACATTTTCACRATGGAGTCACTGAAATTTTCAAGGTGTAGCATAAGGATGAGATAAATCTCCCCAATTAGGCTTGTACCATGCAGTCCCCCTCCTAAAATAAGTGTCTTGTTTCAGATTATTTCCACTATTACAGAGTGGAAAGGTAAGTGTAAGAAAGATTGCTGCATTGGTCTTTCAATGATGTTTGCCTTTCTTCTGATCTACTGACTCATTACAGCGACTAAAGAGATTTTTCACTGGATGGAGAGGTTCATAGAGTTTCTTTCCAGTTTGATTCATGTCCTTATAATGCCTGGCCCAGCTCGACGCAGAGCAATACTATCATCATTTTGTCCATCTTGTGTCCTCTCAGAACGTCAAACCAGGGCACATCAGGGCATGTTCCTGGATACGCTTTGTTGCACCTTTCCATACCCAGGGGGGTTCTTGCACTGGATCAAGAACTTAAAGTGGGAAGGAAACTTCAAGAAGCTGGCTGGATGCAGTCTGGCTCTTCTGCTCTCCCAGGTCCTCCTGCCTGAGGAGTCACCAGCCCTGAATCTCACAGCAGCATGCCTGGAATATCTGAAGGAATATCACCAGCTTTTTCTTACTCTTCTTCTGACAACTGCTGCTGCCCCCGGGCTGAACTCAGCAGGATGGGCCATAGGGAAACTCTTTGAGCATTTAAGTGAGGCACCAAACTCTGAAGTGATGTTGTTGTTGGAAGGGCCTGGAGCAAGGGTAGCTGCGACAGCAGGGCCAGTCGTCTCCTCCTCCTCGGCAGGAGTGGAGAGACAAGCTGCGTGGGGTGTTACTGCTCAGAGAACACTCTCCTGCAAGCCAAGCAAAGGTGCATCTGAGACCTCTGGGGCATAAGTGTCTGTCAGTGTAGCCCACTGGTCCAGCCAGCTGCAGCCAGCCAGGTTCACCCTGAGACACCTGAACCTGAAGCCGAAGTAAATGGCCTGTGACCAAAGGAGTGGGGCATGGCCGAACACTGCTGTTCTCGCAGCTGCACCGCTGCTCTCCAGTAAGGCTAATATGGAAACATCTCTGGGCAAAACTTCTTGTTCTCCTCGGCAGCAGCTGAGCGGCAGCGAGGGGAATGAGGTAATCTCGGGCTGTTCTRGTTCTCGAGAAAATAGCCGTTTCCTGACTGTATCCCAGTTAGAAAGAAACTGGGGAGGAGAGAAGCAGTGCCATTGGGTCTCTCCTCTGAGCTATGGGCTTTTTCACTCTCTTATTCYGTAAATGTTTTGAAATACATACACATGGAAAAGGCCTGAATCGGACAACTCTATCCTTTGTACAGCCTTGTTCAGTAGGTTGAACTAATGTCCCTGGCAAGAGAAGGTATTTTTTCCATTGACTGTATGAACTGTGTAAATTCGTGTTTTCTTTGGGCTGCTGCATGYAGTATTTCAAGATCTGTGAAGACCCCACGCAAATAAAGAGGAGTGTTTTCTGAGCGGGCTTGGCTGGTTTTCTTTGTGTTTGTACTGAGTAACTGAGTGTTGTTTAACACCAGCGTTTATTTAAGTGTGAGATCGCAAATATTTTTAAAATTAAATAACTGAGTTTAAATTACACTGAATTATACAGTGTTATTAATTATCTAAAAGAGAGGAGTATTCAGCTTTTCAAGTGCTTGAAGCTGCAAGTGTAGTTTCTGTAGGCTTCTTGGATCAAGTTAGACATTAAGTTTTCTTTTAAGATGCATAATTGGTACTTCCCTGACTGTTYTCAATGGGAGAGTAAGAACGTCGCATTCATGCAGATATGTTTTGTCTAAGGTAAATTTGTCCTGTTATTGCTGCAGTTTTGGAAATAAACATTCATATTAGTATATTAGTGCTTCTCAGAGAAAATYTGGGTTCAGAACCTTGTTCTTTAAAAGGGGGAGTGGGCCCCAGCCACTACCAAGATGTTATCTCTTGTTCTCATGTGTTGCCCACTTAGAAGGGAGGAAGTCCCCAGCAGTCTAGACAATTAGTCGAGACCACTAAATTGTGCGTCATTGAAAAACCCAAAGAGAGGGCCAGAAGTAATCAAGGAGATTGAGCTGGAAGGAAATGTGCTGGGCAGGACTGCTAAGAGCGCTGCTATCAGGAATGTTGAAGGGGCCAAAAAAAAAAAAGTCCCAAACCAGGCCTCTACCTCCTAAAGACTTGTTATATTAGCTGTTACTGATGATAAAAAGAGAGATGTGTCCTGCTTAGTACACTTGCCCAGGCAGGTTGTTTGTCCACATGAAAAATATGAAAGACRGCACTTGTTAGATCCTGATGCGCTGCCCTTTGTGGTTGCGTTTTACGAGCTGTTAACTGTGCAACRGTTCACATGGTGAATGGCTTTGGTTTCTTTCATTACTGGCCTAGGATCTGGACCATGTACAGATGCACCTGGAAGAAGTGAGGTTCTTTGATTTATTCGGCTACAGTGAGGAAGCAGGAACTTGGCAATGTTTTATGTGCAATAATCCTGAAAAGGCAACAGGTAAGTGATCTGCRTTCATTACTGATATGCTTTGAGCAAGGGAGATTTATTTCTGGCAGACAGGCTCTTTGGATGGATGATGCAGCGTAGCTCACAGAGATAACGCTGTGTCTCTTCCCTCTGTGCAGCGATAGTTGTGGTCTCAGAGGAGAAAGTGGGGAAAGCAAACTTTCAAGCAAAAAGTAGATAGGATCTATTTTAATTGGAATTCTCCACTAAAATTCCTCTCACCTCAGCATCTCTGGTGAGATTCAGAGTGAAAAGCAGACCTTATTTGATGTTTACTTGAAGGGGTGCAACCCAAAGTTAGGATTTGTGGACTTGCGGACTTGTAAGTCCTCATGACTAAGTCTCTGATAACTCTTAGGGAGTGGGAGTGATACACGCCCATCTTGCCATGTCCAGGTAAAGGAGCACATCCGTGTACAGGAGATATATCTGCTAGACCACGTCCCAGTGCCCACTGGAGACTACAGCAGTTGCACATGTCAAGAGAAACTGGTACAGATGTTGTACCCAATTCATATTCTCCTTGTCTCTCAGGGCATCCCTGGGCATGGTGGTGAGGGTTTTTCCTCAGAATTATTTGCATTAATATAAATGAATCCATAGTATGCATCTTCTTAGGAACAAGTTAATACTGAATAACAACCATAGTACTCCAGGTATACTGGAAAACAGGCTGAGTGAAAAACAAATTTTTACTCAGGTAGATGATTCTGATGATCTGTTTTTGAAGCTTTCTGATGCCTGTGTGTTTTAGATCAGTGCATTGAAATCTGGAGGAATGACCTTTTGCTTAGATGTTTTTGCCACACTGTGATAGCCTGCACAAATCTGGCCAAGAATTTTGAATATTTTGGCCAAGGTTTGAATAATGGACTTTTTCAGCTCTTTATTTTAACAGGTAACATGTCTGTATTTCCTCAACACTGGATTTAGTAAGTCTTGAAAGTGTACCACAACTTCTGCTGCAGACTGAACTGCCTGTGCTAGTCTTTATAGGATGTTTCACCATCTTCCTTTCACAGCTCTCATGTGGCACTGACCTAGGGTCAGAGAAGCCATGTTTTTAGCTGAAACTTTGTCTTAGTAGAGTGAGATTGCTGTGGTTTTGCCTATTACATCAGCATTAGACTCATTTCCCTTGTAGCTTGTCATATGTCTATCTCACCTAAAATTGCAAAGCTTAATACAATAGCTTTGTTTTGAATTCTCAAATATGTTTGTCCAAAAAGGAGTATGTCTGTGGCAAGCTATTGATTATGCTGGTAGAGCAGCAGCATTAAAGCCAACAGACCAGACAGGGCCCACTACAAATGCAGGTGGTGGCAAAGGCAAATCCTTGGTGGAGATAGGAGACACCATTTCCATGTTTATGCCATGGACTTTGCTACTGTTGCTTAAGTCATTGATCTGGAGACATCATGGGAAAGTTGACATCTTGCTTCCCTTCTACTTCCCTAGAAAAGTGCGGAGAATATTTCTAGGGATATAAGTATTCCATTAATATTAATAATTAATATAAATTCTATTAATAAAATATTCTAGTGCTAGGATATTTCTGAGAAGGTTTGAAAACATGATGCAATAGGGGAAGGTCTGTGAGCTACAGGAGTGTGGACTGTGTGGTGATGGGTATTGCTGTTGTGTCTGTTATCTCGACCCCACTTGTCCAAGTAGTGCAGAGCTGATATTTTCAAATGAGTCTAAATGAAAGGTAAATAGCAACAAAAAGGGTATGAGAAGGCACAATTCCCAATGAGTTCTTCATTGCCTTTTGGTTACTATAATGAGAGCTTACAAAAGTGAGGGCCATATCTGTGTTGCTGCCAAGAGGCACTTGAGTCTGTTTTCAGAGTACTTGAACAAACATCTTCAGTAGAGTAAACTGTGTATTGTACTTGGCTCTAACAGTCCTTAGGAAGTAAGAACATAACACATATCTTAGAACGTGGGAAGCAAAGGGTCTTGGCRTGTTCTCTCACTTATTAGTCATTATTTTAGGCTGATGAAAAATCACATGTGTCACAGTGTTTTAAATTTGATGTCACATTATCCACAGAAACAAGGGGGAAGGTCACCCTGCAAGGGTTTATCACTTGACTACATKCTGTGAAAAGGCAGCAATGAAATTTGTGTTAAGCCCACTTACCTGTGTGTGTAGATAGTGTTCTCTATTTATACATTTGTRTAAGGTGAAAGGATTAGCGTATTAAAACCTCTACTCTCAAGCTGGAAGGTTTTCCAGCTGACAGGGAGTTCTGTGCTTCCCGAGGAGTTGGCGATGGCTGTTCGTGGTGTGCGTAGGTGAGCTGGGCTGGGAGGCGTTGCTTACTGCTTTGGACAGAGTGCTTCCCAGGAAAGCAGGAGGAAGGACTGGGAGACCCTTCCCTGGTAAGATTAATGAATACTGGGGAGTACAAGGAAAGGAGTTCAAATCTATGAATGAGCTAGTAAGAGAAGTGAGCAATCCTCCGTGCAGAAATCCACTGCGGTGTAGTGCGTGAGCACAAGACTCGCGGCCAGCCGGGCTGGGGGTGCTGGCCGCCTGCTGAGCTGAGCCACARAGGACGGCAGAGGCTTGCGCCGCGGCTCCAAGCGTGAATCAGACTGGGTTTTCTTTCATTTCTCGGTGCTGGTATCTATATAGGCCCCTGTAAATTACATTGCCTCTTCTAGGGATGGGAAGATAAATAATCTTTTGTTAGACTTTTATCTAGCTTGCATTTGTATGCTATCAACTAAACCCCAATGGAAGAAAATGTTAGTACAGCATTAAGATTTTCAGTGAAATATTACCTTCTCAGCAGACGCAGTAACTTTAGACTTTAAATGCATTTCTCTCAAGGGTTTTTCGAAGTTGGTTCCTAGCATTATGGTAGCTTTCATCTTTATTTGTGTATTTTTTCTAAACTGTGGATAGCAATAATGCTGCTCTCTCAATCATGCCATTTAACCAATTTCAGAATCATAGTTTGTACTTGATAAGATATCTTAAAATCTAGCAGCTTTCTTCTCTTCTTCCCCAAAACAAGTAAAGACAAAGCCCAGCAATGTTGTTGTGTGTTAAAAAAATGCTAAGTTTAAAAATCAGGAACTCCACTGATCTAACCACACAGATGAAAGTTTAGGACTAAGGATATTAGGAAATTGGGCATTAGATGGCAAAAGAGTTGAGGATAAGAGGTTTTGTTGTTGGTGGGTGTTTTTTTAAGTTAGGGTTAAAAATCTTGTTTTGTGTACAGTGACTTCAGCTGACAGCCTAGAAATGCTAGACACCGCTCAATGCCTTGAATGTCTGAGAAGGGAAAATGTTCTTCCAGACGTACAGGGGCGTAATCCCCGTTCTCAGGTGCTCGCAGCAACTTGTAATGCTCCTGCCAAAGGGGGACAGAAAAACTTGTGTAATTTTTTTTCTAGTTCTCAGAGAGTGACTGCATTTCCTTACCACCATCATTTCAGCGCACAGTAAGTTTGTCCATGAGAGGCAGCAGGGGTTATGGGATAAATGAACCATCCCAGGCAAGTTGAGATCACAACTCTGTGGCAAGAAATAGTGACATAGCAACGTGAATCTTCATGTCCGCAGGTCAGGAGACAGCTACTAATGGGGTAGGACAGGCCTCCTTATGGTGGGGAAAGTGGGCAGTTTCCTCAGCCCCTCTCTAGAGAGACTTCTCACCTTCTGCTTGTTGTACTCTGTAGTTCTAGTTGTTGTCATAGGCCTCAGGGAGGTTCTCTGCGCCTGCCAGAAGAGGCTACATGGAAAAGTTTTCTTGCAGTTATATCTTTCCTCACTATAAAATGATCCTTTTTGACCCCTTCATGTCACTCCCTGCTGCTAAACTTCAGATGTTAAGACGTGACCACTCTGTCTAATTGCCCATTTCAAGGTGCCTGGAGCAGGATTTCTCAGCGGTGTTGTTCGTTCCAGTGCACTTTCCCATAAGATGCTCAGTGCTTCTGCAAGCAAGCAAAGCAAGCTTATGTATTTCATGTTGGACTTCTAAATTTACGCTACCTCAGATTTGTAACTATCTCTGAATGTGCTGGCCCAAAGTCTTTGCTTTCCTATCAATCCTTTTTTGCAGATTTGCTAAGTATCTCCACTTTCCTAAACCAGAACTCATCTTCTCCTTTCTTTGCTTCTTTTTCCTTGCTTTTCCCTCCTTTCTCTTTTTCCTGATCCTTCCATTTATTTTATCCTGCTGTTAATATCCAGTCCCATTCTTGACCTGAGGTATAAAACACAGCAGGCAGAAGCACACAGCAATACACATATTCTTGCATGAGTTGAATCTAAACCAGCGACAAACGTAGCTCTCAAATGTGTAGAAATGAAATATGCAAAAGGAGGAGGCCTTCGGGGGTCTTGGCAGGACAAGTTTGTGACCCTCTCTGATGCTGTAGAAGGGTCAGTGTATCTGGGAGAGTGAAGAACATTAAAAGAGGYGGGGGAAGGAGATGGGTTCCTAAAAGGCATTAGTAACAGAAAAAGGCAACAAGAAGAGGCAAATGTGGTGGGGGTGAATAAGTCGAGGCCATGCAAGTGCTCATTCAGCAGGAGAATATGTGGTGTCACGTTAACTGATGGGAAATTTACAGCTTTCTGGGCTTTGAGGGCAGCTCGGGGGCGTCGCTGGCTGCTGAGGAAGTGGGAGAGGGCTCCGAGGGCCCGTGTCTSTGGCAGTGCGCTCCCCCTGCCTCGCTCCGCAGCGTCCCCCTCCAAGGGCCAGCGACAGCAGGGCGCCGTGCCTCGCCTGCCCCGACCCCGGGCAGCGCGGGAGACTGCAAGGGACTGCTTAATGGACTGAAAATCTGCAAGCGAATGACAGATTATTGGTATTGGTGACATAAAGCAGTGGCAGCTGGGGACAACTATATCAGAGTGGGAAATGCTCCAGTGTCATCTTCAGTTTACGAGATTTGACATGGCAGGGGGGAAAAAGAATCAGAGGTCTCCTTGAACTGGTAAGAAAWGTAAAGGACATAAAGCATGTCGTATTTTCATTCCACGGTGGAACAGACACTTTTGAAATCTCAAATACTTTTGAAAGACAAGAAGGTCATTCCTCCCTCTCAGCAATGCTGTTTAATGACCAAATTCTTCTTAAAGAAAGAATTCAGAGGCAAATTCTTTTTCTATTATTTTCTTTTGGTTTTGTCAATGCTGGGTTTTGTTACATTTTTTGGATACCCTGTTGCAAGATGCCATTTATCCTCAAGACTTAGGAAAGGATTATGCCTTAAAGCCTTGATCCTGCCTTGGGATGCCAGATCAGTGATGTTTTTTTCAGATGTAGCTAACATGGTTTTCAGAGGCACACTCCATTTGGAGGTGAAGTTAATAAGGAAAGAGGCAATTATGCTTAAGCAACATAGTGGATGCATCCAAAGTGGCAATTAACCCAGAGAAAGTTTGACTATTTCTCATGCATTCTTCTCACTGCAAAGCATTTCTTAGACAACCACACTTTTCCAGAAGTGCTATTAAATCATCATGAACTGTTTTTTTTTCCTGCTGCCCTTGAGCCAAGGGGGAAGAGGGTTCCCACATATCCTGCCATTCTGATCATATACACGTATGTGCCCTGAGTGTGCAGATGGTCTCAGAACTACGAAAAACAAGTTATACTACTTTTTAAATGGTGCCTGTTCAAGCAAGGCATTTAAAATCTTAGTAAATACAGTGTATGCCTCTTGTTAGAAAAAAMTGGCTCTTAAGAGCCTCATTTCAACATAACCTTCTGTATTGACAGTTGGCTTCACAAGCTCTTGCACAAAAAAACATTCAGCAAAACCACTTGATAGCCTAGGAGGGAATTGCAGTACATTCCATATTCTGGAAGCTTACAAAGAAATTGCAGTAATCCCTGTGGGCTGCAGAAGAGACATTGTGCCCATGGGSAATGATTCGGGTAATACTGAGGCTTTTTTTTTTTATGAATTCCTCTTTAAAAAAGCAATTCACTCAGAATAGCCTACACCATATTAACTTCTGAATACATTTATCTTTTGCTAGCAGTGGTGATTATCTAGTGAACTGAAATATCCTAGCTATAATGCTTGCTTGAAAATTATAAAAAGTGGCATTCAGTAATGTGTCCTTTCCAGGTTTTCAACAAAACCAAATGTGATGATTAATGAAAGAGAGTGAATCCCTATTCCCTTAGGTTGATTTCATTTATCTTCTTTTACTTACCACCCACACATTYCTTTCTTTCAAGTTAAGAAGAGTTTATTATCATTAAGATCATTCATGATCGGCTTGAATTTTTGTGGATGATTTTGTGCTTCCTCAAATGTAAGATTTAATACTTTGTATTTATCTAACTTGAGTTCATCTTGGAAGAGTTTTGGGTTTTTTTTTCCTTTTACCTTTTATTTGGTACTAAAACTACTTAAAGCTTGATGTATAATAGTTCTACAAAGAAAGCAAGATACAATTAATAGAATATAATTCCATTGGGCAGTTATGTTAAGGGATACTATTTAGGGTTATATTGATTTTGGAGTTAGTCTCTCTATATTGAGATCGTTTAAGAGGCAATGGAAATATAGTAAATAATTTCCATTTTTCAACCGGGTAGTATTTTCAGTATTTTTGTGGGTTCTACAGAAAAAAAGTTATGAAAATTATTTAGTAAATATAACAGTTTGAATCCTGTCACTCCATTGTTTTTAGCAAAAGATGTCATGATACATGTCAGCGTACCACCCTACAGAGAGACTTTAAACCCAGTGGAGACTACTTGATCCCCTACTCTGATCTTTTATAAAACAGTAGCCAAAAAACCCTAACCCAATAGTRTTTATATTAAAGAAATGCCTTTTCTTTGATCTACATTATCTTTTCATATTTTTCTAAAGAGATCCAACACTGATTTTCAAAAATTAAGTGAAGGAGAACTCGTGGCATCCCTAAGTTGTTGCTTAGGTAAATTAACCTCACTATTAAAATATGAGTTTATTTCTTGTCTGTCCCTAAACACTGGATCACACTGTGCACTTCCCTGCTATGGTGAAAATCTCCATTATGTGTAGACTTCATCGTGTCCCATTTGTATGTTTGCCTGGGCAAATTAAAGAAAGTACACTTCATTAGTTTCCCATGATATGAAAGATTACCCAGTCCTAAATCATTCTTGAATTGGTTTTATGAACTCTTTCCAATTTATCTAGATTCATGTGAGGGGAAGGAATCAAAAATAGAAATAATACTCCAATAATTCAAATGACTATAGGGAATATGCACACTCCAATTGGTACTTGACTGCATTTTTAAAATTCTTCAAACTGTATTAAAAGTGCATATGCTTCTTTCATATAACTTTCCCCTGCCACATTAAGCAGTGGGTGTCACCAGCTACCCAGTTTGATTTTGTCAAGACTTAAGACAGAAGAGTTAAGTTCTGCATTTCTGCAGCAGTACAGATTTACTCAAGATGCAATCTCTGTTGCTAATACAGTTCCATGCGCTTACTCCTAATTTGCACCAGGTGTTCAATGTGCATTTGGCTACAGTGATGTGTAAATGAAATCCCAATAAGGACTACCGGACAGGCTCCAGAAGGAGAATTGTTTCATTTAGAGAACAAACTAAAGTTGCATGTAGGATATAAGGGATCTTACGTGCTCTTTATACAGGTTAGATTTCATCTCGAATTCTGCGTCTAGTTTTGGACCCCCCAGTTCAAGGACRTTATTAACAAACCGGAGCAACTTCAGTAGAGGGCCAGCAAGGTTTTTGGAGGCTGGAGTACTTGCCCACTGAGGAGAGGCTGAGAGAATGGGGCCTGTTCAGCCTGCAGAGGAGAAGGCTGAGGGGTACCTTATGATTATAGCAGCCTGCCCATACCTACACAAAGGTCATCAAGAAGACGGAGCCAGGATCTTCCCAGGGGTGCATGGTGGGAGGATGAGAGAYAGCAGGCATGAACTGGAACGTGAGAGATTCAGACTGGATATGAGGAAAAATGCTCTCAACATGACAACAATCGAGCATTGGAATGGGCTGCCCAGAGACRTTGTTGAGTCTCCACCTTCAGAGCTTTCAAGACTCAACTGGATTAAATCCATGTGCAACCTAGTCTGACCCCATAGCTGACATTGCTTTGARCAGAAGGTTGTAGTAGAGACTTCTAGAGGTCCCTTCCCACTGAATTATTCTGTGAAGTTAATTGCACTCAAAATAAGTAAAAGAGTTTAGAAAAATATTGAAATAAAGCTTCATTCTTATCCTGCGCAAATCTTTTTCTTCTAATCAGACCCTCAGACATACTGGCATCTACTTCATTATGTTGTCTTTGGAAGAGGACGTCGGAACTCCCCACAGACTTTTTTGTGGATGTACATGAGAACTGCTGTTTTAGCATTGGTTCCAGCTAGCGAGTGCTTTAAAGGAGATCAGCATTTCTTTAGTAGATCCTGTTTTTGAAAGACTTTGGCCTTAAAAATCCATTTCAGGTCAAAACTGCACATTAACTCCCTTTCTCATGTTGCTTTCCTAACCACCAACCATCTCTGGATCTTCTGGTGCCTGAGCTTCTGTGCTTTACAGCTTCTTAGTTTGAGTTAAACTATGTTCCTGCTGCAGTGCAATCGATATCACAGTTGTGCTGAATGGGACCGGGAGCCAGGTAGATGCACAAAATCCAACTATTGAGCAATTGTCTTTTCATATCAGATCACTCTTGTGCTATATATAGATGTTTATGCAGCTCTCACACTCTGAAAATTACTATGCACATTTTGAATTCTTTATAGTTATCATTTAGGAGGAAAAATTMTTTTCCTGTCTTACCTCTGTCGTTTTTATTGAAGTTCTCTTCTTTTTCTTTTATACAAACTCTTGTAAAGCTTGCTACTTGATGCCTGTTTGGAGTTTCTCATAGTCACAGTTATTTGTTCGCTGATTCTCGCTGTTTAGACTTTATCATAGCAGTTTTAACATTTCATCTTGGGAAATGATATGGAACCATCCCCTGTTGTCATTACCCACATGCAACTGAGGTGGTAATTTCCTGACGCCAAGCTACATGTTCTTACGGTGATTATCTTCTACCAGGAAGCTGCATGTGTGCATGTGCAGTGTGATGGAGGTTGATCCCATCTCAGAAGTAAAACAGAAGTCTTCAAGAAATAAGTTATCAGAATCACAACTCAGTTCTTAATTGTAGCATGCAGGTAGGGTGAGCAAAGGGCTCTTGAAATCGGTGGCAAGTAATGGGACAACGGGTGCGTTGTGCTTTGGATCACCAGGTGAGAAATCTGTTGAGGCATTTGCACAACAAGCTACGATAAGGCATGAATACAATCATCAGTTTAGATGTCTTTTAAAACCAACTACAGCAGTTTAAGACTTTGAATCTTTTCTCACAACTCTACCTGTCCCGAGCCCCTGTCAGGGATAATCTGCCTGCCACATTGCATGCCTTAAAGACACACAGCCGCCCTCTGCCTTCGCTTCGGGCTTCTGCGAGGCCGCGCAGGGGCAGCACAAGAGCCACGTCTCTGAGCCCGGGAGGTTTCCCCCAGCTATCAAGGATCTTCATGGCTGCATCTGCTGGGTGCAATTCGTCGTGGCATTGCAAAGTAGAATTAATCAACATCCAAGAAAATCAGATCTTCTGTTTTCTCTGTGCCCTCTATTTCTTTTCCCTGCTCAGCTACTGTCAGCAGATGGTGTTCCCASCAGCAGAGCCACTGTCTCAGGCAGAAGTGACCGTCCTGTCCTGCCCGGGTGGAAGAGTCAAGACATCATCAAAATGCTGGACCGTCAGCATCTCCTGCCCAGAAAACGTGGGGTATGCCTGCGCAGGGCTTTTTGCCGTGAGTTCATCGGCTGCTAGTTCAGCATGCTCCGTGCGAGCGCAGAGTTTAGCGCGGGCTGCGTGGCCCGGGGCTCTTTCACGGAGACTCCTGGCCCGGGTCAGACTTCCGAAAGGGAAAGGCCCGAGGCGGGGGGATGCGAGCGGGCCGTCTCCCTGCGGCTCACGCTCCGTGCCGCGGAGCCTTTTCCGGCACGCTGCTGAAGGCCGTGCAGCGCCACGGCGTGACGGGCAGCCGAGGCAGGGCTGGGGCGCGCGGGCGGCCGGTGGCCTCAGGAGCTACGAGGGGTTTCGCTTCTCTGCAGAGCTGGGGCCGAAGATCTCCGCTTGAGGAAAATCTCTAGAGCAAGYGAGAACGTGTGTATCTACGGCAGCTTTGAAAGCAATGTTTAATGAAATGAAAAGTTACTGTTAAGGGGCCGAGTGTAAAACATGGCTCTATCCAGCTAAACAGTGTATTATGAAATTGGTGCAGGCAGAAACCAGTTTCCTTGTAAATTTGTGTGCATGACATTTTGCAATGACAGAAAATTTTTGCAGAGAAGAGGCGTTTGTTTTGCTTTGCCCGCTGTCAGGTTAGGTGTTGTAACCCATCCGCGGTGGCACGAGAAGCACGCAGAAAACACGGCCTGTCGGAAGCAGATGCGGAGCGCAGCGAGGGATGCGGGGGGCTGTGAGGAGCGAGGGAATGACCTGCTTTTATCACAGTAAAATCTCAGTTAAAGTTTCCCATTGAAGCTGAAACTTGGCCACGTCATTTTCATTCAGCATGTCTTCCAAAAACTATCTAGCTGTAGAGACAGAAATACTTATAGTCTTTCGTAAGGGAATTGAAATAGCGCACACTGCGGACCCCCGAAGCCTGYGTGCCTGCCAGTGCAAGCAATACGGGGGAAAATACGTTCTTAATCTACCTCTGGTGCRTTGTGTTGGCACTGTTTGTTTGTTTTTCTTGTATCAGGCAGGAGGTGAAGAGAGGGACGTTGTCTCTAAGTCTCTGAAATCTCAGGTGAAGCCCTCCTGAGGCAATGGCCGCGCTACCCTCGGTGGCCGTGCTTGGCCTCTGGCACCACGTGCCACGGCGCCGCACCGCTGCTGCCCGCGGGGCTGCTCTCCAGCAGCACCGGCCGTCCCGACTGCCCCCGCCTCGGGCAGCACCAGGAGCCGGCGAGCCCGAGGCCGTGCCCGCTCCGCGGCCGGTGGCCCGGCCTCCCCGCGGGGGCTGCCCGAGCCGCGGGGCGCCTGTGCGCCGCCGGGCTGGGGGCCCTCGCGCCGCTCGCCGCGGAGCAGAGCTGCTGCGCTCGGGGCCCAGAAACGCTCCCGGGCGGAAAACAGCAAACGCTTTTAAGAAGCAGCTTTATCGGACCAACTTTTACGCCAAGGGATGCGAGTACAGCAGGCCAGAGGAGAATCAACTCTCCGACAGAGCTGGGAAGTACTCCAAGTCAGACTTCAGATCCAAATAACATCCGTTCTTAGACTGCTTGAGCCTTGGACTGCTGCTCGGTCCGTCTGCCCTGCCGTGTTCTGTCTGTCGGTGTAACGACAGAAGAGGAAGGAAAGGAAAAGGAGCTGCAGCCTGAAAAATGTAAAATCGTATGCTCCGTAATTCTGAATTTGAAAAGGCAGTTTCAGGGCGAGTTCCCTAGGTCTGTAACTTCAGGCCTAGCTCGTTCCTTGTTGGCCTGACTTCGTTACTTCCCTGTAACGCGTGCAGCGTGACAAACGGCCCCATCAGCGGAAGGGGAGGCTGGGGAGCGCGCGGGAGCACGGGGAGGTTTCTCCGCGCCGCTCCCTCCTTCCCTCTTCTCCTCCGCTGCCGGTTCCCCCGCCGGGCTGGCGCCCTGCGGCAGGAGCAGCACCGCCCCGACTGCGCGGCCGGTGCTGCGCTTTGCTCGGTCGCTCGGCTCTCCCTGTGCTCAAAAATGCCTTTTTGCGTGCGCRCTTCTTGCACGCTGTAGCAGCTCCCAAAAGCGCACGCGCTCGCGGCTGGCGAAACCGGCTGCGACACTGACTGTTACCGTTAAATGACTTTTGCAAAACCCCTAAAGAAAGAACTGGAAAAGACACTAAAGACGTAACTAGGAGCGATCCCCACAAACTTGCAGGGCCGACAGAAAGCACCGCTGTCCCCGCAAGTGCGTGGAGGAATTGCGCCTCGGCCCCTGGACGAGGCAGGGCAGGGTCACGCCTGGGAGCTCACAAGCTCCTCGTCTCACCAGCCCTTTTGCCAGCCAAACGTCGCATTTCTAGGTTGGAATTTGCTGAGGAACCGAAGAGAGATTGGTGTTTATTCCCATCGYGTGCGGGGTCTAGTTTCTTAGCTCCATTTGGAAATTGTATTTCTAGCTCTTTATTTGRTCCATAGCACTGTTTCTGGAAATAAGCAAACTATTGCAGTTAACGGAGAGTCAGGTCCCTGGAATCTTATTATCCATATTCTATAGCAGGAATATGACTCTGTATTAAATAATATAGTGTGGCTTTAAGTCCCAGAGACAACATGAGTGCCCAAGTTTAATTGCATAAAATTATAAAGTATTACTATGGGGCTGAGGAACAACTGCGAGACTTTATGGTGGGGGTAAGTATATGGTGAACCAAAAATGTGATAGACAGAGCAGTATGAATTGTCAGCTCCCAAGCAAATGTGACTCAGGGCTCAAATGCCTTTCTTCARTGGCAGCTGAATACTTGAGGTCACGAGGAATGTGCGAAACTGCAAAAAGCCTTTCCTGCATCACAGCAGAAGCCTGRCTT
Organism: Rhea americana; assembly: GCF_003343005.1. Taxonomy (NCBI): domain Eukaryota; kingdom Metazoa; phylum Chordata; class Aves; order Rheiformes; family Rheidae; genus Rhea; species Rhea americana. The sequence goes on from NW_028186173.1 coordinate 1,400,443, forward strand.
TCCACTGAGGCAGAGAGGAAAGAAATAACCTGCTCCTTGTCTGTTCCCCTCCCCAGTTGTAAATCAGGACGGCCAGCCTCTGATGGAAGGCAAGCTCAAGGAGAAGCAAGTCCGATGGAAGTTTATCAAAAGGTGGAAAACCCGCTACTTCACTCTTGCTGGCAACCAGCTTCTTTTTCGGAAAGGAAAATCTGTAAGTCAGAACAACATCAGTTTGCTTTCTTTGTTTCCCTCCTCCGCAACACCATTTCCCAGTGGTTTTTAACACTCAGCTTTTTCCTTTACTCTCTTTACTCCACATGGCTAACTTGAGCCAAGAGTTTGCTCACTGCATTTGTTTATGCCCCTCTCTGAGGATCGAGAGCGTGAGATTTTCCAGGGTACTCAGCGTTAGATTGCCTCTGCTGTTATGCAAGTTAATGGCAGTCGCGGAGCRCGTGTGACTAGCCCGCTCCAAGCGCGCAGGGCTCAGACCTGCCGTCTCCGGCACTGCCACTTCCATGGCCGTTCACGTCTCTGCACTTCCATAACATACCAGGCAGTGACTGGTGCCTGAGAATCCTCCCCTCTGCCTCGATGCAGCTGAAGGTTGTGTTTCAGATAATTTAAAAGCTCCTCCTTCCACGGGTTAAAGTATTATTTTCAGTCTTGACTAGGGAGTCTTTATTTTGTTGAATAACCACAAACTCAATGCATTCTGCTCAGGTAAATACACGTTTCTGTTTGCAAACAGCATGGTAAGTAGTAGCCACAGCCAACACTGTGAGAGTCACCCGTGCTCTTTGGGTCCCAGACTTCCACGGGATCAGCASAGTTCAGGGGAGAGACAGTTACGTTCGGCACATCTGCAAAGTCAGGCCCTTTTAAAACATCTCAGCGTGCTTTCCAAAACCAAATAACAATTCACCAAATAGCAAATAACTTGCCTGCTTTTATACATTAATAGCGAATCCTGAGATTATGGCATTATAATTGATGCTGTTTGTACAGGAAGTACAGTTTTTTTTAAAGCAAGAATGCTAGAATGCTTTTGTCTACAAGGAGATGAGCTTTTTGCTTTCTCTTCTACCTTTGTCTTAATTCAAAGCAACTCAGCTGAAATTTCAGTGAAATTGTCTGAACTTTATACCAATGTGACTCGAAGAAAAGTTTGTCACGTGACATGGAGTATGTTGTAATTGAATTTGGTCTTYAGTGGTTATTATTTCTCGGTTATTAGAAACTGAGTTTCTTCAGCTTTTCACAAGGAGCATTATCAGACATTATGCAAAATAGTCTTTTTATTTAGTTACAAGAGCTCTCTTAGATAATCCAACAATAACTGCATTTTCCAATTATAGTCAAACCTTAATATTTTTGGTAAATAATCTTTATTATTACAGAAACCTAGTAAAGCTCTTTAAGCTTCTTAAACAGCTTCTTGAGTCCCTTCCTTTAAGAAATGTAGCAGGATGTCAAGCCTAGGAGGAACATGTGCCTGGRAACATGGGACAATGCCTGAAAGCTGGCGTTTTGTAAAATGGCCTTTTCCTTAATTTCTAGTGACTTCTTCTAATGCTTTGGTTGGGATTCTAAAGACAATCCATGCGTGTGTCGTAAGCTTTGTCCAGTACTGGTGGATGTTCGCTTCTTAGAGGGTATCTGAATAATTGTCATTTTTCTAGCAAGTTGATTGGCTTTCAGAAATGTATTTAAGGGACTGGATTTAATTAGCTCTCCAAACGTGGCAGGCACAAGAAGCATCAGAATACCTTGATTACTCCTGGGATGTGATTAGCACATAAAAATCAGCTCGTTGGATTTGCATTCTCAGTGGTCTCCCTGTTACTGTGAGGAATGTGTAATGCTTTATGGACGGATGAAGCTGGCAGATTAGATTGTTGAACAGCAGATTTTGCTCAACAGCGTAATTCACATAGATTAATTTTCCCCTTTTAACTGGCAAATTCAAGGCTTCTTTGCTATTTTAAAATTAAGGGCAAATATTTGGAATGGTTCTGCAGAGTAGCAGGCTGGCTTCCAGCCTCTGGAGACAGGAAGCACGGGCGTTGTGCTTGAGTAACCAGCCTCCCAAGTAGGCGCGTTATACCCCGTTGCTTTTACGTTTGTGCTTGCTTTGGAGCTGTCAAGCCCTGCCCTCAGCCATTGCTGGGACGCAGCCTGGGAACAGCAGCGAGCCCCACGGCTTCCGCTCTCGCTAGCGTGTTGCTTGGTCGTTCTGAAAGAGCAACCCTCTGGAGAGAGAGACGGGACGGGGTGCAGCCTGCTGGGGGGTCTCTTGGTGCATCCCGCCGGCAGACTGAGTCGCTGGGTAGCACAGGCGCTGCTGGAAGTGGAGGGCTGACTTTCGGAGCACGGACCGGAACGGTTTGCCCTCTCCAAGTGGGGCTCAAGATACAAAGTCTCAAAGCAGTGGCTCAGACAACAAAGGTGTGAAGTAAGATTTTCAAAGCTAGGTCTGTGAGGCGCTGCTGACACCGTGTCGGGGAGGAGATAGCGGTGCTGCCTGTGTTCCCCGGCGCTGCAAGAGAGTCCCAAAGCTGGGCTTGGCAGGGGTCGCGTGTCTTGCATRCGAGTCCTGTCCCTTCGCGTTGCGTTTCACGGGAGAGAGTCAGTTTTTCTTCTCAGAGCTGGGGAAATCTGGTGAAGGTCTTAGAGCGGGCAATGAGACATTGGTGCTGGGCCAGATAGCTGAGGGAGGGAACGTAAAACCCACGGTGTGATCCGGCACTTATCCAGGTGAGCTGATGGTCATAGCTGTGGTTGTGAGGACTGATCTACCCATGCAGCTTGAGATGTTGACAGTGAATAATGGGTCCCTCTTTACTTTGTCATTTAAAAAGAAAAAAATGTAAAGATTTAAAATGTAAATAAGTGGCAACCAAGCACAGAGCYGGCTGAGACCATCCCATACCCAGGTGATCAGAGGCCAGCTGCGGTGCAGCTCTCACAGCCAGGCTTCCTGAGACAGCAGCACGCAGGACCAAGCTGCCCAGCTGCATCTGGTGTTTGTTTTAGTTATTGAAGCTGGCAGATACTCGCCTGGCAGAGGATGAGAATCCTGCCCCTTCCTCTCTGGCATAGTCAAACAGGCCACTGCTATGTGGGTGTTTTGACTTTGCACAGTGTTCACTCGCAAACGCAAACCGAACACAGAAGAAGCATTGTGAAATAGCCAGCTGGCTGTGCCTAGTAGTTATTCCTGTAGTCCTACTATGAACCTTTCCTTTGTAAAAGCCACCATGTGAACAATATTTRCTCTGTGTAAGCAATTATATGGGTAAAAGGGAGGCAAGAGAAACCCAAAATATGAGAGGTCCAAAAGTGAGCCACATCCTAAACTCTTGGAAAATTGTGGTAAATTCCTTCCACAGAAATGTGCCTAGGGTGCAATCAACTTTCTTCAGCAACTTGAGGTCAAACCCAATGTGTGCATGACATGTAATGAACAGAGTATCAGTTTTGCTAGATAGGGGTCTGAGCCTGAACATCTGGCTCACAGGGTGTAAAGTTTTGGTTCTTTGAGTCTGTCATTGCTTTGAATCTTTGGTGATACAATATTTGTAACGTTTTATCTCAGGTCAGATTTCAGTGCCGAGCCTGCTTGAACTTGGTTAATAAAGCCTTGTCTGAGTCGATGTTCCCTGAGTCAGTGGAATGAGAAGAGGGGGGACAGTTACTGCTCTCCCTTGGTTGTGCACGGCGAAGTAGTGCTGCCTCCGGAAACATTAGCTCCTGTGCAAAGCTGGTCATGAGCTTTCATTGTTGCTCAGGATGGAAAGTCATTTTGCRAGAGCTGAAGATCTTAGTGGGGAATTGTCCATTCGAAGGTAACTCCTCAGGGCTGGAATAGGATCASTAGTGAAAAATGAATGATAAATACCCCACCCCAGAATACCTAACAGCWACATGGGCCTGTGCCGGGGAAGACRTGGTTCTGGGCTGTGCTCTGCCGCCCAGGGACCAGGGACCTTCCATGTCTCCAAGAGACCTGTTCACCTGGCAGCTGGAAGTTGCAGTAGGACTTTACATCAGTGTCCTTTGCCGGCGAGMTGCTCTGGTGAAGGTGTGGGACTGAAGGGGGAGGTTGCCCAGTGATTACAGCATTCCAAGGAATGTAGGAGACCTTGACTGCAAATAATACATTTTACCCAACATGGAAGAGCTCTAAAAGTTGGGAAACTCAACCTAAGAATTCTTTGTGGAGGTAGAAAAATGGCAGATCAGCCATCARCTCTTGTGTTGGAGTTTCATGATCAGCTGTTGAAAGATATTTAGCCACTAAAACTTCCATGACTTTCAACTATGAACTCTTTTTTTCGGCCTGCATAGTATTCCCAGTCTTATAATAATGCTAAGATTCATAGACTTACCTACTTTAAGTATTTTCTAATAAAATTACAACTGAGCTATCCTATATTCTCCATTCCCCACTGAAAAATGCCATGATTTCCTTCATATTCCTGGACCACGCTCAAAGTACCTGCTCCATTTTTCAAAACTAATGGAAGGAGCTGCTGCTGCTGTTTTTAGAGGGCCTGAGAAGGGGGAACGATTTACCACTAMCTTAAGAGAAGAGAGTCTCCTTGGGGACTGGCCGATTTTCGTGCCTAGGAAGTATTCGCCTTTGACAAGAATTGTRCGTGGATCATGGGCTAAAGATTTTTGCAAATGTGTGTTCCAAATGTTTTTATTTTAAATAGTGTAATTTTTTAGTAATGCCTCCTTCTTGTCCTGTTCCTGAAAACGCATCCCAAAATGAAAATGTAAATGAAACTTAAGAYGGGCCAAAGTTCAGGAATTGTATGGGGATACAATAAACAAAGAATTGTTTAACTGGAGGGAAGTAGCTAAAAAATCTACCACTCATTTTAGAAACGGCTTTGTGCACCTCCRTGTCACTGAATGGCATTAGTGTTTGGAGGCAAGTTGACACTAAGCCTTCAGACTCGTAGGACTCTTGTTCATTTGCCCTAGCTACGTGAAACAAGTGTGTGGGTCTGCGTCCAGCTCCTTGTGGATGGGGTCCTCAACCTGCCTGTGGCTGTGTTTGGCCCCAGGAAGGATTCTGTAAAGCAGAGCAACCGTGCCGGGACAAACGTGCGGGGAGACACTGCTCCTTCCCCTTCCAGGCCAGGAACACGGYGCTACTGGGGCAGAGGGTGTCAGTGCCAGAGGTGGGCAGTAGTGACTGTAATAAAACACTGTTTTCCTGGGGATTTTTCCAGGCATCTTTAACAAAGGTCACCATTGTTTAAAGCCAGAGGAAGGAAAATCCAAGCCTGTATTAATAGCTGAAATCATCACCACATGTTGGAACTAAATAGTGCGAATACAAAAGGGGAGCAGCTGGTGGCATTGCTGCGGACCCCATGGCTGTGCAAGTCTGTGACTCCCCTACGGCTCTGTTGAGAAATCCTCACCAGAATATTTGCCCACATGAGTAATGTTTACAAGTCTAGCTCTACCGACAGGAACTGTTCAGCAAGGCATTGGCGTGCTTGACCTTACGAACATGGTTTTGTTTCTCTTCCCCGTCCCGTGTTTCAGAAAGATGACCCCGACAACTGCCCCATTGAACTCAGTAAGGTGCAGAGCGTTAAAGTGGTGGCAAAGAAGCGCCGGGACCGCAGCCTTCCGCGAGCCTTTGAAATATTCACCGACAGCAAGACCTACGTGTTCAAGGCCAAAGATGAGAAGAACGCGGAAGAGTGGCTTCAGTGCATCAACGTGGCCGTGGCACAGGCGAAGGAAAGGGAGAGCAGAGAGGCAACAACTTACCTGTAGGACTGCGGCTGTTGGGCCGCTCGGCTGTGGCTGTGCTGGTGAATTAAACAAGTCCAGGACCGTTCTCTGGCACAAGGGCCAACGGCACAGATCACCCCACTGCCATATTCTTAACCACTTTTACCTCCAGACCAGGGTAGCCACRTGCAAACTATTTAACAGGAATGTCCTTGGCCCCAGATAACTCCTGGCTTTTGGGAAATTGTCAGGGAAGCCGTTGGTTGGCATGGGCCAGGGATGTTTTTGTTTAACACTACACCTTCAAAACATTTTGGTAACGCTACCAGATGACTGACCGCCACTGTCTGGGAACACTCCTTGGCACCATCCAATTTATTGGTGTAGAAGCAGCTTTCATGTCCACATGTGAAATGCAATTTTTCTTTAGCCTGTTTGCCATAAAACTAGGAAACATGATTAGAAACAAACCCAGATCTCAACCCATCTGTCTTTGCTTCTGAGCTGAGCAAGGCATGCATGGGTTTAGACACTGCTGGGAGCATTCAAGCGCTCAAGGGCCGCAGAGCCCAGCTTCTTGGGAGCGCCACGCTTCCTGGGAGAATCTACTGGCTAAAGAACGAACATCCATCCAAAAGTAGCTTTACTGTATATCTGATATGAAAGATCTCCCTTTTAGTCTAAAAGAAGCTGGAAGACAGAAGCAGTCCTGCTGCTTTGTCTCCATGTACATATTTTGACTTCTTTTGCATTAATTATAAATGCAGCAGATTTAGAAGGTTAATCTCCGCCCAAAATAAGCTTATGAAATAAAAATCAACATTCAGGGCTGGTTTTCATCTCTTTAGGTTGACCTGATTCAGGCAGAAGTATGTATAACATAGTTGTTTTCTTACCTTAATTTTCCATTTAGCAAAAAAAATGAAAGAAACTATTCTCAGCAAAAGCATTTACAAAGCCATCTCAAATTATCCAGAGTTTCCATACATTGGCATTTGGACAGCTAAAACTGGGGCAGCTGTTAACTACCATTTCTCTCTTTCATCTTCATTCACTTTCTAACTGTAAAAAGACAATTTTGCTTTGGTTCTTTAAGCTCAGTGTTATCCTTTTTACTGTTTGTGAGTTGGTGAAAAAAATCAGATTTGTTTCTTTTTTCAGAAGGTTTGAAATTGAGCAATTTTAAGGAGCTAAAAAATAATTTYAAATATTTAAATGTTTTGCTTTTCCCTCTTTCTCCTCCTTTTTCTCCTCTTGTCACTGAATATAACTTTTAATGTAATTTTTCCTCTGTYCTGTAACTTTTCAAAATTTCTCCTAATCTGGAAAATGTCCACGTTTGGGTTTTTTTCATCGCTTTCAAATGATTCAAAAGTTGAAGGAGTACAAAGCAAAAAAAAAGAGAGAGAGATTAAAAAAAAATGAGGGGGTGGGCTTAAAAAAAATTCTAAAAAAAAAGTTAGCGGCTCGTGAGTTTTATTGAAATCCGTATCTTCAGCTGTAGAAAGAGCCCACAGCATTYCTGAGCTTCCTGCAGGACATCCGCGTGTTGCAGTCTGCAATATAACCYGCTTGCTGAAATACTCTCTTGCCTGTTTGCTGTAGCTTTCGCCGGCTGAGCTCCGGACCRCGCTTTCGGCTTCCGCGTTTCAGACGAGACGTCAGCAGACACCGGTAACGGTTACTGCGCTATTCCGGGCACGGCGATAGCAGCGAAGTTGGACGGTTTCCCTTTTAAGATTTGAATGAATTGCAAAGAAAAGCGAGGAGTGATGAGAAACAGGCTATGGACAACGTTCGGTGCCAGCTCGAAACAGAAAAGCGCGCGGGGAGCCGCGCTGGCGCCCAGCGAGCGGCACGGTGGCCTGCGGGCGTGCAAGCCGCAGCTCGCCGCTCGCGCTGCCCGGCGCCGGGGAGCTGCCGCCGGGGCGCGCAGCCCGCACGCGGGTTTGCGGGGGTGGCCTGGCCCGGCCCGCTCGCTCGCTGGGGTAGCTGCTACGCGGGCCGCGGCGCGGGCTCCCGCCGGACGTGCTCAGAGCTGTTCTGGCAACCGGCTCCGACCTCCCCACGCGTTGGGGCAGTAACCCAATTTTCAGCTGCCTCCTCGAGGGGTAATTCTCAACCCAGGGACGACTCTTTGGTGAGGTGAAAGTTGAATTACTGCCTAACTCTGAATTTATAGCCTGTTTTTTCCACCATCCTAAACATTCACAACGCCGTTGAAGTCAGCCAGATTGCGGCTGATTGGCAGCTCTAGAAATCAGGGCCAGGGTAGTTTAGACATGTTATTCTGCCTGCGTCTAAGTCTTCTGGTGCTTTGGAAAAACTGGGCTGCGGTAGCTGCTGGAGCAGAGCTGGTGTTACGCGCCTGGAACAGGGCGTGCTGCACCTTCCCTCTGCGAGGGCTCGCTGGAGGCCACAGGGGCTGGGTTTTCCCATCCTGTCGTCATTGCTGCGGCGTGTTGGGGATGAGGAGGCAGACGTGTAGCTAAGCAAGCAGGCAATGGGATCTGAGCACCGGGCGATTTTGTTTTCCTGAGCAGGGACTTCAACGTGATTGCTTTGTGCCTGTTTTGAAACAGGCATTTATTTAACAGGGTTGCATGGCCAGAATTTTGAAATCATGTTAAAACTGGCCAGATCAGCATCTGTTTACATATGCAAACTCCTGAGTCTCGAGCACGTGGCTGTTTCCTTACACCAGCGGTGCGGGAGTTTCCCGGGGCACAGTTGTGTCCACGCTCCGGTGGGACTGGTGAACCAGGCTCCTTTCTCTTTGCTGTTAACGCTGCTGTCGAACAACGCACGGTTGTGCAGTGCTTGATCTCGTAGCATGCTATATAATTAGTTTTGGTGTTTTATAACTCCACAAGTACTGAGTGTTGCTGGTGTTTGTCTCTCTAGCTCATCAGAGCTCTGTAATTTCTTACAGCATCAGGTAAAATGCTGAATTTTGGTGTTGAGCTTTTACTCACATTAGAACAAGAAAAAATTAGTTTCTTCATGGTATAGTAACCTGGGAGCTCCTGAGCTCTGTGACCACGTAGGAGTTGAGTGTCTAGTCCAGCATCGTCCCTCTGRCAGCAGCCAGAGCTGGCTGCTGCTCGTCAGACTTTCTGGGGAAAAACATCAGAAACTTGGGAACAGTACCACTACTATGAGTTTCCATTTAAAATCAAATAAAACCTAGGCAAAACTTTGAAAGGCTGTTCAGTACTTCTGATCTTCCCCCTTCAGTTGCCTTCATTCATGGAAATGTGTTTCTTTGCTTGGGTTTTTTTTTCTTCCTTTTYTAATAATTTCATAAACCACATGATGATGATGATGGACAACTGGTGGTCCGCAGACCCCAGAGGAAGAGCTCTGCACCAGAGAAGGTCTCCCCAGTTGGAGAAGAGACACTGGCTGCCATTCCGATTTCTGCTAGCGAGAGACTGACTTGTCAGACAGAAATATTAATATTAATCACTCTGTTGACCTTGTAAGACCGGTCTGAACAAGGCAGCCGAGCAGGAGAACACACGGGGGGAGAGCTGCGCTGGACGCTGCTGAACATCTTGTGTCAGCAGCACTCTTGTGAACTTAGAAGCTCGTCTTGCCTAGCAAAGAACTGGCACGTTGCGAGCGTAACCGTGCTAACGGACGCTTTTCCTTGTAAAAGGAGCACTGCAGGTTCGTGTACCTCAGTGAGCGCTGCTCAGACCCTGCGGCAGGCGCAGCGTGGGGCGAGCATCGCTGTGCTCCTGCTCCCCGTCCTCGGGGCGGCCGCGAGCCTGAGACCGCGGCGGGCAGCGGTGTGGTTCAGGGGCACAAGCGGGGAGGTGCCGAGGGGAAAGGGCTTCCCCGTGGGGTAGCCGGCAGGGAAAGGCTGTGCCTTTGTTTTGAGTTTAGAAAGACGTGTGGAATATTGAGGCATTCAGCTTTGTGCGTTACAGCTCTGCTGCAGTCGCGTAGACCCGTGGTCGTAGCACYGTGACTGGGTGGGAAACACGTGCGAACTAGCTTGAAATCGGTTAGTGCCAGGATTAACATGAGGTTTAAAGCAGGTCTCGAGACCCACGGAAAGAGCCACTGATGCRGCCTGCGGCGAGCTGGAGGCGTCGCGGGCTGCGAGCGGCACCACCGCGGCGTAGCTGGTGCTGCGGTTGGCTGCGGTCCCTGCATAGACGTGCCGCGTCTCAGAATCGTCACCGCTCCCATCCCTTCGTTTCTCCTACCCTTTATGGATGATTCTGCACCAGAATTTTAGCTGTGAAACTTGGCCCGGAGAAAGGGATCCCGGACTCCGCTTCCACAGCGACTTGCTGATGGCAGGACGCTGCACTTGCCTGGTGCTGCCTGTTCTTCCGTCCTGAGGCTGCCTTTCGAAACCACGCGGGAGACGTCCGCTCTGGAGGGATTCCCGTGTCGAAGGCTTCGCACCCCCYGCTGTCCTGCGTCCTCGTCCATCGAGAAGCAGCGCCACGATCCCAAAGCATCCATTTTCCAAAGCTCCCTGTTCTCCCCAAGTCCTCTTTGAGGCAGTGAAATAAAACTAGTWATTCCTTCCGTGTGCTCTCCCACTCCTTTGTGGGCTCTTATGAGAGTCCATCCAAGTTTGTTTTGTTCTGCTTAAGGATTTCCAATATTTCCTTTGACCTGGTTCCTCTCAAAACTTACYGGCCAGCGTCCTTTCACAGCGCGTGTCCGACCTCTTGCCTCGTCAGCCACAGTGCACCGCAGCCGGCGCGCAAGGCAGAGCGGCTTAAACAACTCGCTTGGCATCCACGTCCTGAAAGGTCGCAAGCCCTAATTTTAAAAGACAATATTTTATTTCTAACATTCCCATTGTAATTGGGAAAGGAAGTCCTGATAAATCACATCATACTGTGTGTGACTGGGAACAAAGTGGTTTGTGAGGCATTCCTCTATCTGGGAAAATCAGGGAGGACTTTAAAGCCAGCTATATTTTTTGTAGATCCACAAGATAAATTTGTATGGACCCTAACAAAGTTAGGAAGGAAAGAGAATAACAATATCAATGGCCCATAGAGTGCTTTAACCAGCTCCAGACTTCCATTATGTTCCTGCTTTTTTGGAGAAAAAATTCTGAAAAGTCTTATAATAACTTGAATGTGGAGATGAGTATTAAATCATACAATGTAACAAAGTGAACAGAACAACTTTGTTAAAGCTGAATTTAGTCATAAAAAGTCCTGAAAGCCAGCCTGGGACCGATWTATCCAACATGCCTATTGACATCTGCATAGGTCAAAGGTCCAAGCAGAATATGGTTCTCCAGTGATACAGAGCTCCTCTCGGTCCCTGCTGCTTAAACAAGTCAGGCAACTTGCACCAGCAATATAGTATTATAATACTTACAGCTTCTATTACACTTCATGTCTCTAAAAAACATAAAGTCACATTCAAGCCTGATGTTAAAGAACAAAACCATGTTTGTTTTCAGGAAGATGCACCATTTAGGCTGTGAATCTTTATTATTGTTATTTCAGTGATTGATATTTCAGTGATATTTGGATTTATCCAAATAACGTGCACTCCAAGTCTGCTGTAGCTTAATTGTTATGTTCATATAAGTAACACACGTGTCTGTACATTGGACCAGCTCATCAGGTGATACAGAGCTGGTAGCAATAAAGATTTGAGCATCTGGCACCTTGTCAGCACGTTTGCAATGCAGGCAGRGCTGTGGCCGTTTTCACATGCATCCCCCTCGTCTTCCTGTGGGAGCGTCGGTGCCGCTTCTGCTACCTGTGAGTGTAAACGAACCCGTGGAGCTGAACCTGGTTTTAATAGGAACTGTGCAACGGTAAGAACAGACATGTAAAGGGACATTTCTATGGCCTGAGTGACAGAAAGGGAAAAGAAACTTTAGTCATATAAATTTAAATACCTGGATCATTCAGTCGTAACCTCACATAGGATGTGCCACTGATCCTAATGGAGTTCCTAATGGGTATGAAGTTCAATGCATCTGTAGGAATTTGCAGGCTTGCTGCCTTCAGTTCCAGCATTATGTGCTGTACACATTCCTGTGTTTATTTACCAGGGAGAGTCACTGGATTCTGATGATACACTGTGATGACCAGTTTAAAATTTTTTTCAGAAAAACGATGCTAAATTTCAGTCTGCCACCAATGCATTACATCATCAGTTTAAACACCTGATTGCACGTCCGGGTGTCTGTACAAACACATGCTGTCATCTAGCTAACAAACTACAGGGGTGCGCAGCTCAGGACAGAAAACCCCTTCCAGGGTCAGGTGATTTCCATATCTGAGTTTGGGCAATTACAGCGCAGCTTCACCTGTTGTCTTACAATTTTGTAAGCAGCACTTAGCTGTCAGCAGTCACTTATATCCTTCCCTTCAGTCCTCATGTGATTGAAACAGTAGAGAATGCATAGCTATGTAGTTAAAGAGAACCTGGTTTGGGGGCCAAAAAATAATTACATAAAATAAGAAGCTTAGCCACACTTCTCCTGCCTTAAATTAAAACTTGGAATAAAATAAAAGAGAAATTCAGCTGGCAAGTTATTCTAGTTCTCCTCCTAAAAGGAGAAACACAGAAATCATCAATCTAGTTATGATGAGAGCAAGGAGATTTAAAAAGAAAAAAAATCCCACTATTGCAGATTTTCTTCTTGAGCAAATATATAAATAGTTTTTATTGGTTCTTTTTAAAATAACGTGTATTGAAACATGCTAGACTTAAATAGTGCTGCCCTCTGAACAGGGACTGTTTTGGTAGTCCCGCTGCACTACCTTTTCCCGTTCTGTTTGCTCTTCCCCTGCAGGACCCATCCCCGCCCACAACGGTAAAGCTCCCCGTGGCTTCGGCGGGGAGGTCCCTGGGCATGCGCGCGCGTGTGGCAGCAATCTTGGAAAAAGAGCTGCGGATCCCCGCCTTTGCCTGCGGTGCTTGTGCTCTGCAGAACTTATGTTCCTCTCTTCCAGGAAACAATTTGCCTTTTGTCTTGCACAACTTCCAGTACAAAAGATGTCATTCTACTGTAGCGTGGTTTAACCTCTAGTAAAGAATCCCATAATTCATCCAACGGTTGGGTGAGGAAATGAGCCTTACCCTTATGGAAAGATATGCGAGGACTGCTTTCCAAGTCATGGCCCTGGCCAAGTGGGACGCTAAGGCTACGTGGCCGCCCCAGGTGCCACGCTCGCGCCCGCTGCCCCCAGCCCCCCATGGGCTGTTCCCCTGGGGGCCGTGGCAAGAGGCGGAGAGCTCCGGGGCTGCCCTGGCTTCCACCCCGGCTCAGCCAGCCGGGCCCCGGTTCGGCTGCCAGGGCTGTGGCACAAGGTGGCTCTGAGACCCAGCTGCAACCTGGAGAAGAGCCCAGCCCCCTCCAGGCCCCCGGGAGGAGACTGACGCTTGTGATCCAAACCCAACTCTAGCTAGAAACCAGACCAAAATCTGGATCTGAACACTCCTGAATGTGGGCAGTCTCTAAACCCAAACCGAGTTTTACAGTTCAGTATAATTCCTCTAGGAAACATGATTTCTGAGAAGTACTAGTTCCAGTTTATATGAACTCTTTTATGTGAGAAAAATAATCCACTTTTTCATGCAACAGTTGGTACCCACCAAGATTTTTATGCCATATCGTATATACCTTTGAGGAACCTATGTTTGGGATAGTATGTGGCTTCAGATTACACTTAAAAACAAATGGTACGTAAGCATCACCTAGCCTCTCTGACAATGTAATGGCAAAGAGGAGCAGTATGATGGTTTTGGCACAGAGGAGCTGGCTCGCACCTTCCAGACTATAAACCGATGCTGTCACGTAACACTCCTGCTGAGAGGACACGAGCACAGGCTCTGTCCATGGGCTGCTGCAATGCAAGCAGCAACTGGAGAAGTCGCAGGAATATGAGAGGCAGCTAGTGAACGAGGCAGAGTCAGGACCAGTCACACTACCTGAGCAGAGGAAACCAGGCGCTCTGCAGACGGGAGGGGTCAGCCGGCAGCGGCTTGCAATGGCAATAAAGCCCCGTCCAGTGCACGCCATAGTGGGTGTACTGGATCAAAGCCCTGCTTTGCCTGGGAGCTGGGCTGGACGACCTCCTGCTGTCCCTTCCAACATAACGTACGCTATCATCTATAGCAGGGTAAGAGCAGCGCCAAAAATGCATCAACAGCTACCCATGACGGCTTCTAAAACAAATCACAGAGCAGGCTAGAGCTGCTCTCTACTGTGGCCCTGCGTACCCGCTGCTGCCTTGCTCAAACCGTCACATTTGGGGGATCGTGTAGATCTAACTGCATGTATTCTTCGTCCTGTGGTTACTGCTGAGAGCAAACAAAGAATGGATTTCTCTGTAACCAGTGTAGCTAGTGTGGAAGATTTTCTCACAGGGAAAAATCTCTTCCCTCCCTTCCTTCAAAACTGTGCTGCCATGACCCTCTTTCTTCCTGTGTTTGTTCTGGTTACGCCTGTCCGCACTGCTGTAGCCTGTAACAAGGGTCTCCTGTGCAGACCCTACCTCCGTGAGAACTCCCGTAATGAAGACACACCGCGTGATCGCGAGGGCTTACCTGCGCCCCGCGCTGGCAGGAGTCASGCTTCGTAGGCAGCGGTGTGCTGGCTGCGCTGCAGCGCTCAGCGCCCAGCAAGGGCCACGGWACCGGAGAAGAGACGCGTGACGGCAGGACGGAGTAGCAGAAGCACCACTTTTGCTGGTAGCGCCATACAGTTAGAAAGAAGCTCCCTTCTTTTTGTGCTCTGATTTTGAGAATAAGTAAATGTTACCTGTGCTTGTTCAGTCTGCAGAGTGCGACGCAGTACTGCCCAGCCTGCCTGCGGAAGAGACAGCTGCATCATCCACAACCGCAAAGGTGCTGGGACCAGGCAGTGTGTGGTGACAAAAACGRATGTTTCCAAAGAAAGCCCCGTCATTCCGCTCTGAGATCACAGCTGTGTCTGGATACTATTTCAGGATCGTTTCTAGGGCTATAGGTATGGATTTCTTGCACTCAAATTTTTCCACTTATGTCCTGTGTGGTTTCCTTGACCGTAGCTGCGGCGTCAGCAGCAGTCTGGTTCTTCCTGTTTTCTCTCTGCTCCATCTAAACTTGGTCAGGGAGAACGGGGCCTGGAGTGACTGAAGCAAGGGCACCTTGTAGCAGTAGCTCGAGGTTGCTGCTGCTGCCCCAGGTAGAGTAACACCACCGGCAACAACGGTTCCAGGGAAGAGGCAGAACAGCCTAATTCCAAGGTAAAAGGTCAGTAAGATAAGTAAGGAAATTAATTACATTTAGCCAGGCAATGAATGATTTCTCTAACAAACTTCACCTCTTCCTCTATTTTTCTGTTGTTCACAAGCAAATAATGCTTTGTTTCAAATATGTTTGATTTATTATTCATGGAAAAATTCTGCTATTCTTGCTCACAAAGTCTTTCTTGTTGTTGCAAACTGCTGCTTCTGATTATTTGACATCTACACTGTGCTGGTCAGTTTTTACTGTCCAAACAGGAATATTTCTGTCCCCTGACTGGATGATTATAACTTTTAGACTTGGATGACAAACAACAGTTGTTCTCCACAAATGTTCTTTTAAAGCCATATTCTTATTAAAACGTCGTTTCCTCTCCAGTGTTGAACTGACTGTGCTTGAAAATTCAAATTAGTATTTGTGGCATTTTTGCAGAGTTTATTAAGTCTGAAGTAGGTCACATTCTCAAAGCCAACTGAGCAGCAATTGCCAATGAAAACGCTGCCCTTCAGACGAAGCCTGCAAGCAGGGCTAGTTGGGCTGAACGCCATCCAAGTTGTGTGCTTTAATAACGCAAAGCTTCCATGGGGCCATTAGTAGCTCTGCCTGACAGTATTTCCTAGAAATATGAACCATAGGTTGCACACAGCAACTGCCTTCACAGAGCTTGTTTATGAGAGCTGAGCCCAGCTCTGGGAAGTTATCCAAAGACATTTTACCCTAAGATTCCTCCCCTGCCTCCTCGAACAAAAAAGTTCTACAACATGTTTGACAGGAACAGAATAAAACAGGCGATGAATGCTTAGATATTGTAGATGTGTATCACATGCATTGTGAGCATAAATGGAATAAGCTGGACATTATTTTTCACTAGTGGATTTTCCAACTTTTCTAATCCCGCTTTCAGCAGCTTTTGGGAATAACCTTGCTTGCTTATTGTTGACAAGTTTTCTAATTCATCATGATACTGATACTCTTAGGATAAAATCCTTGGCCCCCCTGAGGCCAGATGCAAAACTCCTGTTAACTCTAATAGGCTAGAATTTCACTATGCTCGATGCCTCCTTTCGTCTTACCTGTGAAGCTCTGTGTTAGCATTACAGTAACTGTTTCTCTGGTATCCAGGTGCAGAAACAGAAGAAACTTCCCACCTCACTAATGAAGCTTAGACACTGGGAAATGCTGCTTCTTTCACTCCTAGCAGCTTAGACCATTCACGGTGGCCCAAGCAACATGCATCCATGCTGCGTCAAGCGGAGGCTGCCCGTYGAGAACCACATCCTCATGAGCCTCCCTCCCCGGAGAACCGTTTAGTTCAAGCTATAGCATAAGCCAAAATGTAGGCAGGGAGCTCTTCAGCTAACCTGACAGCACTGGCTCCCGTTCTGGGACACATCTGCTTTGGTCAACATCGCACCTTGTGCCTTGGAGCCATCAGTTAGGAATTATTTAGATTGCACCTGCAGAGGAACTGGACAGTGATGAATCAGATGTCAAATTACAGAAACATTTAGTTGGCTCAAGTACAGTATAAGTCTGGTTGTCTAACTAGGTGAAGAAAGAGGCAAAATCAGCCTTGATTTATTTGACTAGTTCATTGAAATGACTTGCAGCTTTCTAAACTGTTTGCATTAGTGTTGGTTTTGTCAGGATGCTGAGGGCACTAATAGGCCTTAACGACCCCACCAGCCTCACCTGGGACTCCCACCCCCCCCACACTCCCCCGCCCAAGGACCTGCCCCAGTGCAGCCCTGGCTGTGCTTGCCTGTTCTGCTCCCCTTCAGGGGCGTTGGGACCAGTCCTGCCCTGTCAGTACGTGGAGCTCCACAGCTCCTGGGAGCCTCCAGTGTGTCCTGTGCTCAGTCAGCTTTCACTGACCTTCAGGACACCAAAAGATTTACATGCATTTACTTCTATGAATGTGGATATTCTAATGGAAATAGTTCATCCATCTTCTGTGAGTATAAAGCTTTCAAAAGGTAATCCTGCTATTTAAATGCAACTTTTAGTATACACTGAAATTACTTGATACTTATAAGACAGAAGTAAATATACAAGACCAATATGTTTGCATAGCAAACAATAGCCATGGCTGTTTTTTAAGAGCCAAGATTTGCTCACTGATCTGTGCCCTCCAGCCCTCCCCTCCATTTCTTCTGGCTCTTCCTCAACAGGGAAATCAACCTGGACATACAATTTCTGTATGTCTTACAGATAAAGCATGAGGAAATTAGAATTTAAGAGGGTCTTTAAAAATCAAACAATGTCTTTTGTTGCTGGTAAGCCTGAGGGAATACGCATATCCAACTTTCTTCCAAGAGAGTAAAATAATTATCCACTTTGGGAAATATCCAAGGCCACGCTGACTTGTTTGTAAACCTTGTCTGTATTTGCGGCACAAAGATAATATTGTAGGCCATTCTTTCTAGCAGTGCCCAACAATAGCTTAACCAGTAAGCTACTCCCATATTCTTGGCTCTCTGGCAAAGCCCTGGAGCCATTAAATTCCTGGAACAGCCTAGAAGTGATGATGAGCTTAAGCTGCAGACCTACAGATGTTGATCTCCCTAAAGTCAAGAAGATTAAATTCATACCTGAACTAGTTAAAGATGACCTCTAGCTCAAGCATTGAGCACTTCTGTTCGTATTTGTCCCCTGTGTGGTGTTGATTGGTTCTCTCTTCCCTGAATTCAGTTTTCAGGTCATAGTTGTAGATTATTAAAAAAGTATGATAATAGAAGGGACTCCAGTGTCTCCAGGATATGAACAAAAAGAACCTTTTCTGGCCATGGAAAGTATGTGTAGCTGTAAGAGGTTCTTTGTTTCTATGTTCTTTTGTAAATGATAACTATACAATCAGGTAGCACTATTGTTGATGGATACAAACAAATATTCATTGGAATTACTCCTTATTTAAGAATAACTAACAGCTGGAGGCTATGTGCCACAACATGCAAAACAGATTTGTAACCAAAGATCTTTGGTTGGTTGTGGTTTGTGGCTTYCAGCCCAAGTGAAAACAGTACATGGCAAGTGTTTTGTTTTCTCTTCTTTTGTTGAAGTATGCTAGTGTGAAGTTTCTTTGCTTCAATGCAGGTGGTGTTTCAACAACAGCAAAATATGATTTTTCCAGCTGTCCATGACTGTGCTTCAGTTTTGAGGCTGCAAGCCCACCTCTGGGTTCCAGATGGCCTCTGTTGGCACCACCACATTGAGGTCAGCTTTGAATTCTGACCACCAGGTCTCTCAGCGCTGGATAGCGAGTGATCATGTACTCACACAGCCTGTCAGCCTCTGTTTTCACATCTGATTGATCAAGAGCGTTTTCTAGTCTATGTACTATTGTTTCTCTGCTCTTAACTCTTTACTTAGTATTGTCTCATTTCATAGGAAGATACCCATGAGGTCAGTCAGGAATGCGCTGTCATATGAGACTATCTGTACTGATTAATCAGAAGTCATGCAACAACTCCTGTTGTGGAAACTTTTACACTTCAATTTTTGGTTTTCAAGTGTAGGATTCTACCTGTTTTATTTTTGTTAATACTCTCCTAATATGCGGTGATTACTTATTACCATAGTTACCATATCTAGCAGACAGTGACAGGGCTATTGAAGCAAGCAGGATCTCAGGCTTTCAAGTTAATAGTCCTGGTTGGGCTTTGTCTATATGGTGATCCTGGGAAAGATAACACAAATTAGCAGGTTTGGGGAGCTGAAAGTTTTCATGGGCTCAAAAAGGGGCTGTACAGTTCATGAAGGAGAAATCTGTTGTAGGCTACTAAATGCATAGAATCACCTCTGGTTCAGGAAACCCATTTTGGGAAGCTGGAATATTATTCTGGCTAGGCTACCTGTTCTTCTGCTGCTCTTCAGTAATCCAGTATAGTTGCTCTTATCTTCTTAATAGAAGTGAATCTAAAATAGATCAGAAATAAGTAAAAACAGGACCACTTTAATTCTACCATGCTTTTGCTAATCCTCCTTGGACACCGATTCAGTGATTTGTCCTCTGTGTTCTACTGTAGAAAGGCCCTGCTCTAATGGCAAATGACTGGAACCAATATTTACATTAGAGAAATGGTAGAAGGACATACTCTACTAGCACCTAGAAGGTATGTCTTTAAAAACATATACTAAAACCTCAAACTACAAAGAATCAAAGGCACTTTGTAAACATATCACATGTGCGTACAGAACTGTGCCTGTTACTGTACAACCTCTGGAAGAGAGCCAAATATATCTGTTTCATTGTGTTTTTGCCATATGTCATCCAGATCTGGATTCAGCATGATGTGTCCCATAAATAACTTGGCCCAGCTAGTTCAAGATTCCTGTCAGTAGGACAAAGAGGATTTCTGAGGAGCTCCACAGTATTCCTACTTCCATGACTGAGGAGACCAGAAAGACTTAGCCTGTACCAGGCAGATGTCTTACACTAATAGAAGAAGTAAATTATGTGTCTAAAATACCGCAAAACCTATTTCAAACCTAAAATCTTTTCCCAAGGCCTGGGTATTCTGAAAGATTCATGTCTGTGTAATGGCATCACATCACGACAGTTAATCTTTGCAAGGATGTGGTTACTCCCTGGTGTTGTCTGCGTGGGAGAATAGCATGTGTTTCTCTGCAGAGCACTCTGCCTGTGGAATTTGCTCCTTTGACATGGTAGTTCAAGCAAGTCCAGTTACCTGTGGGTCATGCTCCTAGTTTGAGGTACTGACAGATAAAAGTATTTCCTAGATTAGAAGGGGGTAAGCTATTTGTTTCTGCTTGCTCTCAACTACCATTAATCTGGTGACCCCCCTCTTGGCATTCCCCCAGTAAAGTTTAATGAGTTATATTTGATCTTTCAGTATTAGCTTTGGTTTGTACTTCCCATTCAGGATAGGATTTTATGTCTCAAAGAGGTTGTTAATCACAACGTTTAGAATCATGGTGTATATGATAAACTGATATAAATAATACCATATACTCTTGACTCAAGTCCTTGCACTACTGGCTTCTCTTATTCCACATTAAGACTTCAAATAGTTCCTTCTTATCGTTAAACCCACCCGTAGCATTAAAAAAAAGTTACCTGTCAGCCTGTCTTCCATACCACTGTGAATATTGCCACAAAACACGGCTAGCTGAATCCTGAGGTCACTGACACACCACACAGGTATATCACTAGGTTTGTATCAAGATCAGAGCTTGAATGTAAAGATACTTCATAGGGAAATGAACCAAAGAGGCAAAAGATTAGGAAGCACCTTTCTTTCTGTTACATGGAAGCAGCAAAGCAGGGCCACAGGAACCCTAGTTTCAACTCATTGCTTTAGCCAAAATCATTTGGATACTAAAAGCATAGGTGGACAGGAGAAATTGCTTAGAGACCCATGTAGAGTAGCTGCCTCTCTCTTGAATATGTCTCATAATTTTAGGGGATAAGCTACCCAAAACTGTTTACCTAATACACAATTGGCCACTTGCTTTTGTTTCTGTTTCCTGATAGAATGGCTGGAGCTTACAGACAGGAATATAATGATAGTCAAATATTTGCTGGAGAGGAATATTTGTCCTGTGCAAAGCTATTCCAGCTGGAATTCATCAATAGTTTGGTTAAACACCTTACCAAACATCCATCCAGACATATATTTGGCCAAACAAAAAGCAGCAAATTGAATAGAAGCTGAGTATTCAAAACTATTTTAAAAAAACTCTTTATGCTCTGAGTGCTTCACATCTGGCTGTATCCTGTTCCATTTAATCGCTAATGAAAATGCATGTGAAAAGCAACCACCCTCTTCAAAAAGCTTATTTCTGCTTTTGGGCTTCCCTTTCTGCTATTTATTAACTCTCCATATTCACAGTAACTCACTTTCTCATTTGCAGTCTCCTGCTGCTCTGATTGTCTTTGACAAGGGCAATGGAATGAGGGTGGGGAAGGATGATGGAAAACATTATGATTTTATCAGCAGCCTGTTATACATACTATTATGAAATGAGAAATAAAATCCATGTGTAAAATATCAGTATTGGTAATAAACTGTAAAGCTCATAAGTCTGTTAACTGTAGGAAAGGCTATGATGGGGAGGATCAGTGGTCTTAGATGAAAGCCAGCTGCCCAGCATCTTGCCTCTGACAGCAACCAGTAGTAGATGCATAGAGAGAATGTAGGAGAAGACAAATACAGTGACCCCCTCTCTGCAACATCCCCTTTGCTTCCACCAGTAGATGCTTTAGAGACCCTCTTCCTGATCACCGTGTTTAATAATAGGATTGTGCCCAATCCCTTTTTAAAGCCATTCATACTTTTGGCCTCCACAACTATGTGGTTATGAGTTCCACTGTTATAATTATGTGTTGATTGATCATTTGAGTGCCCTCATCTGCAAATCTTTTAATGGCAGCAAGAAAGCACCTATGTAATTTGGCTATCCAGCACTGAGGTTTTCCTGCCCATTATGCACAAGCCTAAGGGCCCAAGAGGAACTATGAAAACTCTTCAAGGCATGCACAGCAAGCAAGAAAGACAAATGAGAGATAGTACATGCTAGAAGCTGAACTCCTCGATTCACTGCAGAAGAATCAAAGGGAATATGTTTCAAGGTCACTGGGCTTATSTGAAATCTGAAATCATATCTAAGCCTTTAATACAACAGGATCTTTAGGACGTTTCTATTGTTCAGTCAGAAAGAGCAATAGAGTATCTTACGCGATCAAGTGTAATATCAAACTAGACCACAAGTCTACTGAAATATGAGCAAAACACGTCTCCTTCCCCTCCAAAAGCAAATAATGGGCCTTCTAAGCTTTCACATCTTCTAAAGAATTCATCGTGTACGTTTGTCTTCGTTAAAAGGTTGTCAGCTCACAGTCCTGTAAACATGACCTTATTCAAAGATGATTGACCAGATCAAAGGTTGTGAGCTGCGTTTGAGCGCTTCGTGTATCCCATTTTAATAATCTAAATGCATCACTGTTCTTTGCTTTAGTAAGAAATCTTCAAGGGAGAGGATTCATAGGCCTCTTCTGGGTGTTATCTGGGGTTTGTGGGTGTTGATGACTTCAGAGTGAGAAGAGTGTGTAGAAAGCAGATAGCACTTCACAACAACACTGAGAAACATCAGTGGAGCACAGCAGAAAACAAAGTTCTGAGCAACAAAGCTCTACCTCTAGCATGGATGTGTCCCGTGTTGCAGGGAAAGTGGTAGAAAATAGTTGGATGACTTAATTAGCATCTTTTCGCTTCTGTTAAAGCTACTTGTGTCTGTTCCTACTTTTCCCTGCATCCTCCTGGAATGTTTTGCATCCCCAGGCAATGGCCAAAGCAAAGATGTGCAGGAATGTGCAGTCCCTGCACTCACTACATGAGGGCAAACTAGGGGCCATGTTTGAAATGTTGAATATATCTTTGTGTCTTGTGGGCTGTTTTGCTGGCTTGGGTCTGTCTGCAAAGGTCTGATACAGTATATTTTGTCTCTTCCCTTCAATCTTCTTTTCTTTAAATCTATGGCTCTAATATCTATGTAGCAATACCTTTCTTTCCACTTACTTACATAGCAATACCTTTCTTTCCACTTCTGTGTCTCTATCAGTCAATTTTTCCAGTCCACTCCTCTTTTCATTTTTCTTTTTAAAAGTTTATCTCTGTTCTTTCCATCTAAAAGATTGAAATGTGATTAATGGAGGCAACAGAGAAGTGAACACTTGAACACTTGGGATTAAAGTGCAAAGTATAGGTCACCTATTTGTTTCAGGAAAGATCAGGCTTGCCAAAGCAAATCCATCAGCTGAGATGCCTATTTATATACAGACATTATCTATTTATTTGGTAGGGAGGCTCTTGAGGACAGATCTTAAAGAACCTGCTGCCAAGTAAACATTTAGAAGATATCACTGAGCAGATAGAATGACTGCAAGGGCACTTGCAATAAGCAAAGTTCACACTTCCCTGTAATGTGGCATCTTTGTCAAAAGGCCTCACATGTTGATGGCACTCTCTGTAATCTATTAGTCTGGCAGGAGTTCCCACTATAACAGTAGTTTTAATTTTCCAGCTCCTTTCTACAAACTTTACAGTAGCAGTTCATTCCAGCAGCTTTTATCCACATGAATAACCTCTTAAACTCCACGAAGGAGCATTTCTTGTGTAGATACTGGGGGAAGTATGGTGAGGAAGGTCCATACCACCAGAGACATAGCATCTTGGCAAGTAACATGCAGTATAGCTTCTGCTATTTCAAATAGATCAGAGATCTTACAAACGACATAGGTTCATAAGAACCAGTAATTTTAAAGGCATCTCTTTTTCTGAATTGTGATTAATTCCATGAGATAAAGTATCCCTATGGAAGAGGATCTGAGTTAGCTCAGGTATTCTCAAGCATAGCATTGTGACAAGTATGCATTTGTAGGTGGTAGATAAGATGAAAATAGAAAAGAAGGAATGAAGCTGCATTCACATAACTCTGAACAACAAAATGATAAGCAAAGTCTCAGCTGGATGTGTCTGGGTGGAATGTGTCTTTGTATATGTTGTAAATCATCGAGGAGGGACAGGCAGCACTAAGTTATTTACTGTGCACCCGAGGCTTCTGGTACAACAAGATGCCTCCTGCAGAGAATGTCAACAAACATTGTGAATACATTGGATTTCCCATCGGGCCTGTTAATTTTAGGAAAGGTCTGGATAAGTGCATATTGTTTTGATCGTGACCTTTTGGATTAACAGCTATAGCTTGACGTGAGGTCCAAAAATGCCAGAAATGCCTCCTGTCCACCAAAGGATTTCAGCAGCTTGTTAACTGTTAACAGACTGTTTAAACACACTATAATCTGATTAACCCAGAGACTTGCCCACTGGAGCCATTTTCATTTATCTGGCCTGATAAATGAGCTTATGCAGCACATATTCTGTTAATCATGGCTGCGTCCTGAAATGTGGCTTGGTTAAAAACAGCAATGCAAAGGAGTCAGATGGGTTTTGCCAAAACTGTCTTAGCAGTTCCGATTCATGATTGTGTAAAATACTTTCTCCCAGTTTCCTAGGAGCAACTTAAGACATCCATATATAGGTAGGTGCCTGGCCTTACCAAGTTAATGAAGAACTAGCTGCTGGAATTTTGTTAATATATTGGAGGTGATGTAGGATTTCCTTGTTAGTGTTTTCTAGTGCAAGAATGAGGACACTCAAAGGGTAGCTAGTTCTAAATGCAGAAAGTATGTTAGAAAACTGAAGATTTCTTCGTCACAGGAAGTTCTGAACGCTGAAATTTTACAGGGGTTCACAAACTAGAAAAATTTGGGGGAAAATTCTAGCCAAAAGTACAAAGATATCAACTCCAGTCTGAGAAATTCCTGAACTTCCTAGAGGTTGGGAAAATGCCTAAAGAAAGTCACTGTGTTGCCTGCTTGATCCTGTACACTTTAAAAATCTGCACTGGGGCAGGATGCTCTACCACGTGGAGGTTAGGTCTGATCCCATCCAGCCATTCTGAAGTTATGGAGGTGATATCAAAACCAACTCCCTCTCCCTTTAGTGCTGCCTTTGCGGATGCTTTATGAGACCATAGGTGTTGCCCTGACTGCACAAAAGAAGCACTTGGTGAAAAATGTGTTTTTTTTAACTATGCTCTTGTTGAGCTTTGGATGCACAGCAAGCTATTTCAAAGGAGCAAAGATCCTTAGAGGAGGCCTTCCACACAATCACTAGGTGAAGGGAGCAAATACCTGGGAAAACAGAGCCCGCGAAATACATTCTGATCTGAAATTATGTATTAGGTCTATTGATGTAGTGCAAGCATATGAAAATTAGAACTGTCCAGATAGGTGGTTTAGGCTTTGATAGGTTTCAGTTGATTTAATCATTTCCATTTTCTATTAAGATCCAGTTCAATAAAAACAATAATTATGGTAAACTGTGAAGGTTTTTTAGTAAGGATTTATGCAAACAGTCCTAAGGCGGGGGGGAGGCAACTGATCCATGCCAATCATTTTTATCAGCTTCAACATAACACTAAAGCAAAATTTTGGCATTTTTCTAGACCATGTAGAGTCAGCAAAGTTATTTTGTTTCAGAATAAAGCCAAAGTCACAGAAAGTCTTTCTTACAACTCTACTGGTAACATTTGAATATTTGAATCTAAAAGTACATAGATTTTGCATAATCTAAGACAACTGGTGTACAGTGATTTATTTTGCCATGTTTCTTTCAATGTAATGTTGTCCTGAGATACTGTTTGCATTACAAAGCACTTGCTTTGAGATGTCTCCACAGAACACTGTTTCTCCATAGGTGACCAAGCCCCTTCTCTCTGCAGTGAATCCTCAAGGACAAAAGGGTAATTAAATTCAAATTAACAATTTTTTTTATCAGACACAATCCATTATTAGCATAGTCATACTTGCAACTAATGCAAGATAAATGCAGCATTTCTCTGTTAAATACCTCTGTTAGGCTTCATATCCTTCCAGGGTCACTTGGTTCAGTGCCTTCCGCCACCCTCCACCACTTAGGTGGAAGATTAATGCTGCAAGGTTCATTTGCAATTACTGTACAAATCTTTATTGTCAGTACTGCTGGAGACAGCTGACAGATCAGATTGCAGAAGACAGGTGCTATTTTTGTTTTCAGTTCATTTCAAAGTCTAGATTTACTTGTGGTCAGTCACAAAAATGTTACTAAATTGTGGTTGTTTTTTGTAGTAAAGTGCTGCCTCCTGCTGGGTAAAAGGTATTACAATAAAGCTTTTCTTTAGTAATAATTCTGTAATTTATAATAAAGTATTTATTTCACCTGAAGTTTAGGAAAGGACATTTTAAGTATTATTCTGTTAGCAGTTAAATAGAATTCTCATTTTAAAAAATTGTTTAGCCCAGAAGAAATCAAACTAACTCAAGACTCAAGGGCTGCACAAGAAAATTACCTTGATATTTCAAGACCATATACTTATTTCCCTGAACAAGGAGGGATGCTGTCAGTGTGCCATATGTACAAAGGTATACTTATCCTAACTATAATAAACAAAGACAGTTCAGTCCAAACTTCTTTGCTCATACCTCGCTTGGCATAAGTATAAAATTGAATTCTCTGAGAGATTCAAACACAGATTTTGCATATTGCCTAACACTGCTCAAAACACGAGGTTGCAAGCTGGCCAGGAACGTAAAGCTTGCACCTGCTGAAGCCTCCCACAGTACCTCGGGGGAGGCAGGTCTCAGCAGGACAGGGAGAGCGAGGCTCTGCGGTGGAAAGGCTAGGTCGTGGGTACTACTCCCTGCTCCTACAGCTGTTTCTGAGGCAGTCATTGCAGAATATACAAAAACATGCTTAGGCGCAGAGTACAGGACTGCTAGGCGCCCTCTCCTCCTACCCCATCCAGTCCTCCACCCTTCTGGTTCTTTCTGGCCCAGGGATCCTGTGTAACTCTGGCCATGTCTGCATTAGAAAGCAATGCAGTGTAACTGAGGCAGACCCGGGGATCAGGTGCTGAGGACAGAGGGTCACAATATACCTGCTGGGGGATTGAAGTAACTCTAGTTGGTCCTGTGGGCTTCATTGGAAAGGAATGAAGGTGAAAATGGAGCCTGTCTTGAACACCACCTCTAATAGCTGATCGAAGAGGTGTATCCATACTCCTTGGAGCCACTGACCTGCAGCGAGCCCTGCTCGGCTCTAGGTAAGGAAGGACATACAGCACTGTAGGAGGGGTCAGGGCTGTGAAGACACTTTATAGCAGCCACAAATAACCTCCAAGGAGGAACCGGATGTGGGACTTGCCTGTATCTTCACATCTTCTTACTGGCAAGGGCTAGGGAGCGGGGTGCTGACTCTTGTGGTTCTTTGCTGAGCATGCCAGCTGCCTTTGGCACTGTTCCAGGGTGTCCAACCTCTCTCCTCCCGCRCTCTGCATGTGATGCTTCATGGACTCACCTCAGAAGCCCAGGCCTGCCCTGAGGCTGCGTGCTACAGAGCGTGCCAACGTCCTAGCTGAGCGCTGGCTCCTCTCCCGGCMCCTTGCACAGCGATCTTTGTAACGTACACAGCCTAAAAAGGCGGGGAGAGGGAGGTGGAGTGTTATTACACATACATACGGGTATTTGTCAGATCTGTTTGTCATCAATTTAGGAAAGTATTAGCAAATGACATTGTGGGTCTTTTCAGGACCTAGATAAGGTTGAGAGCACCTTTAAGAAACTACTATTTCAGACTGAGGTCTGTTCTGAAAATAAATGACAAAATTATATTACATTGACTAAAAGGAGAATTTATGTTACTGTATAGTTTGGGGAACTTTGACTGTAATGGTATTAATCACTATTTATGTCAATCAGTGAACAAAATTTGTCCATCTACACAAGTAAATGAACTGCTGGCGTTCATTTTTAGGTCTTCCTTTGTTTCTAATTAACTGGTGCTGAAATTATTCTGGGATATTGCTATAAAAAGTGTTTGGTCTTGCCTACAGTAACACAGAGCATCTGCCTGTTGTCAGATTCTATCAGGTGTCTGTGGCTTTTCTTAATGGTGCTGAAAAGCAGATGAAAAAGTTTTGACTCTGCCTACAACGATACTCCTTTTTTTTTTTTTTTTCCTGAGCACTATTGGGAGAGCTCACTGATGACAGCTCTAGCTAATTACTGCAAATTATCCTTTTCCTCTATCTGTAAGTGATTTGTAGTATAGCGATGGTGATATTTTTTGTGTATTTAATATTGCTGTTGGTTATATTAGCTAAGAAAATCTTGCTATAAAATAACAATTTAATTTCAACTTGTTTGCTAGTGAGGGTCTTGGTAATGGTGAAACTATAAAGAACCATCCATCCTCTCTGTGTCCTGTGACACCTGACCTGAGATGACACAGAAATTATCATCTTACAGCTCTTCTGCAAAACTACATCAACCCACTAGATGGCACACAACCACTTATAAACCCCCCAAATATGCTCCTTTTATAAACAAACATAGCCGCATAAAACTCACTACTGAAAAACAGCTATGGGAATTAAGTTTGTGCTTACAGTTAACCTCATAGAGTATACTGAAGCTGGTCTAATAACCACCATACTATTAGCAAGGTATACTATTAATACCTCATGTACTT
This sequence comes from Rhea americana, assembly GCF_003343005.1. NCBI lineage: Eukaryota > Metazoa > Chordata > Aves > Rheiformes > Rheidae > Rhea > Rhea americana. Next base: position 1,428,513 of record NW_028186173.1, read on the forward strand.
ATGATCATGAACTACAATTAACAGCAATATATTTATTGTTTTCTCATTCCATCAGGATGGTTAAAGGTGTCTTCCTATTACGCTGACCATTCAGTGAGGTACTCTTCATAAGGTGATAAACAAAGTCTTAAAAAACTGTGCTGTTTTTTCTGTCTAAAATGCCCTACTCCCGCTATAAAGACAGAATTTCATGTTTTACTGCAATCAGTGGGAAATTTCCATTGATTCAGTACAGCGTAGCTTTCAGCTTAGATGCTGGAAGAGAAATAATACCCCGATGGAGGACCAGAGATGAAGAGGGAAGGACTTGATTCTTTCTTTGAATCATTCTCTATGAAAATAAATACATAAATATGTAAACACCTCTCTTGGGGTTGATAAAAGAAAGTGCTATATAGCAGAAAAAGCTAACAAAAGCATGAAGAAACATTCGGGCATCTCACACTGCATTACAGCAATTCCTACAGTGAAAAAAAGAAAGCCAGCTGACACATTTAGCTCATCCCCAGCTCTACCTCCTTTCTGCTTTATGCCCTTCAGTGTTTGCCAATTACTCTTCTAATATTTGGACACAATACAAAAAGCAACCTGCACAAAGGGTAGGGATCATCAACAGACGGACGAAAGTTCTTGTTCCAGAACAGAAGCCACAGAATAAGAGAGTGCATTCCTATCTGATTCGCTTAGTAGTGGGTAGTCTTCTCAGGTAAAACACTTAAACTGGTTTCAAAGAAGTTTGCCACAGTTTGAAAGATTGCTTGTCGGCCACAACTTTTGCATGTGTGGCATGCAGCTAGTATTGCTATTGCTAAACTGGCCTTTTACTCATTTTGTACAGATCCACAGTTCAGTAAATACAAATATGCAAATCGACTAAGCGGTGAAAGATTTGCTTGATATTTGCACAAGATGAAGCATTTCTGTATTGACTATATCTTTGTCTGTAGAGGAAACACCTGGTAAAATTGTTCGTTGATTGCAACTACATGTTTTCTAGACTGTGCAGCTGCTCCGACAAGCACATCAGATAATATTTCAGAAAATGGCCACTTCCCCCAGCTCCGTCCACCAGGAGCAGGATGTGGTTCTTTAGCAGCAGCGTGCTTGCTGCCATAACACGGAGCCTCTCCTGGGCTCAGAAAAATGCTTGACACTGCTGCTTCGTTCTGCCTTCAGGAGCCAGGCTGGAATGCTAACCATCTCTCTGAGATGGGGCTGATTGCAGTGCTGCAGCCAGGCTTCGCAAGTCACCTTTGATTTCTGCTGCAGAACAAGGTCACTGAAGGATTGAAGTGTCTCAGTGAAGCTGGAGCAGGTCTGTTAAAGCAAAACAATTACTTATTTAGATAAAGAGAAAACAAGACAATGCCCTCAATACTGTGGGCCTTTACAGCATGCCTCTGTTAGGCAGTTCCCATATAAAATTGTTCAGTCTTAAAAGGGGTTCTCACTAGGAAAACTCATTTGGGCTCGATCTGTTAGTCATACCCAGCCCAGTACAAGAACAGCATGTGTGAGGTCAGGATTTGCAGACTACTAATGTCACAGCTAGTCATACTAAACCCAGATGTTGTACTTGAAAGAGCACTACAGCGTATCGTGTCTTGTACATACCAATATACATTCCTCAGCTTCCCAGTCCTTATGCGCGTCAGCCCCTGCTTCACAAAAACACAATACGATAAATCCTTGTAAGACAAGATAGCTTGATCTTTTTCTTCTAAAGCTGCAGACTCATGATGCAACCCCTAAAAATAATTCAGAGCTGCCCCACTAGTGACAAACATTCTCCTGGATGAATAAGAGCTAAATATGTCTCTCTGATGTGTGCCTTTCAAGATACAGCCTGTTCTTTCCCACCCCCTCAGTAGCCTAGTGGTGTTCGTGCTCTGTGCTAGTGGCTCTGGCGTGATTTATTCCAGGTTAACGCCTTGATCCTTCACCTCTTTGTACATATGCCTATAGCTACAGATTTGTTCCACTGTGATATATCTGCAAGAACCACATTTGCACACAAAAAGTGTCTGCACATGAGGACTGCATGGGAAGGACAGAACATTTCCAGCAGTTCAGGTCATTCACTGTTTGCCATCATGTCCCAGGGTGCAAGACCCCGTTATTGAAGCAAGAGGCTGCACTGTGAGATCTGAAAGTCTATCCTGTGCTCAATGCCGTTCTCTCTCATTTGCCATTTTCCTAGTTTTCTTACCAACAGATAGAAATAGTGTTAGTACTATGCTCATGGTAACTTCCTCCAGGACAGATCCAAGGCAGATGTATGTATAGGCACACATGCAGAGCATATTTCTTTTTAAGTGCATGGCGATCACCCAGCATAGAAAAAGTCAAGCACTGTAGTGGATTTCCAGTCTGTTCCAAAAGCAAGAAGGCTATGTTATTTTTCTTATGATGACAGGCTTCTCTGAGGAACTGGGAAAAGTGTGTTCACTCTTGTCTGCTCCTATGGTGTCATTTCTGGCTGAATAGGCTGGCTGCTAACTGCTGCACACCTCAGGGACATGAAACAGCCCATTTTCCCATCCACATTTTTAGGTCTTACCTAGTAGAGCTGAGTCAAACCTGAGGTGACAGCAGAAACTGCCTGCTTCCCAGAACCACTTGGCAGCAGAGGCATCATTTTACCATTGTCGCACATCTTGGATAATCACCTACACTAGTACACAGTGAGCATTACCCGCTCTCATCTGTCTGCCTGCATTTTGCACACATCTCCAGCCCTGCTTGTGACCAGGCAAGGTCCATGCAGTAGGGAAACACGACTCAGGGAATCCCTAAGCCTGCTAGGTATTCAGCCTTCCAAGATGTCAAAGTATAGAGAGCTAGTCTGAAAGGTCGTTCTTCCTCAAGGTCAGCTAGCTTGGTTTTGGGTCACTTGGTCATTTAAACACACTGACAGGCATGTGCTTAAGAAAGTTACCATGGTTGAAGGCATCGCTGTCCAACTAGCTGCCTTCCCCACTCTGACAGAGTATCACTTCCATGGTTGGAGTTGTTGGAGAAAAAGTGCATAACCCTTGGCCTCAAGTGCAGTGAGCCTGTCAGGGAGCATCTGCCTCGTTGTTAGGGGAATGCAAACCTCCTCACAGAGGGAAACCGAGCAGTGAGGAGCCCACTGCTGGCGGCAATGTCTTCAAACGGCCTTGATATCTAGCAGAGCTTCTGCCTCAGAGCTCTAAGCAAACGCTGAACTTTGTTGCAATTATGTATGTACTCTTGCAAAAAGATTTGAAGAGCTACCTATCCCATGGAAATTGTGGCCAATGAAAATAAAGTGATGCTAAATCAATGAAATGAATTGATACTAAGATCCTGTATGAAGACTGAGGTCTGCTACAGATGTGCTCTGATAACTCACGGGAGCTGCTGCGCTGCTACTATCAGCCCTGCCCTTTCTCCCAGTGGTTACCTACTGCAGTTGAAAGGCTAGTACATTAACTGCAAGTGCCAGTTGCACTTGGACGCATTTAATATTTTCTGTTTCTGAAACCAGCTTACTTAAAGGTGTATAATTTCTGTATGCAGATGAATCTGTCTCCAATATGCAGTCTAAATATGACTTATACAATTTTCTGACCTTGATAAGATCTGATAAATCGAATTCACCACACCTTTTTCTTGAATACTGATGTGTCTAGATGAAAAAGAAAACAGGCTTAAGTTTTAACTGTGTTGGAAAACATGTTTGAACTAAGATGACTTTAAACATGCTGTTCAATCTGCAAATGCATCAAATTCTTGTTTATAAAAAAGTAAGCTGGTCAACATCAACTTATTTTTTTTAAATTATGAACATTCTATATTTAGGCTTATTTTCAAAAATTTTTTTGCTTCTATTGATGAATTAATAATTAAACCAGTACACAAGAACTATGTAGTATTAAAGCTATTAGAGTACATTGTGATGGGAAAAAAAGTCCTGACTCCATAAACTCAAAAAACGAGTGGAAGAGGTGGGCTTCAATTAGCATCCAAATGCTGTAGAGCCTGAACTAGAGTCTCTAAAAGCGCTTTATTCATTTTTCAAAAGAAATATGCTTTCTTAAGAAAGCAAAGAAATGTTGTATCGTAAGTAAGAGAGATCTGAAGAACCCCAGTATTCCAACTCAGCAGATTTTTGCATTTTAGATGACACCATCCTGGGGGAAAAAATTACTTCTTTCCACATGGGGACAAAGTTTGAATCTTTCCATGATAGATTAAGCCAGTCACCACTAGTAACTTCACTGAAGTAAGCAAAAACAAGTAATACCAGGAGGAATGCGGAGGAATGCAACTGAAACCAACAGAATGAGAGTTTTAGGGAGTGGAAGGTAAAGAATCAATTAACATGAAACAGAGAGGTGTTTATATAAAAGGCTGAGTTCATGATTACACTTGGTTTCATACCAAGTTATTCAGAGGAAAAACTTCAGATTTTAACTCACAATACTGAATTGTTCTTTTCTCTTTCAAGACCAATGAGTAGGAGCTTAAAGAAACTACCTTCTGTGAATGATTTCAAAATCTTCACTGTTTCTCTGAGCTTTTAATTTAGACTCCAAAATTGACTTTCATCTTTTTCAGAAATATCTGATTTCTCTTAAAGTCTTAATTTGACAGAGTAAAAAAACTGTAATTGTTACTCCAGCCTGAGTAAATTTCATTGCCAAACTTTTTCTTTTACATCAGTGCAAAGCCAGTGTTCAACCCATAGTGAAAGTGTACTGCTTCCAATTAGAAGTTGTACCAGAGCCGATAAAGCAAATTTTTTCACTGGATGAGAGATAATTCCAGGTTCTCAGTTAATTTATCAGATTCAATACAAAGAATTCAAGTCAATCTCTTAAATGATTTGATTAAAAAAAGACTTCTGCTTTCAAAAATCTTGCACATAAAAACTGATTTGAATGCAGTAAGTAAAAACGGATGCCTGATCTATTTGATATGATAGCAGAAAATTAATGCATTTTACTACCTAATATCCTACCAGGTTTATTATACCTGACATCAATCATTGTGTAATGAAATTAGAATTTTCTATCACAGACCCTCACTTTTCTCAAACAAATCCTTTCTATTAAAGTAATTATATGTAGCAATTTGCAGTTCTTTGCTGAGAAACCTGTTCTTATATTACCTTTTGTGAAACATTTTGCTGACAAACCTATAAAATCATTGGGAGATGTCAGGCACTGAGGTAGTCAGATTACCCACTAGAAAATGCTGAGAACAGAGCCACGTCCTAACCGCAACCCTTCCCAGAAGACTTGCTCAGCAGATGGTGATGCCACCTTCTTTTCAGCTCTGCCACCCTTTGCCAATGCAGCTCACTGCTCAGTTTCGAGTCTAACTGTGAGGGAAGGTACAGARTAATTCCTCCTAGCTGTAGCCCAAATGAAACTGCACAGTCACTGAGAGCTGCTGGAAGATCTCTCTGGCATTGCAGAAATGTGCAAGCATATGGATACCAAACACGTGCACAACAGCCTGCAGATTTGGAAGACGCACTACGCTGACGTGTCCTATCCCCCAAGCGTGTTTATTCCCTTGGACAAGTTAGGCACTTGTGCCCTCCCAAAGCCATTTTCAGCAGCAGGGCTCAGGATCCAGCTGTGACTCCCAGCAGCCCTCCATCACTTTGGTATGGAGTCCAGGCACCTGCAGGGTGAGGCTGATGAAGAATGAGTATGAAAGGCAGAAGGCCTTTGAGCACCAACGCTGCAAATGCTGTACAGTTGACTGTACCCTGTTATGAGTGTATGTACAAAACAAAAGCACATGCTTTAAAGTCCACTTTGATATCCAACAGCTATTTGCATATATGCAGTTTAAATAAAGAGCCTCTATAAGCTGTATGGTACCAGGCCAAAGGACACAAAACAATTAGGTTCATTAACGTATTCACAATGATGACTCAAGTAGCAATTGGTATTGTTTTTGGCAACAAAGCATGAACTTTAACTAATTCTGCTTTGTTAATGGGTTTAAATTGTCTACTGTGCATATCTGTGTGCGCTACACACAAGGAAGGGACAGCTAATGTGGACACCAATACCTGGGGATTGTGTTGGAAAATAAAACATTAACTCCATGTTTAAGGGTATGGAGACATCAGGTACCAATTGATTGGCTACTGCAGTTTGTTTGCACTTTTTTTTTTTTTAACATGCTACAGAAAAACTTTTCGGCATATCTAAGGCCTTCAATTGCCTAACAGCTGAGGGGGCAATGCACTGCTCAGTGTTACTGAATTCAAAAATTTATACATGAAAAACATCATGAATTTTTAAGAATGGTACCAGCAGGTTTAGCCACCCCTAATGAAAACAAAATCTCTTTAGTTTTTAAAGCATCTAAGTGTAATATGGCAAACCAGAGCAAACTGAAAAACAATACACTATGGGCGTGTGCATGAAAATAAAACAGGCAAATTCTACTGTAATGACTGACACTTGCTGTTTGCATGATTTTTCCTTCTCATCCCAGATCTTTCTGCACACATTGCTAACTGGTATCAAATGAGAAAGAGCTGTTTGCCCTCTGCAAGTACCAAGGAAATTGTGATATTCTCACTTTCAGAATAATCTCAGACTGGTCAATCACAGTAAATTTTCCCCAGCTCCCCCCCCCTTTTTTTTTACTATTTCTTTAATCTTTAGTAAATTTGATTGACTTTGAATTGCTTTTGCCACTGCACAGATGTGCAGCACTAGCATCACAGGTTCTTTTGTCTTTTTTTGGCTGTGCAATGCAATATACAAGAATGTTGGAGGTTTCTAAAACACTTGAGATATTCCAAGTTGGTGATGATATTCCTTCAACCTATGTAAATCTGTTTTTAAAATCTCTATGACTGTGCAGTATATGACTAATGGAGGGAGCTTGTGAAAGCACCAGGAAAACAGGGAGGGCATGTTAACCTTTCTAACTAAATAGTATTCCTGCTGAGTCACAAACCTGCAAGCACAGCACCCTCCAGCACTAAGAAAAGTCTGAAAGAGTAATTAAATATTCCATAAAGCACTATTTCAGTAYTAGTTACAGACTGGCTTTCAAACCCCAAACTACAAATGGGAAGAAAAGGTAAAAGCAGATGTTGTGGACTCTGTGATGTTTCTAAAACATGTGCCTGTAGAACTCAGAATGTTTGACTAAATACTGTAACTAGGGCTAAAAATAAGCTGCAGCCTCCAGCTACTAAGCATCAAGTGCTGGCTGCTCTCAGAAACAGTACACTACGCCACGCGTACCGCGGCCTCGCTGCCACAACCGCTCCAGTGAAAGCCTAGTGGTCAGTGCCACAATTCTGCAGACTTTGTTGTTGATGTTGTCCTCAACTAAAATTTTGGATTTGTGCGTCTCTGTAAACATCCCTTCCTACCCTAGGCTCTCTCTGCTAACAAACCCTGCAAGTAATGAGTTATTTTGATTCTTTGCTCAGGCTGAAAACTATACCACGACTCGGCCTTCTTCAGTGAGGCTTGAGCAACCTCGCGCCTCCTTGCTGCGACCAAGCCTGCTCTTCCTCAGCAGCCTCGGGGAGGGAAAACCGCGTGGATCGGTCCTTCGGTGGGCAGGGGCCTCGGGCAGCGCGCCGAGAGCGTCGCCTCGCAGCGGGCCCCGGCGCCGGCCTCCTCCCGGCCCCGCGGCCCCGCGCACCTCCGGCGAGGCCTTGCCGCGCC
>NW_028186173.1:1436824-1438378 GCF_003343005.1 Rhea americana
CGCTGAGGGGGCGGCTGCCGCCGGCGGAGCGGAGAGGCGGCGGCGGGGCCCGCTGGCGCCGCGCGGGTCGGGCAGGCTCCCGAGCACGGAAAGGAGGAGGGGGGGGACGTGCGGGAGGGGCCCGTCCGCGGGAATGGGGGCCTGGGGGCGAGGGGCGCCCAGCGGGCTCCGCGCAGCGCACGCCGAGCCCTTGTGCTTTGGACTCGGCTGAGCAGCTGGAGCGGGCGGTCGGAACGGAGCGGAGACGCTGGTGCCGTGCTCGGGCAGCTCRGAGTTGTGACCACGCGGGCAGCTGCGCACCTTCCTGCTCGTCGGAACAGTTCACCTCTTTGAAACAGCATTGCAATAGAAACCTCTTAGAGCAAGTGCAGTAATTACCACAAAARCGTGACTGTTTTCAGCTCTTAAATACTGTTTTACTATAAGTGTTATACATGGCACGTCAGCTGCCAGAAATCAGATGAGCTAGCGTACAGCTTTGCATGATGTTACTGACAAGTTGTAGCTTTGAAAAATAAGGAATTTTCTGCAAGCAAAGTTCAGAACATTGTGTTGGATCAAGGCCAACATAGCTTTTCTCTGTCAGGAGGGGATGGTTGCATGCTGAGTGGAAAAGCCCTCAGGCAGAAGTGCAGGCTGCTGTCCTGGGCAGCCTGTTTTGTGCAGCTGAGGATCCAAACGTTGGAGGAAGCAGGGGGAAGATGTGGGGCAACGCTACATGCAGCCACGACAGCGTGGGGGAGGCCTGTTGCCAACACTTGCCTGTTAAGTGCAATGACATACAACGCAGTCACTGCTTCAGCCTTTCAGCCTCCATTAATAAATCTACATGGTAGAAAGTAACAGATACGGGAGTTCACTTTCAGCTTGGAAATGCATGGCCTAGCTTCTGTTCTATTTGTGTCACAGCAGTCATGTTTATTTTCTTGATTTCACTGATTTTTTTTGTATGACAGACTGCACACTATAAATGCCCCCAAAAATCACAACTGCAAGTGTGCCGTATAGKGACAGTTCTGGGCGCGTTACTCTCAGTTGCAAGCCTGTCTGCTTGAGACAGTTAAGATCTGAACCTGAAATGGCTTAATTCACCATTTGGTACGGACACCTTAATTTCACTTTTTGGAAAGCTCTTCCAGTTTGTTTAAAATCATTTAGAGTTCAAATACAAAGTAAGTGCTCTCATACAGGCTACAAACCAGTTAAACTATTGTCTTTAAAGCACAGTTAAGCCAGTGTAATTGCCCTTTCCCCTGCTATTGTGAAACGGTGCAGTTAGGTTTTTTTCCAGTGGTGAAGTGGAACACTGCTCGCAATCATTTTACAGGGGAGAACGCGGTGAAAGGGCGAGTGCTCTCCCTGCTGTCACGGCAAGGACAGGAAGGTGAAAGGGTTTCCTTTCTSCTGCAAGCGACCTTATGGGTCGTCGCCTCCTTCCCGTCTTGCAAAACGCTGCGGTGCAAATTTCCTTTCAGTCCGCGGGTGCGAGCGAGGCCCGAGCAGGTCCCCGCGGCAGAGCAGCCGCTCCGGCCGCCCCGCCTGCCGCGCATGCGC
>NW_028186173.1:1438818-1547240 GCF_003343005.1 Rhea americana
GGCATCCTCATCGGCGACCGGCTCTACTCGGAGGTGTCGCTCACCATCGACCACTCGCTCATCCCCGAGGAGCGCCTCTCGCCCACTCCTTCCATGCAGGACGGCCTGGACTTGCAGTGCGAGACCGACCTGCGCATCCTGGGCTGCGAGCTCATCCAGGCGGCCGGCATCCTCCTCCGCCTGCCGCAGGTGCGGGCCGCGGGGCCGCGCGGGGGAGGCGGCCGGGCGGGCGCCGCCATTGTGGCGCGGCGGGAAGGGCGTGTGAGGCGGCCGCGCGGGGGGGGGGTGATGGCGGCGCCAGCTGGTGCCTGACACAAAATGGCGGCGGCGGCCGGGCCCTGCTGACTGACTCCCGCTCCCTCTCCGGCTGCGTTCACAGGTGGCGATGGCGACGGGGCAGGTGCTGTTTCACCGCTTCTTCTACTCAAAGTCCTTCGTCAAGCACAGCTTCGAGGTGAGCACGGCGCGGCCTGCCGCGGGAAGGGCGGGGGGGAAGAGCGACCGGCTGGCCCCGGCCATTTCCCGGCCTCCGCGCGGGGCCTCGGCGCAGCAAATCCAGAGCGGCTACTCGCTCTAAGCCTTTAGGCCACGTTTCTTTATAATTATATAATACCAATTTTATCGTGGTTGGATATCAGTTYCTTATGGAAACGGTCGTTTTTTCAGATTGTTGCTATGGCCTGCATCAATCTCGCATCCAAAATTGAAGAGGCCCCTCGTCGTATCAGGGACGTGATCAACGTGTTTCATCATTTGCGCCAGTTAAGAGCAAAAAGGTAAGATTAGCTTCATTATCAATTTAAGCATTTGTTGTCACTAATACACACTGCAGTTCTCAACTCACAGGATTTTTCCAGGCTAAGTTCAACGGCCTAAAGTTGAGAAGGGAGTGCTCCTTGACTGCTACATAGGCAGTACAGTTCAATGCTGACTTCTTCTAATGTGACTTTTGATTATTTGGTAGATACATTCTTCTTATTTGTATAGGTGAAAGTCTTGAGTGTTGGTTTCAGTTTTAGGCATGTTGCTACTTGGATTTAATGGCTTAATTCTTGAAAGGAAGTCCTAGATGTGACTAGCTCTGAATTCTTTTAAACATGCTTGGTAGTCGTAAGGTTGTTCTTTTGTTAGTACATAACCGTTTGTGTGGTTATAGCAGCAATAAAGTATCAGTTTATAGAAGATGAAAGCTGAACTCTCAAGTTATAACAGTATTACTTTGGTTTAGAAAAAGAAGTTTTAGGGGAAAAAATTGAAGAAAGTGTGGTTGGGCCTACAGTGTGTGCAGCTCTAATGATGTCACTTAAACAAGGAATGTGTAATTGAGTTTTGGAAGCTGAGGGAATCTTTTATTACCAAAAGTGATACTTGTTTTTATGGTACAGCATGCTTGTGTCAGTAAAGTTGGAAGATAAACTTAACCTGATCTGTATGCAGATTTGGATAAATCTGTCTGTTCTAGTTGAGGAACTGTTCTCAGTTGTGAGTGCTTAATAATGGTTTTCTTTGTGTAAAATAAATCAGTGATTTGTTGGAGTGAGGAATAAATGAAGTGAGGAAGGAGTTTGCTAAACTGTACAATGCAACACCTTATAGAAGTCTGTAATACTGACTTGTGTTAAAGTGTTCTTGGAGGCATGTCAGTTACAAGACAGCAGCATTAGTTTTAGTGATCGTTTACTTACGATAATCTATAGTTCTAAAGGGATTTTGTTTTCAGTTAGTGTCTTAAGTATACTTTTTCTTCCCCTGTATCATGGGTTACAGCAGGAATTGAAGCTGAATGTTGTATTGCCTTTTCTAAGTAGAATAGAATAGAAATCCTATAGGGAAACCAGCTGTTTCTTGGTATACTTACCCTGGTTAAGCTTCTCTGTTGCATCCAGAATGTTGTCTTTTTTTTTTGTCTTGTGCTCACCTTCTCATAGTTAGCTTTAATTACAGGAAGAATGATTGTTACTGTTATAACTTGAATGGGACTTAGCTTTGTTCTTTTTCTTTTTAAGTTGTTATCCCTAATGGCCCTGAGTTCTGTGAAGTTGTGCTGAGTGTGAATTCTGTGGTATTGTTTCTTACCACAGTTATGACAAGGGAGTCTGATTACTAAAGCTGGTTTAATGATTCTTAATGTTTTGGCCTTGATCCAGACAGTGAAGGTTAATTGATCATATGCAGTGCTTTTCTTTGCAGTGAGAATGCAGATTAGTTGTTTCTTTGTGCTTTGGAAAGGATCAGAGAAACTGAACTTAACCTGTGAACTTAAATCTTTCCAGCTAGCCTGTTCCAAATCAGAATGTCACTTATGCATGTTACATGGTATCTAAGTTCGTTCTGTTGAGAGAAATCGTACACTTCTGTTGACCCATTATTTCTGGAGAGATGGATGTTTTTGCTTTGAGATTCCAAGTGAATCTGCATGAAATTAATCTTAAGATGCTGAAGTCTGACATTCAGGCTTGCCTTTTTTCTTTTTTTCTTTTTTTAACAAGCAGGATGTAAACGTTTTTCTGTACTTTTTACAAGATTACAATTACATAATCTGTACACGTTATTAACTTCAACTCTTTTTTCCCTTGCAACCGACTATACAGCGACCAGCTACATTTACCAAAGCCTGGGTGATGTGGAGTGGTACATAAAGATGAAGCTGTCGTCATGGCAACAGTGAGTGAAGTATCGAAAATCCCCAAGGAGAAGCCAGTGCTCTGAGAATAGGTCACTGGAATCGGGGGACAAACAGGTTGGCCGCTGGTGAACCATTTGGAAGAACTCCTGTATCTTGTTATAAGCTTTTTTCTTTGCTGTCCAGGTTTTTTAGATTTCTAGCTTGATCTTTTTTATCTGAAGCTAACACTTAGGCCATAGTTAGTTTCTCACACACAACCCAAAACTGAAACAATCAGTTAGGCTGCTGTACTTTTTTTCACCTCTAGTCTAGTATTTCTGTTAACTGAAGCTCTTAACCTGCATATGAAGTTTGTGTAGTTTCAGTAGGCTTGCTTGCTTTCTTAAACAATTCTGGGTTCTTAGTTCAACTCTGGCTCTGTATAATTGCAGTCTTCCTAGTAAAACATGCTTTTACAAGGATGCAGAAGTCTTGAATTTGTAAAGCTATTTACATACCCACACACACACGCGCACRCACACATATATATAAATGGTAATGTAAGCAGTCCCTTGTATGTACATGTTTGCAGAACTGGGAATTGCATTTGGATTTTCCTTTTATAAGACCTGTGGTCAACTGAGTTACTGATAGGTGGTATTTCTAATACTGAGGAAAAAGAAAGCTGAGAATGTTTTGAACAAGCACATTTTCTTCTGAATCTTTCATGAGTGTATGTCATGGAGTATTGCATGTAAAATTGTTTGTGTGCATGGAGAAAAGCTCATTTTATGAACAAACTTGCTTTATAAATGTGTACTGAAACATCTATGTTTTGAGCCAAGTACAACCATTGTTTAACATATAGAATATAGTCAGAAGTTGGGTTTTTCCTTAATTTTAAATATACCTGAAAGCTGCAGAAAGGCCTTTCAAGGCTTCAACCAAGTGTGACTACTGTCATTATATACTTTACAAATGTTGGTTTGAGACTTATTTTTAGTCAGCTACTCTTGTGTTGTAGCAATCAAATAGCTTCATGTGGTTGTGTTGCGAGTGGAATTTGCCTCGGAGGTGGCCTGTACAAATTAATAATATTTAATCTTTTTAAAATTGTTCTATAAATCTGCACTAGTGCTTGTATTTGCAATGCTGGAGACAGATACAGAACTCACTCTTTCATGTTGACTTGGTGCAAGAGATTTCTGTTTTTCTGGTCTTTGTAATGAGATACTTATGCTGTATTTGTTAGCAGTATCTTTATATTAGAAACAACTATATGCAGGGCACCTCTTCCTCCAACATATTTGGCATTCCAGAGACATGGGACTTTTAATGTTTACTACACCTGTAGTTGTGTAGAGAATACAAATTTTATTTGTCAGAAGGGATTTTTAAAAGGATATTTGAAATGTATGCAAATCATTACAAACATGTTACAGTATGTGTTTATCATGTGGGTGGTTATGCTATCTCTAAATCCAGTTGAAATTTCATGACTAAGTGTTGGATTAGCCTACCAGAATGGGCCTTCTGTGCTGTGTTTTTCAAGTATAAAGTCTTGCACTGAGCTCTAGTGCTGATTAATAAGAATAGGTTATTTAATACAKTACACAAAGTAAGAATTTGAAATACCTTTGATTATAGAGGGGTTTAAGCTTATGTTTTATATATAAGCTTATATATTTTTTTTTCTTTCATTACTTAAATTTAACTTGAACTTAAAACTATTACTGTTTGGACTGAGAAGTAAGTGCAGCAAGTACAGTGTGGAACTTCCTCTCCTACCCTCCCTTCTCAATAGGAAATGGGCTAAGAACATTTTCGAAGAGAAATCTCTGAAGGTTTGCAGCTGTAAGATTATGCTGGCTAACACTGCTGTTCATGGTGGAAGTGCTACATTGATAAAATCTTACGGAAAGGCAAATGTCACTTTTGTCAATATTAAGGTGCAGTAAGGTCTTAAGCAGACTTATCTTTTTGCTGCCTTTATTTTCCAGTTCCTGGAAATACTGTCTGGATACACTGTTTTTATGGCTTTCTTAGATCTGTATGTAGAGCCATAAAACTTGTATGTCCTGGATGAGCATGATAATTTGGGATGATGGAGTGAAACACACATACACCTAAGTGKTCTAATCTAGTTTCCTTTCACTTTGGTGTTGAATAATCACAATAATAGTGAAGTATGAACTGGTTGTGCTAACCCTATTGTCCTGTAGAAGGACAGTGGGACTTAAAATGCTGTAAGCCTTGCAGTATTTCCTGTTGGACTTCTAGCTACTTTCTTGTGTTCTCATAATGCTGACTTTTTTATATGGCTGTCAGAGAATACAAAGACGTGGGTAAGGCAGTGATCCCTGTTACAAAGATCACRTGCAATTGAATTGCCCCTGTTTGATGTTTAGTTTGGAAGTTGTAGCTGCCTTTGTTTCAGCTGAGATTTCTTCATCACTTCTGATGAGATGTTATAGTAATGAGATAAATTGAGCCTGGACATCTAAAACTCTTTTCTGCTTTATGCCTTGCAGGTCCTGTTACAATAGAGATCTATAATATTGTGCAGAGCAATATTGGGAAAAATGCTGCTTAAAAAAATAAAATAACTGGAATTGATTGATACTGACCCACTCCCAGTTTCACGAACTTGAACTTATAACTTGGTTCTTCTGAATGTAGTCTCCCACTCCAAAGCAATGTTATGGTCCAGTTGCCTTTGCAGTGTTTCCCAGTGAATATTAAGATAAAGTCATAGGCTCTCTGCTGAAATGGTCACCTTAAAGAAGCTTTTAAAGTTCTTCTGCAGTTACTCTTCTAAAACAATGTATGTTTTGACTGGGTTATCTTTAGAATGGCTGAAAACAAAAAGTTTATGCACTTGCCCTGATGAGTCTGTATTATTTAGAAGTGCCTCTTAAGTAATGTGGAGAACACCTCATTCTTCAGGAAACGGAAGTAGTAAGGATGCTACCGAAAGCAGATCTCCTTCCTGGCATGATGAAGCTGCAGWTCTTAATTTCAAACCTCTTGCCACATGCTTCTCAGCCTTTTGTGAAGAGCAGGGGTAACTTGAACTTTTAGTGCATAGATGTACAACATAATGTTTTTATTACAGTGAAGTGGTATAGCTTGTTGTATCCTTTGACTAATGGTAATAAGCATCCTTCCAAGGGACTGCAGGAGCCTTAGCACAAATTGTGCATTATCAAGGTGTTGAAATCTGGGAGCCCTTCAGTGAGCCTTAGCCTTGTGATTCGATTGACATTTTCTTCCTTGAAAAAGAGGTAGATTTTGAGTGCTCTTCCTTACTAGGTCACAGCATGGAAAGTGTGATCCACTTGTGAAACTTGCATTAAGTCAAAAAAGACAAGTTATTAGTGGAGTACTTGTCTAGTAAAGCAAACGCTGTCTTTTGAGTCTCTCTATTACTTTTTTCTATTCAAATTAACTTAAAACTTGTCACCAGTGTTTATGATGCACTGGGTTTGTAGTTTAAACAGCCTGTGGCTTATTAGAATGCTTAAAAATTCTTCTGAGTTGGAAAACATAAATATGGGAGACATAATACAAATAAGGAACAGGCTGATTTTCTTTCTGCTTGTTAGGAATTAAAATGCAGCATATGGAAGGATTGAAAAGTGAAGCCTGTGTCTGTTTAAAAAAAAAAAAAGCGCATAAACCATACAGCAAATTCTTATGGTTAAGAAAATCTTTGGAGAGTTCAGGCAAGGATCTGGAAGGAATAGGAGTGGATTCAATACCGTTGGACTTACGGCTCTTTCTATTTGAAATGACCTATTGTTTTGCAAGTCCTATAAAAACAGCAAAAGTGGATGTGAGATCAGTGGATATCAAGTTAGTGTTCAGAACTAGAGGCACAGATCTGTCACACTGTAAGATAAAATTCTTTGCTTTTTTAGGCTTTTTTTGTATACCATAGTAGCAAATCTGTCTTGTTCTGTCTCAAGATCTGAATAATCTTGTCTTTTGGTGCATAGGAAACTGCAGTATATAAAACAAACTTCCTGCTTTAAACTGTTGAATACCTTCTGGCTTACACTTGCTTGAAGTACTGACTAGCAGAGGTAACTATCACCTGCCTCCCCCCCTCACCTCCATCACTAAGTGTAAAGGTACTTTGGGATCTTCACTGCAAATTTCCCCTTTGTTCCTGCAGCTTGATAGGTGTAGTTTGCATACACAGTAGCAAAAGATTATTGTTTGTATTTAGCTGTATAATCCGTAGCTTGTTGAAAGTAGAAACCAAATTAGTTTAGGTAAACTTGGACAGCACAAGATTAATGCTTAAACTTGCTTGCAGGAGTTGAAAACTGGTTTCTGTTGCCATTAGTTGGTTGGAAGGGAAAACAGAGTGCCACTATTTTGGATATGCAAAACAGTTTTGATTTTATTTCTTGCAAACTATAGGACTCCAAGCCCCCTGATACTTGATCAGAACTACATAAACACCAAAAATCAAGTAATCAAAGCAGAAAGGAGGGTACTGAAGGAGTTGGGATTTTGTGTTCATGTCAAGCATCCACATAAGGTGAGTTTTCAAAAAATAATATAATTCTTAATGTTATTCTGCCTTGATGGCATCATTGGAGATGTGGAACAAGAGAAACAGATTTGAAAATGACTTGGCTTCCTTTTCTTTATTCCTTCCTAGTCATCACAAATGCTCTTGCCAGAATGCTTGGGCAAATAGCCATGTTGAYTTTGATAGAAAATGCTTCCTTGTGAAATGTTAAAGGTGACAGTTTTTCAAAGTTATATATAATAGTAAAATACAAAATTGTCTGAGCCTGATTGGATGACATGGGTTTACAATATATGCTCRGAAGATGGAATAGACTATTGTTGTGGAATATTGTTTGATTATAAACATTTTAATTACTGTTGCTTTCTATTTTAAAACTGAGTCTTCTTTTTCATTGCCCCTCAGATCATTGTCATGTATTTACAAGTCTTAGAATGTGAACGTAATCAAACCCTGGTACAGACAGCCTGGTAAGTTGTTGTTTTCCATTCTTTTCCTAGCCAGGAAAATAGTAGCAGAAATAACAAGCCTGATGATCCATATGCAAAGCAATGAGATGTAAGTTACTATATAAATATATACATTTTTAATGTGTGTTAGTGCTTGTTTCTGCTTACTATTTTCATGGCTTGATTCAACTATTTTCATGGAGAACTCAATTTAACTTTGTTCTTTTTTCTACTCTTTAATTAAAGGGTAGTCCCTGATGGTAAGTCATAGAGCTCTGCCCTCTGCACCTCAGCCCATGACCTGGGGATGGCCTGTTTGGCTGCCCTTCTCTCCAGCCAACCCAGTGCAAGCTCTCATCCGAGATTCACTGAAGTGGTCCATATCCATCGGGCAGCATCTTCTAGTTCTGTCTGGGTGTCAAAAGGATTTGTATATTTGCTTTTAGAAGTAACTGTTCAAAATGTTTCTAAATGTATTTGTTGCCTAGCTACTGTATACTGTAGTGTATTTAAAGGGCACTTGGACACATTTGGTAGACTTTTTGAGATCATGGATTTAGTTGATTTAACAAACTTGCTAAATTTAAGTTTAAAAAACGATTGCAGTGCATGCAGCATGTTCWCTTAGAAGCTATATTGGGCACTGTTTCCTATATAATCAATACTTACTGACTGCTTTTTGTTTCTTTCCTGTAGCTCAGGAACTTAGAAATCATTGGAGGTCTCTGCTTTTTTAAAAATAACTGTTGGCATATAGTGGTTGGCAATGCCATCACACTGGAAGAGAAGTATTTAGTGAAGTAGGAGGTTAACTACTAACCTGTAGATTTTTTTCCAACATGAAGGTTTTAAGTTCAAGTAAATTGGATGCTTCTCTTGCTGGATGAAGTTAATGTTACTCAAGGCACAAAAAGAACTTAATTGCAATGTTCTGTGAACTTTATAGGCTGTACGCAGCCTCTGGAAAATGGTAGGTTATAAATATCCTGTGCTTACACGCTTGCATTCTAGTTCTAAAGATRCTCATTTTGAAATAACAAGGATATTGGTGTTTAAAGCTAAGAGGTGGACAGATACAAAGTACTTGTTAACTTGTTAGCTCAATGGACACTTCATAGGGTAATTAATGTATCTAGGAAGAAAATAGTAAATACTGTTACTTGCATTGGGATTTCCAAACAATGGCAGCGGTGCACGCTTTGTTACAGAACTAACAAGCGTGAACATGAAATATGATAGTTCTAAAGAAACCAAATGTTACTATATTGAAAGAAAAAATAATAAAGTCAATTGAGTCTCCAGTATTATCCTCTAAATTAAAAGACATAAACCTGAGATCCAACCTTTTTATGAACTTTTTTTTTTTAGGAATTACATGAACGACAGCCTTCGAACAAATGTATTTGTTCGTTTTCAGCCAGAGACTATAGCATGTGCTTGCATTTATCTTGCTGCTAGAGCTCTGCAGGTAAGCATTAAGCTATCTTTAATTTTTTAGCATTGTTTTTTATTGCTAGTAAACTTGTTTCCAGAAAATATTAGTGAAAAGACTTAAAGCCTTGTCTGTAATACCTATTAAGATCTAGTTTTATTTTCAGATTCCTCTGCCTACCCGCCCTCACTGGTTCTTGCTCTTTGGTACCACAGAGGAAGAGATTCAGGAGATATGCTTAACAACTCTTAAGCTCTATACAAGAAAGAAGGTAACTTTGAAGTTTTTGTATTGAACAACAGATTTGAAAAAAAAAACAAATAAATGACTTGAGCTGCCTTATGGTTGTCTAACTGTATGGGAATACCTGAATAAAAATCTACCAGTCTGAAAGGCTCCACTGTGAATGCCCCACTCTGTAGGGGAATGAATGACAAACTAGTCACGTTACTGGACAGATGAATAAAAAGTGTTCAAATATTTTTGAGGAATGAGATAAAATGTGAATTGTATTAGTTCAAATTCTTACCACTTTGTTACTCCTAACAGCCCAATTACGAATTGCTAGATAAAGAAGTAGAAAAGAGGAAAACGGCACTACAAGAAGCTAAACTGAAGGCAAAAGGTTTAAATCCTGATGGAACTCCAGCGCTGTCAACACTGGGTGGCTTCTCTCCTGCATCCAAACCATGTAAGTTTGTTCTCTGTACAGAAACTTCCATCACATTCTTTTTTTGGCATTCAGAATAATGTGTGTCCTGATAAACTTAAATGTGGGTTTCCTTGTTGAATTGTTAGATTGCTTAGCTTTCTCATAGAACTAGGAAGCAAGACAAGTCTGTCTTTTCAAACACCAATTATAAAACCAGTTATTGATATATTGAAATAACAAGTCTGAGGAACACTGTGGAGGCTTCACTTTTCCATAATTCTGTTACAGGATCATACCATTAATGTCCCTCTTAAGTAAAAAGTACTGGAAATTACTGTGTTATGAAGAGATTTGTTGGACTTGGTCTCTTTTTTGGGGGGATGGTAGTAGGGAAGTGTTATAACTGCCTTTCGATTTCTGTTACAGCAGATATTTCTGAAACCTTTTCCTTGAAGGGTTTTGGCAGGGGTTGGGGTTCTATAYTGCTCTGTGCAATGGAGGAACACAGCTCGTGGGTGAGAACAGTCAGGAAATGGAAAGTCTCAAAGAGTGCTGGTTTTGCATTACAGCAAAGAAACTACTGTAGCATGTATCTTGAATCAGTCAGTACAACTGTGTAAATGTTAGTGACCTGAAGAACAAAGTTTTGCATTGCCACTTTTACTACCTAATGCTATCACTGCCCTGTAAACTAGCAGCACTCATAAAGGGTACAGAGAGCTTTGTTCCAGTGATGATAGGTAACGCAGAAGGCACAGGCACTTGTTTCTTACATGATCTCTGGAGGAACTTGAGAATATACTCCAAGAAAAYAATGTTTGTTACAGTCACTCTGAGAACTACATGTCTGAGCTTCCAGAGGTCTTTGAGCAGGCCTGTGTAAATGTCTCATTAAAGGATGAAAGCACTCTACTTAAGCTCCCACCTTTGGGGAGGAGAAGAGTTTGAGTGGAAGTAAGACCTGTGGAAAGCAGGTGGGGTTTTGGAAGGTTTCTTAGTAGCTGACAAACTGATGGAAAGCTGCTGACGAAATGCTGACTTTCTGTATTTCTACTTAAAAACCTCTGGCCCTAATAAATGGAGAAGCTGCAGACTAAGTGAATATGAAGCGCTTCTGTGTTACTGTCAACAGGCCAGATGCAAATGTTGAGTTCTTAGTAGTAACTCTTTTATGAAAATAATACATCTTTTGTTTACATCAGCTTTCTATACAGACAATTTGGCTTCACAATGTACTTAGTGTAACAAGTGATAGCCTTCCAAATACAAGGTTTTTAACCTAGCTGACACTTTCTTTGGGTTGTCTTGATGTGGAYTATAAACTAGATAAAAGTTTTTTCTTTATTCATTATTTTTGTACCATTAATCTAGAAATTAAATTCTACTTTTTCAGTCTTAGTTTTTTTGTCACACTGGAAATGAATAATCAAGCTAACAAGTTGTGTATTTGTGAGACCATAAACTCAGATTTTTGTATTGTAATACTTGAGACTTGGTCTGCTGGGACCCAGATGTGACCTGTGAGCCAAGCAGCAAGGCTCAGTATCCTTCCCTTTAACTTCCTCCAGTTTTTGAGAAGAATGTGTAGATGTGGAAGATCTTACTGGTGGAATAGTCTGCTCTTCCTGTTAGAAAGGAGGAGGAGATCTCATGCTCTCTTTCAACTCTTAGTATGTTGGAGCAAAAGATAGTGAATACAAAAATTGTTTCAGTAAGTTGAATATATTGGTATCTGTTCAGTCTGCTGGCTTTAAAAGATGGAGTCTACCAATGGGCACTCCAGAATTATTTTCTAGAAGCGTACTATAAATGTGAAGAGGGAATAAAGTAGTAGTTATTGAGTTCATATTCACATTTTATGCAGATATTCATAAAGGTACATAAAGAATAAGTACATTTATGACAACCTGTGAGATACGTACCTGATCTGAATTATTTAATTCCTAGCTTCCCCAAGAGAAATAAAGACTGAAGAGAAGAGTCCAGTATCTCTGAATACCAAAACTATTAAAAAAGAGCCAGAAGAAAGGCAGCAAGCTGCAAAGAGCCCTTACAATGGGTAAGTAAAAATTCCTCAGATTAAGAGAAGACCTCTGTAAAAAGGGTTTCTCAACTGTGATACAGTGAAGTACTTCCAAATTACTTATTTTCATAAAATAGCACAAAAGTAACTTCTTTGTCTTTTTGTTCCCTCTCTAAGCATGAGAAAAGAAAGCAAGAGAAGCAGGAGCAGCAGAAGTGCTAGCAGATCTAGGTCAAGAACAAAGTCAAGGTCTCGGTCTCACACTCCAAGGAGGCAGTAAGTGTTTTCTCTCTCCCTCTCTCTCTCTCTCTCTGTGTGTGTGTGTCTATTTTTATTGTCCCAGTGAGTTTTCTGGGATAGTTCAGAAGCACTTTTCATCTCAAATGAGACCACCCTGTGTTCTTAAGATACTTGTCCTAAGCACCTATTGCTGGCCAGCAAGTTTGTGAGTCTTAAAGTCCAATTTTTGATACTAAGCAGTTCYGTTGGTAACTGCAGTCAGTGTAAAAGTTAAAATGCTTAAGGGTATACTGAATTGTATTCAGACAAAAGTGTGGTCTGTCACATAGACAGTGGTCTATGGTGGAGTGAGTGTAAAGTGGTCATAACCTATTAAACTATTTCCACTGGTACTTGTTGTAAATGAGAACCTACTCTCAGAATTCAGTCAGTTCTYAAAGTAGTGATGAAAGCCCTAGAAAGAAGCAAACTGTATATGTTGGAGCTTTATTCCGAATRTGTGGGAGAAGTACAACCTTTTGGTGCAGATGGGTGTTACACGATGTGCTGTCTGGCTCTTCAGTGCTTTCTCTTATTGTGGCTGGAGAGGAGGGTGGGGAACTGCTAGCRAGTAGATGACACAAAGATAATTGCTGGCACTATTTTTTAAGAATCCTCTGATGGATATCTAAGGTGGGAACTGCCAACCCGGGTCTCTGTAAAATGTTCCCCTAAGTATTACTGGCTCAAATCATTGAAGGAAAAAAGCAGTATCYAATTTTCAGGCTGATGTTGAGGGGAACATTCTTAACAAGGTAGAAAGAAATTGAAAAGAAATACTGTTCTGGGTTGGGGTTTGGTTTTGGTATCTTATTTTAAAGGACTCACCTTAAAAAAAAAAAAGGCATGTTCTGGGTATGTCGTTGTTATTCCTCRTATACCCATTTGGGAGAAGGTCTTGTGATTTCTTCTAGTAACTTGATTTCCTAAATTGGGGGGGGGGGGACAAGCTTTGCTTTTTCTGTTAGAAATAAACATTTCAACTTAAACACTTTTCTGTAAGCTACAATAATAGGCGGAGCCTGTCTGGGACATACAGTTCAAGATCACGAAGCAGGTCCCGCAGCCACAGCGGCAGTCCTCGCAGACATCACAATCATGGCTCACCACACCTGAAAACWAAGCATAGCAGGGAGGAGTTGAAGAGCGCAAATAGACATGGTCACAAAAGGAAAAAATCTCGTTCACGTTCACAGAGCAAATCCAGAGATCATTCTGATGTTGCCAAGAAACACAGGCACGAGCGGGGACACCACAGAGACAGGCGTGAAAGATCCCGCTCCTTTGAGAGATCTCATAAAGGCAAGCACCATAGCAGCAGTCGTTCAGGACATGGCAGACACAGACGCTGAGTTTTGAGCCTGCACCAGATTCTAGCTGAGCCTGTATATAATACAGTAAATGGACTCTTATTTGAGAACAAAGACCGATTAGGATTTGATTAATTTAAAGCCCAATATCTAATTTTCTAAAATGCGTAGAACATTTTTCTTTTGGGGGGGGGGAAAACTGTTACCAACTTTTGCACATAATACCTTAGCAGTATCAAATTGATGGAAAACAATGATCAGGTTAAATTCTATGTATTAGAGTTGTGTATTGTTTATCACTATGAGAACTGGAGAATGGATTTCTGTAAAGAGCAAAACGTACCTTATTTTTATACGAGCCAATTGCAGACACTTATATTTAAGTATAGTTATTTGTTTAAACGATGGTGGATACTTTCTTACACTGGTTTTAGTCTGCATGTGTTAAAAGATTTTTACAAGAAATAAAATATAAGGCTTTTTTTTTTTACTGCCCGTTGAATGTCAAATTTACTGATGCTACTAAAAACTTTCTTAGATGCAGTTACTTTGACCTTTGCTCGTTACTGGGATATTGAAATGCTTCTACCACAAATGAAATGTTCAGCATAATCTAGAAGTAACCTCACTGATTTTGTGTACTGAATTGTAGCAGGGGCTGCTAGTAAAGCTGTTCCACTTCAGACRTGTAACAGCGGACATAAATCTATGTGAAGCTTAGTGGGACAAGCAGCTGACTGAGCTCTTGTCGGGGAGGTAGAGACTCCCCTGTTAGAGCGCTGCCTCAGCTGCTTCTGGCAGGAGCCAGTGTGTTGCTGCTGTTGGCTCTCTCCATYGGAGCCAGACCTGGCAGTGCTGGAACTGCAAAGCAGGACAAGTAAGAACATACCCAGGGTGATAGAGCTTGGGGTGGGGTGCAGGGTCCTCTTCCTCTCACTACCGTCAGCAGGATGGTGGTGGGAAGGAGGAGGCTTCTTGTAACTGGTCCTGTTGCTAGTAAACAGCTCTAAAGAAGCGGTTAGCTGAGCTACTTCTCTGTGTGGTTTGCAGGCTGAGAAGTCTGAGTCAGAAATGCCGTAGTCCAGTGTTCTCTCACGGCAGCGGTGCAGCTGTGATTCTGCCCCAGCTCTTCCCAGTCAGCTGTGCTGGTGTGTACAGAGCTGGTGGATTTCCATGCAGATTTGTCGAAGACTCTGGCCATGTAGATGTGCAGCATCCCCCCTCCCGTGCCTGCAGACTGCCTCCTTTTGCTGGGCTGTGGCTGTGCTTGTGCTGCCACAACCTGATCGATCATACTGCGGCTGCACTTAGGGAGATGGATCTGGCCTAAGTTAGTGTCAGCTGTGCTGGCTCAGGGTTGTTGCTGGAAGCTCACTCTTGTGCTGGGGGATGGGGATTTCTCAGTGTTCAGCTGTTGTACGGTGGCAGGGGGTTGGGTGCAAGCCAAACCTTTAAGTATGTGGTGTACCTTGCTGACAGTTGTGCAGCTGTAGCTGAAGTATATTGAAATGGGGGGAGAAAGGGAGTGGCAAATTTTGAGTCAGTCCCTTCAGCAGTTGCTCAGATAAGAGCAACGCAAACATCTGAAGCCTGAAGGTGCAAGGTAAGTGTCTACTGTCCTTGTGTCCTGGACGTTAACTTGGGAGTCCCCTTGGATATGAAAATTGCTGATATGGCACAAAAAGAGCTCTGCTGTGGTCAGAAGTTTCTCAAAGTAACTTCTCTGCCCAGGGCTGACCTACCCGCTACAGCACAGGAGCGGGGAAAGCCCAAGCCCAAGCAAACGCGTAACTGAAGTGGGCTTGGCTTCCTGTGGCACTGGGGGAGAGAGTTATGCTTTGTGTTCGGCCAGAAATTCTGGAGACTTAAAAGGGGGGAGGGGGAGGAGTGAAGTGAATATGCTGAAATTCTCAAAAGCTTCACCGAAATTGCTGTATTCCTATAAGCAGCTACCCTGCGGTCCTGCCAGACTCCTGTTTGCGTCTGTTCTTCAGAAATACAGAAAGCAAACATACTTTTTGAAAAGTGGGAGAAGATAAATGTGTTCCGTAGTTGGTTACTGCTGGCTCTGAAACCGCAGATGAAGAGCTGCTGTTAACGTGAGCTTTATTTGACTTGACTATTGCTTTGGGGAAAAGTTGCATTTTATTTAGGATACCAAGGTAACTTCTTTTTCTAGATGCCAGCATTCACACGGTCTGTAGTAATAAAATCAATTTTTTAAGGTAGCAGCACAGTTCTGTTGAACATCTGAGTATGGGGGTCAGAGTGAAACATGCATTTGTGTTCAGGCATGAGCACTAATTACCCTTTTCTACTCCCAGGGCTCATCAGCTCTCCTTACTCCAGAGCGTGGAAGTTTACTTCCATGTAAAGTTGGAACATCTGGTGATGGCAAATGTCTAGACGCCATCTGCTGTAGGTTGCTTACACAGTGACTCTGCAGTCAGCCCGCACAAGTTCAGTGTTTGTCTACTCTTTCATGGGGAAAAAAGATGTCTTCAGTCAGCTTTTATTGGTGGCAGCCTTAATCATGTCCATAAAATAACTGTTCTGTGTACAAAACATGCAAGAAACAGATCCTTCTCAAAACCAAATAAACTAGTGTTGCTGTTCTAAAGAGGAAAAGTCTACAGGGTTTGAGAGATTTGAAAGCCTGAACTGGTGCTCGTCTGCCGGCGTTTCTGCCCTTAGGCAGCACGCGCGCGGGCTCCGGGTAACGGGCAGGCCGCTTGGCGAGCGGGATGGTGGCCGCTGGCTGTWGGCTGTTCACAGGCGCTCCCCTGGCTGCCTCGTGAAAGGAGACTTCTCTTGGAACACCAAGATTCGGAGCAAGCTGCGGCTTAAGTATTTGAGGACGTGGCGCGTGTTTGTCCCCGCGGCGGCCAGGCTGTCCTCGGGGGCGGCGGTTTTGCCTCAACTCGCTGCGTCAGGCGAGCAGGAACTCCCCCAGCGGACGGCGGTGYGCACAACCGTGGCTCGAGAGCTGCCCCCACCGCCACGTACGACGGCGCTGTGCGCGGCTGACCGCTTGGGCTCTGCCCTGCACGCCTGGGTCCCGTCTGGGTAAGAGTTTCCCTTATCCCATGGTCAAGTATCAGCTGCGAAYTCCTTATCTTTCCATGCTGGACTGAATGGGGAGGAAGCTTTCTCCTGGAAGCGCCACCCCACGGGTGCTGGCGGGCAGATGGGGAGCGGGGGCAGCTGGAACACCAGTATTTCAACAGAGCCGAAGGCTGAAATGCCGGCCAGATCCCAGCAGTCGTGCGTGCAYGGCTCAGGTCCTGCTGGGGGCCACAGCAGCTGGTGAGTTCATTAAACGCTGTTAGGGGATTTTCACCAGGGCCTYGCTCTGCTGTGCCACGTTCAGGCGCTTGGGCTACTGCAGTAAAATCCATTGAAAAACACAGTGYAGCATAAGCAAACAGCCAGGATGATGCTGTGTTACTGTTACAACTAGATCTAGGGTGTCTCTGYCGGGATTCTGAAGTGCCATTGCGTGTTCGTTAAACTCTTAATCACAAAAAGTAAGGCCTTGAGGGTGGTGGTTGCATCTACGTAGGCTTTCAGTGGGCAGTCAAGGCTGGCCTGAGGCTACGCTGACAAAGTCCAGTAGTTGAAAAGTATTTTTTGTTGGCGCTTGTTATTTTTAAATCCGTCAATGTTATTTATGCGCCGTAGTCGCTAGCGCGAGCACTTACCAGCCGCAGCTCGCTTGTGAAAGCCGTAGTGGTTTGGTGGCACGCTCCTGCCGGGCAGCCTCGACTCGCTGCAGTCAGCCGGTGCCTGGACGGTGCCAGACGTGGGGTGGGTCTCGCGTGCCCCGCGCACGTCTCCTTTTTCAGAGTTCGTTGCTGGTGCGCTTTGCTCCTGCCTGTCGTAAGGAAGCTGGAGGTGGCTGAGGAGGCGCAGCCACAGTCAGTCCTCACCGCTTTCCATCCAGGTGCGCTTCTCCCCTGCCTTTACCAAATGAGTCCGTGTGTAGCAGTTCCTCATGCAGGAAAACCAGGATCAAGCAAGCGTCCTCTCTGTGCGCTGCCTTGCCAGTGCCAACCAGGAGTCAAGAGTCCTAAAGCAAGAGAGAAGTCACCTCGGTCCTCTGCTGAGCGCGGGTGCGTCTGTCATCCTGCAGAGCGGTGCACTACCTGCCACACGCGCGCACTGAGACGAAGTTTAAACATTCACCAGTGGGAGCAGAAGCACTTTTATGGTRAAAATAGGCTCTGTAATAACCCGCCATGATAACACTTCTACCTGAAACCCCGGTGCAAACAGAAGTGCACCGGGCTGTGCGGCAGCACGGTGCGGCTCCCCCCGCTTTAAGCTGGATTTGTCGGGCTTGTCCCTTCAGCAGGACGGATGACAGCAGCGGGAGCCGAAAGAAACCGGCGGAGGGGCTGGGCAGCGCTCGAGCGCCGCGGAAGCGGACGGTGTTTTTCTCCCTGGCACTCTCAGCGGTCGYGGTCCCGGAGGAAGGTTACTCGCTCTGCTCCTCTAAAAGCAGATGGTCGGCAGTCTCGGGCATATGGCAGCCGGAGCGTGCGGAAATCCGCGCTCCGCGGGGCACCGGGCCGGGCACCTTGGAAATTTCCCGTGAGCAGCCGGCCGAGCACAGCAGCTCGCGGCCCAGCGAGCCCCGTGCCCGGAGCCTCCCTGCCCGGCGCCTCGGCGTTGAAGGACGCGGTGGCGAGCCGGGGGCTCTGGCACCCGTGCTGCTCGTGGTCTAGGGAACACGGGCCGGGGCAGGATGCGGCCTCCGCGCCGCTCCGGAGAGCGGCACGGCAGCGCCTGGGCTCCGCGGGCCCTGCCGAGCACGGCCTTGGGCGGCCGCGGAAGGGCACGGCCGCTACCCCTGTTTGCCCCTGCGAGCTGCTGCTGAGGGGGCTGGGGGGCCCCGCAAGCGCCGCCGCGGGGGCAGCGGGGCCCCGGCGCGGGGGGAGCCCCCGGCCCCTCGCCCCGGCGGCTGCCGCCCGCCCGCCTGCCGTTCGGGCTCCGCGCTGTAGGTGGAAGTGTTGCAGAGCGGATGCACCGCCCTGTGCGTGCATGCATGCACACCACAGCGCACGCACAGCCCGGCGCACGCACGCACAGCCCTGTGTACACACTGYGGCGCACGCACAGCCCTGTGCACACACCCCGGCCATGCACGCACACCCAGGGGCATGCACACCCTGCTGCACGCACACCCCAGTGCACAGACACACCAGTGCGTGCATGTGCACACCCCTGTGCATGCACACACTCACCCCTGTGCACACACACCCCAGTGCACAGACACACTAGCGCATGCACACGCACACCCTGCATGCTCACTCTAGCGCACGCGTGCGTACACACACACACACACACACGGTCTTGCTGCCCAGTGATTGCGCTCGGCCCTCCGCCTGCTGCCCCAAGCTACCCCCACCACCCACGGCGGGTGACTCCTCTCCACGATTGGCATTTGCACCCGCTCTCCATGCGTCGGCTCCTTTCGTTCGCYAGCGTTTCACCCGCCAAGGCCCCGGGGATCTCTGCTGCTTTCCTGGACTCCTTTGGGTCTGTCTTTCCAGGGCTCGGAAACGGGGAGCAGCGCTGCACGGGGTGAAGGGGAAAGCGCCCGGGCTGGCCGCACGCCTGGGCGCTGGTATCACGCGTCTTGCGGCCCTGYGCAAGGGCGAATGTGCTTTAAAGCCCCCAGGCCCCGCTGAGCACGTGGTGCCCCGGAGGGAGGGGGGGGAGCGCGGGGCCCACTGGCGCCCTCCGCTCTCCGCACGCCACCTCCCGAGCCCCGGGCTGTTCCAGCCGGAGCAAGCGTCGCTGGTTCTCCGCGCGCGGCGGCTCGCTTACGCGTGGCTGCGGCGCTGGGGCTGGTGGCGCAGCGCTGGCGTCGGGACACCGTCGCAATCCGCCGATCCCAGCGGGCCCTGTGCCGGTCTAGGGATCTGAGGGAAGAACGCCCTTAGGACGAAAACGAGGGCTTGCCTGGAGTTGCACTGCTTTCCTGCATGCCGAGCTTCCTTGCAGGTGAACGAAGGCTGTAGAAGTCTAAATAAAGATACCAACTATAAAAGGAATAAATACCTTGTTGTGTAGGTTTAAAATTACCTGGGGTGCAGGGAGGGGGGACGCGCGGCGCAGGCAGGGAAGGGCCTTCCCGCGAGGCGACGCACGCAGCGAGGGCAGGCGGGGCCCGGCGCGCTGCTGCGACCGTCCCGCGCCGGGTGCTGCCGGCCACGCGGGTCCCGGGAAGGAATATTTCGGGAGCCCTGTTCAAGGGCACAAGGCAGGAGGGTTCACATCTGAGCAGGGACAGTTAACTTTAACCCTCGCAGGATTAATCCCCCAGGACTATATTCTGCAGTTGCTTCCCAATTTGCAGTGAAATCACCCATCAAAAATGTCAGGGAAGGTGACATGATCGCACCAGTCACGTCCTACGCAGCGCCCGGCAGGAGCGGGCGGGAAGCGGCGCTCCCGCGGAGCGGTGAGCCCGGGGCCGGGGCTGGGGGGATGGGAGCCCCCGCAGCCTTCCCCCCACCCCCCACCGCGCTGGGGAGCGGGCAGGGATGCCTTGGGAATGCTCCTTGGGAATGCTCCTTGGGAATGCTCGTCAGTGTTTCCGCTAATAAATAAACCACGTCAGCAGAAGTCTGACGTGTGCTGACCCTCGGGGCCCGCAAGCACTTACCCCAGAGGCAGAAAATGCAGCCAGAGGTGCCGTCTTCCCGTGATTTCCACTGTGCTCTGCTAAATTCATCCTCTCCCTGCGAGCCTGCGTCCCTGGTGTGACTTTCCAAGCCTCCTTTGCACCGATGSTGTCTACTGGGGTAGAATTCACCGCCCGCTCCTGCGTGACGTGCCAACGTCACCGCTGGAAGCATTAAAACAGCTCCGGCTTCATGCTGACCGCAGCGGGCTCCGCGCCGGCGCCCGGGAGCGGGGGCGAGCGCCCTGCGGCCCGGGCCGCCCTTACGTGTGCCCTTGCATGACGGGCACCCATGGCTAGTCAGCAAATAAATACCTGCGTTTCAGCCGACCCTGGTTACAGAGCTCAGCTGGCCCTGGCCGCAGGCGGCGGGCGCCGCGGGGCAGCCGCTCAGCGGGGCCGCGGCGCTGCCGGCAGCCGGGTCCTTCCACGCATCTCCTCCCTCAGAAGTTGTTCCCACACCAGCTGGCAGCGCCACAAGGGCCCCGGCGCTGCGGCTCGGCTTAACCCACCTCTGCGCAAGCAGGGGCACGAGGCAATCCCGCCCGGCTCTGCAGCCAGCGGGGCGCAGTGCGGCTGTGCCGCCTCCCGAGGCGGATCCACGCGGCAGCTCTCCCGCGGCAGGCTACGCTTGCCACGCTTTCTGTTTCGAGAATAACCAATTTGTCATCACGTTTCAATGTGGAATCACGACGCAACCTTCGCTGTTCAGGCCGGGCCTCCCTAGCAATCAGCCAGCCAACACGCGCAGGCACGTACACCGGCACCCCCGCGGCCGGGCCAGGCYGCTGCACCCGGAATTAATTACTGCAGAGAGGGAGCGAGCAACGTAGTGCGAGACTGTGTGCGAAATCTGACTGATGCATCAGCACCGAGGAAAACAGAGGCTTTCTGAGCCAGGACGTGTYGCGCCGCGGCGCGCAGCTCAGCAGCGAGGCTGGCGCAGGCCGCTGAGCAGCCGGGTGCTCGCAGGAGCTCGGCTGCCGGTCGAAGCGGTGCGTGCACCCCTCCGCCAGCGACGCTGCCCGAAACGCCCTCCTGCAGTTCCGGCACCTCGCTGGCACGCCTGCGACAACTGCTGCGATGCAGCGCCGAAATCCCCGCGGCTTCGCAGGCGGGAGCGCGGCTGAGCGGTCTGCACTGACGGCGTGGCTGTACACGAAGCGTCGCCGCTGGCCGGCCCCGGGCCCAGCGCCGCCGGCTGCCGGGGGCTCCCGCAGCCGCCGGCGGGGCCCTGAGCGGAGCAGGAGCGCTGGACGCCTCGCAGAGCCGGCATGAGCAGCCCTCCCGCGTGGCGCACGCCATGCAACTCAAGCCGCTCCGCGCTCTGCAGGCCAGCTAGGTGCTTCTGAGGCAGCCGTGGCTAYGCCAGAAGTTGTTCCTTCTCGGAGCCTCCTCGCACCCCAGCTCGCCGTGCCCCAGCTCTTGCACAGCTGGGGGAAAGCCCTGCTGCCCCTCACCGCGTGGGAGCCCGCGGGCTGGGCCAGGCTGGGCCACCGTGCTGCACGAAGCTGCGGGCGAGGGGAGCGCGTACGTCTGCAAACAAAACTCTTCTTGCAGCTGTACGTGGCGTGGAGAGAGAGGCRTCACATCTGCCGCGGCAGGCGACGCAGCGCCGGCCTCCTCTCGGTGCCCTCGGGACAGAGTAGCCTGTGGGTCCTGGAGCGYGGGAGCCGATGGCAGCCGAGCGTGGAAGGGGCGGCAGAACGCAAGGAGCAAGTCGTTTCACCTTGATGCTGGAGTAACTGTGTATAAGCCCTTTGCCGAGTACTTGAGAAAGCAAAATAGCTCTGCAGGAGTGGGGCAATTGGTGAGCAAGGAAAAAGGGCTGAACAGTTCCACTAATTGGAAGGCAAAATTCATACCCGTCCTAACCACACGCAGGCTGCTTTCCTTCGAGGGCTCCGTCCGCGCTATGGCTCGCACCTCTTCAGATGTGCCCGGCTCTACGTGGAACCTTTTCCTTTTCCTTTTCCTTTTCCTTTTCCTTTTCCTTTTCCTTTTCCTTTTCCTTTTCCTTTTCCTTTTCCTTTTCCTTTTCCTTTTCCTTTTTCCTTTTTTTTTTAATTCAGTAGGCGAAAAGCATATACCACTGCAATTTGAGCTTTTTACCCTGAGGACAAAATTGCTCGCTTAGATGACAAAGCATTATGGCTTGGAGGTGGCCACGTAGYCAGACTGCATTTGCACACACAGAGCTCAGGATATCTGGTCTTGTCCCTGGATAACGGAGCAGCAGGGATGAAAACTTGTATTCTGCTGCACAACAGCAGAGCACAAAGTGGCTCAGAAGAACTGTAAGAGAGCATAGATCAAAGAAAGGACATTTATCCATTAACTATTGCACAGCTTGTGTGCAAATCCTGAGACTGACCAACAAGTCAGAATTATTAGACTGATACTGCTGTTCTCTTCTGTCAGGAATACAATCAAAGTGGAAAAATAATCATGTAAAAAATAAGAGTTCTCCTCTCTGTTGCTCATTTTTTGTGGTCTTACAAATCACTGTGTTAAAAAGTTTCTCCCCCCAGCTGTTGTAGCAAATATCCAAGTAAGCTAAGCAGATTCTTTGTCTATTTGTCAAAACTAAAAGCTGATTTAGTCTGAGGAGTAGGGCAGTTTTCAGATGTAGCTGAACGGCATGTGCCCTCTACTGATTTAGCTTATACTGACAAGGAATCAAGAGATTACATCTATAGCAAAATGATCTTAAACCAAGTGAATCTACTTAAGGGCTTGCAAAGATTCAAATACATGTGCAGAAAAGCAGTGCAACTTCTGTTTCTAAAATGCCTACCTGACTTTGGAGCCTAAATGGGAGTCAGGTACCTAACTGCCTTTAACAGCTGCTATTAAGCCCTATTTTAAAAGTAATTTAGAGGCTTAGTAACTGAAGTGCTGTTTAAAGCCAGTAGGCTTTTATATACCACGGTACTGACTGACCCCCCCTCCCCCGAATTATCTAGTCTAATT
The DNA here is from genome assembly GCF_003343005.1 of Rhea americana. Lineage (NCBI taxonomy): Eukaryota > Metazoa > Chordata > Aves > Rheiformes > Rheidae > Rhea > Rhea americana. The sequence continues at coordinate 1,461,776 of NW_028186173.1, forward strand.
AGATATATTTGAAAATTTAACCCTTGAACTGAGAAGACAGCTGAGCTGACAATACATATAAGACTGACATATAACTTAAGGGAAGCAAACTGAAGGGAGAAGAGTATTAGTGCTATCATATGTGTCTCTTTTAAGAGAATAAAACATTTGCTCTCCCAAATGACAGTACTTCAGCTTCCTTGTAATCTCCTGGGCGAGTCTCTCAGGAGGTCTCTGATTGGGGGCAAGCCAGAACCCCAAATAAGTGTTCTTGGTATTTCATATTTTCATCTATGACAATTTTATAAACTAGTTGGACAATAAAGGATTACAGCACAGTAGTTTGCCATCAAGGAAACCGCAAGCAACAAACAAAGATGTTATCTCTAGCATATGGTTCTTATTTGAGGAAATATGTCTGGTTACATTAATTGACACAACATGACTCTAGGCTTTTTTTTTTGTTTTATAACTACTGGTGGGTTCCCCTAGCAACAGCAGAACTAATGACACTGATACCAGAGTTAAAAACAAAAAGACAGAACCAACCATCCTTCCTCCTTCTCCCCACATACATACTTTTGAGCCAAGTAGTGAGTTGGCCTCAGATGAAGGCCGGCATTGACCTTGCAAATAGATTTTGTCAGCACTCCTTAGGAAAGAGAACCATGTCAGGAAACATAATTCCTATTCAGTCTTTTCAAATTTCCCCCAAATTAAAAAAAAAAAATCCAACAGAAGCTTGTGTTAGGAAAGAAAAGGGCTAGGCAAGCGGTGTCCTGGAGCCAGGAAGGTCTGCGCTCCTCCCAGCTGACAGGTTCCAAGGGCAGCAAGCACTGTGCGCATCTATAAAAATCAGAGGCAGCCTGTGTGGGTGTTGTGTTGGACTTGTACTTCCAAGTAACATACGACACCAAGTCAGCTGCCTCCTTTTTAACCCATATATACAGTGTTGCGCATCTCCCCGAAGCAGTGTTGGACCCTGAGCCTGATCCAAAGTGAACTCTTCATTCTTTGCCCTGTCATAYGTAAAATCGAGTACAGGGAACTTAAGACCTCTTTTCAAGAGAATTTAGGAAGCTGCTGGGTTTTTCAAAAGCATCCGAGTTCATTAGACACCTACTGCCCTTKGTTTCAGAAAGAGTTAGGCCCTGGATTGGCAAAAAAAGTATTTCAAGAAGTGAGTGTCTAAATCTCTTTCAGGATCTGTGCCAAAAGTAATTTACTTATTTGCACTTAACTCCCATTGAAGAGGATGGGAGTTCMGTTCCTAAACCGCACAGATGATTTTCCAAGCATTGCAGCTATCTCTTAGCAGTTTGATGTTTCTAAATATCCTTGCTTTCTGGGGCCACATGCCTGTAAACCATGACAGTAATATCCAGTATTGTGCATGCCTGATTACTCACAGGATTTATCCTGAAGTCAGTTGTAGCCTTAAAATGAGCACAATTAGGTCTATTCAGAAATGTGCCCACAGCATGGGCTGGAGAACTAGCTACAATTAGTCCTATTCAGAAATGTGCCTGTAGCAGTTCAGTATCTGAAGAGAAAGCAGCAGCCCAAATGACCCGGGCAGATTTTCAAACTTGGCTGATTGAAGTTAAGACTTCTTAATTCATATTTATATACTTAAATAAAGTGGTCTGATTTTCAGAAATGTCAAGTAGCTGTAGCTTTCAATGATTTCACTGAGATTTGTAATGAATGAATGTCTGAAAACTAGTTATTTTAGGTAAATAAATCAGAATTTAGGTCCCTAGCATTGGGAGTGAGATGCAAACATTTTTGGCTCCTGTGTTACAAATGAAGAGAGGGTTGCTAATAACTGCTTGGATGTTAACAGAATAATTTTTCAGAGAATCCTGCTTAAAATCCAGTGATAGGGTCTTTCCTTTTTGAGTGTTTCTGAAGGAATGAAAACCACTTTCTAGTCTCCTCATCATCACCTTCACTTGCTGATATATCTATATACTTGCACTGTGAAGTGCTGCAGGGTTTGGTATCCAAATACTAGTAGGGAATGATCTTTCTGCCTGCAGCTGGCTGTCTTTGCAGAGAAATCATCTACACTTTTCACCCTCAAGGTAATACAAAGGTCTGTGGCAGTATCAGATGAGCTTGCATTGCATCCGTTGTCCCAGATTTGTTCTGTCAGGTAACAAAAACTTTGGCCACCAGGACCTATGACTCAGTGTCTCCCGGGGCACTCTTTGCCAGCCAGCTGAATTGCAGTGCTCCATCGTCACACATGAAAGGCTGAATCTGTGGCAAGCCTGAGTGTTCACGCACCTTGATTCTCACCCCAGCTCTGCCGCAAGCTCTTGGTGTGAACATGTAAGAGTCACTTCAGCCAAGAGCAGACACCCCTGTGACTAAGGGACTGGATGCATATGACTGACTGACCTCCCTTTTCCCAGAAATGGCTAGTACCATCAATTCTCACTGAAGTCAACCCTTCTCACCAGGAGCTGAGGCAAGGGTGAACCCTGCAGGGCCACCCTTCATCACTGCAATGATGACCTCTGGCATAGCTTGTTCTATGAGAAGTCATAGTATAACACTGATGTTCCACGCAGATGTTGAGCTAAATGATGAACAGCCAACCAAGCTGCTTGGCCACGCTACAGTACATGTCTCTATGTTGGCCTGCTGGTGCTGATGTGTAAATTATTCTGAAGTAGGGACAATAGTCTGTCTTTGCTCTAGTAGGCCCAAAAGTTAGTCACCTCAGCAGGGACTACCATTTCAGTGCAGTCACCAAAACAAGACATAGCAATATCCATAGCAAAATACTTTCTCCTCCTAGATTCATGAGAAGAAGATGTTTGTCTCTTTACACTTCCTCCATACAAAGCCTGACTATCCAGATTTGTGCTAGGAGGAAGATTTTCAGTCTGAGACAAGGACAAAAAGGTTTGGGATCTCCTTCTTAATAAGGGGATTGGCCAAAGAGAGGATGGGGCAACATACAGTGACACGTGAATATGGTCAGGGTGGTTGCAAGTAAAATTCACATCGTAAAAAAATATGAAGTAAAAACAGGTGTTGATATCATATCATGCAGGAAATGATATAAGAAATTCCACATCAATAAAATGAAAGCAAAGTTGAATGGCAGGAAACTGTCTTAGCTTCCTTTCCTGAATAAGATTCAAGCTACATAAAGTCTTAAAATGCATGTCTTGAAATGTGGTGACTCACGTGAGCTGGAATGGCAGGCACATACCACAGGTGCTTTTCGTGTGGAGCAGAATCGAAAATGCAAGCTGTCACTCGGGTTTTCCTTCTTGCCAAGGCCTCCAGCCAGGATGGGGAAGTGCTGGTCATGTTTTTACCACATCTAGGGAAAGGGGAATCAATAGTCAGTCTCAAACATACTTATTCATCAGCACTGAAATCTTGGAAATAGGGGCCCTTCCACGTCCCAGGAAGYGCTGTAGTGCCCATATGTACGAGACCACCGGGGCTTCCCCAGACGAGGTGCCCATGTTTGCACTGCGTCGCTCGAACAGCACAGTTTGGGCCTGACTGATCATGTTCGCAGTAGTCTTGTGTAGGCTTATGTGGAGTTTCACCTTTTCTTTTATCAGTATAAATGAGATCATTGACCTGATGGCATTTTCTGGAGGCAAAATTAATTTTGGACATTTTAATCTTCTCTGCTGTTTTAATGCACTCAGAAAGGGCAGCTGTCATTATTGAGCAGTGGGTAACAGTTCTTCATGCGACAATTAGCACCTGGATTCAGCTAACTGCTTTTGCCTCTGGAAAATGCCCTCAGGTCAATGATCTCTGTGAAGCTGAGGAGCCTCCTAATTACTAGAGCAACAGTGTGTGACAGGACTTGGCAGAGTGCGTACACTTGCCAAAAGGCTGCACGGCAGTTCCCAGTACCTACGTGGCTTTACAGGATGCTAAAGTCATCAGCTACAAAGCCCTGGTTGATAAGGGGGGTGAGCTGGCTCGCAAAGTTGAAGGAAGAAGGAAGAGCTGTTACATCTTGTTAAGTATAAAGACGGCAGGGTTCCAAAGACTGCTTTTCAAATGGAAATTTCTAATTCCTTATTCTTGTGCTTAAAGTTTATGAAATGAAATGGTATGGAATGAGCAAATTTGTTCTACGGGAAAGCAGATCTCTCCAGGAGCTCTGTCATTTCTTGAGCCCTTGAGGGAGCTGCTTGAAAAATCTACTTTTGGCTCAGATCAAATGCTTTCAGGTTACTTCTTGTCTCATCCCTTGTCCTCACATACATTTCTAGGGAAGTAACCTGGAGCCTCAGCCTTTGTATTGAATGGTTTCATCTTGTAAGGCCAAAAAGAGATTGCAGACTCTTAGCACCTCTGGAGTTTAAACATAGAAGTGCATTGGTATAATACAAGGGGGTGAAAATCACAAGCCCTATGCTTGAGAATAATTTGTATCATCCACACGATCACAAGAGCTTCATTAAGTTTTCTCATATGTTCCTCACCACACTGCACCAGGAAGCTAGCAGTGTCAAGATATTTGATCAGCCTTTAGGCTTTCTTTCCACACACAGAAACTTATTCCTTAGACACACAGATGAATTCAAGTGGAAAGAGGAGTACAACCCCTCTGATTTTAAATTAATCATGTTCTGTTTCTCCAGCCCTAATTCTTCTTTTGAAATTCCCATTCCCAGCACAGAAGCTTGGAGGCAATGCTCTGTTTGGCCTTTCAAACTGATCACTGTAAGGTTTCTACAGCCCTCTGGGCTTCTCTACAGAGGTGGCATGTAAGGCAGATAAAGTATCTTTGTCATATTTGTATAGCTCGGGTACTGGCAAGAGTGTGGGTAAGATGCGTATTCTCCAGACTGAAGTCTTTATATATCACTGCTCRAAAATCCCCAGCAACAAGGCAGTAAACCTCACCACACCGTCAGTCTGAACAAGGTGCAGCTGGTATTGCGTATAGGCCAGTGATGCAACTCTTCAAAACCCACAGGTAAAAATACCAAGATTACCAATTCATACTGATTTTTTTAAAAATAATGTTCCAAAATAATTAAAAATAATATTTTCCCCATCTCTTGGTATCTTTATAATGTATGATAGATTACATCACATGAAAGTGGTAGAGGTAAGCTACCATTCTCAGTCTTTATATATACGAGACTTGATGCTTGCATCCATATTCACCACTTGCATTGTGCTTGCGTTCCAGAAGTGCTGGGCCTTCGCACTGACATCTCCGAGGCTTGCAGACACTTTGTAGGCCTTTTATGTAGATGTTGAGATACCGAGATATCCAGGTTTAGGCCATCAGTTTTGATACATATTGTCCACAAACCATATAACTAACCCATAGCAGACTACATTAACAACACGAACACCACTTAAGGCATATATGATTTGACAGTCAGTCCCTGGGACTACACTGCTTGTAGACAATTGATGAAAATTAAACCAAATGAGCTGCTTTTGCACGATGTCCTGAAGGCTGCCTAAGCCAAATCATGGCAAATTAATAACAAAAGGTCCTTTCAAAGGCAGAGTCTCTCGCAGCTGGGAAAAACGTCGTCATTCCAGAGCTCAAGCMTCTGGAAGTACTGAAGATGAACAACATAACAACATACATAGAAAGAAGACCAAGTGGGTAAATCAGTCTCAGTTTTACCAAGATAATAAAAAGAAAGTGACAGAAAATGGAATGTGGGGAGTCCAGCAAGGACGTATGTATACATGTGAGTAAGTCTGAACATACTTCCTAATGCAGGAGAATCAGGTAAAAATGAAAATTACTTAATGCCACACTAGATCCTGGAGAGCTTGATTTGCAAAATGACCTGACTTCAGACTCTTTTGCTATGCAAGCTAGCAGACTATCTACATCCCACTATTTCTCCCACAAATTGGCTTATGATGAAGTTGGATAAATTTAAGGCATGGACTGTGTAAGAAGGAAGGAGTGATGCTGATGTTAGAAATGTGATCTAGACCTTTGTATGGCTGAGTTGTAGGCAGAGAGAAGGGAGAGGGTGCTGAGAAGGAGATTTGATCGTTGTTTGTTAATTGGATTGGTCAGGAATGAATTTTCACCCTAGATGTGTTATTTCAAAAGACATTCCCAACCCATAAATTAATTTCCACCTTCATCTGAAGCATCTGAGATTGTCCACAGGTAAAGACAGGGTACTGGATGAGAAGTGCCAGTCCGTGATCACTGTTTCCTGCTCACACTCCCAGGGTTACTGTGATCATGAGACATAAAATCTGGTAATAATTTTCCCCAGGTCAAGCTAAGAGGGATCACCGGAGCTTTTTGTGGTCTGCAGTGTGGTCTGCTTTCTATAGTACTCTCCATGGAGTGTTTAACACAACCTCTTCTCTTTAAGGGACCTGTTAAAGCTCTACTCTCTCCTATTACTTATAGTTCTGGCTTTTCAGTCTTTTCCGTAGATTTAATGTTCATTATGTAGAATGTGATCTGTTCTGCGACCTTCTGCATAAACCCTCTACTGCATGAGTGACTCTACCCATCCCTTTTATTTCAACATTTCAATTACTGCAGCTAATGCATAGGAAGTGCACTCTGGTAGTCAGGCTTACATATGGTTAATATTCTTAGATGAAGTTTTTGGGCAAAGGAATGTTTCTTTATAAGGTGTATGCAGCCCTAACACAACAGCTTCGGAATATCTTGCCCGAAGATAGCCAGAGGAAAGTATTCCTACGAATTTCTGTGAATACAAATTCACAGAAAAGTCTTATCTTCTAAAGCAATCTTCTATTCTTTTGCTTTAAAGCACAGAAATTAGAAACCAGATTACTTGCTATATACAGTTTTAGCAGACAAAATTACAGTCTCATTCTAGCTCTGGTAACTGCTTCTATTACCCTCTAATGAAGAGCTACAGTTATATTTAGAAAGAATCTACAAAAACCAAAACCAAAAAGACATCAGCAAACATAATTAAGTTGGCAACTGGCAATCTATGAAAGCACTGAGGCAATACTGCTACTTGGTTACACCCATGTAAATCACACTCAATGTCTGACCTCTTTCTGGAAAATTTTCAGTTGTTGCTGATGATTCTTTTTTGGGTAGTTTTCCCAAAATGCACACGTGGTTCTTTGTTCAAAACTTTATGATGATTAAAAGGGCCATTCAGTCCTGGCAACTTACAACAAATATTGCAGCTAACACAATGCTTCACATACACAGGAAACAGCTGGATAAATGGATGTTTAAATGGATTTCCATAAAAGCCAATGATTCGTGAAAACTAGCATACACATGGCAGGGTCAGCTTCAGGCTTCTCTGGAGCTCCTACCGCTCGGAGCGGACGTAAGTGTAATAACACCCCATGTGTGGTCATACAGGAGCACACGCATCCGAGAATTACGCCACTGCAGCACCACCCCATAGAGCTACCCCAGCATCAACCCTGAGCACTACATGCAGTTTTAGCAGAATAGGAGAAATTTATAACATACAGCATTGGGGTATATTTCATGCACATTTTCTGATGCCAATTAAGCATTTCTAAGCTGGACATGGAAAAAAGTGATCTCATCTATCAAGAGAGGGTAATCCACATGCTATTAATGCTTTTCTTTGTTTGATCTCTCAGCAGCTTGAATGTAGGTTCACTGACAAGGACATCTGAGCACAACAGAAAGCCTGACTCTCAATCCAACCCATCTGCAAAGGAAAATCTGCTGTACTTTCAATGGATCTTAAGATTCCTCTCTTAGTCCCTATGCAAYAATTAGATAAAAAGGACTCTTCACCCAAAGTTCAAATCATGTACTTGCCAGCTGGGTATTATTCATTATAGTAAAATGATGTTAGGCCAAAATAAATCACTTTCCATGTCGCATAAATAGGGAGATGGAAAATACCATTTAGGTCATACAGTTCATCAACTCCTGCCAGTGTGGAGTTGTTCCTGACAGTACATTTTCCATAGCTTTTTTCCTGTCCACTTTGAAATGACTCAAAGCAAAGGGGCTCCACCACTCCCCCTCAGAGACTCTTCCATGGACATTAGGACATTTTCCTTTGTAGTGCACTGAAACTTTCCTTTGCTAAATGTCATCCCATTACTCCWGTCATGGACCACCCTGAATTATTCCGCATTTTCCTTGATGTTTATCACTGTAAGTTTTTATTCTGTGCCTGTCACCATAGTATCTGAATACTTTTGATCTTCAGATACCTCCCACTATGGATAAAAGAAGGCAGGGTGCCTAGCACTTGGAGAGGTGGCCAAGGTCCTATCCCCTACACTGACACATCTCACAAAGGCACCACGCACAAACCGTCTTCAGTTTGTGGCTCTTGCAGACACACCCGGACAAGCTCTAAATCAGTAAGATAAAGTAACAAGGCTCATATGGTGTTGTAGCACAAATTTTAACCATTTGATACTTAACTAAATCCAAAAAAGCAAAAATAAATAAATAAACAAACAAATCAGAAGCCTGAACTGCTATCCCTACATAGTCTGTTATAAATGATGAGGAAACAGAGYCTGGCAGCATTCTGTGGACGTATTTTCTGACGGCACATAAACCTCTCTCCAACCTCCCTCTCAGGGTCGGGACTGAACCCAAGCAAGCATTCATTGCTGCCCTTTGTCAACAGTGTTTGAGACGCCAGAAAGTCTCCAGAAAACAGGCATTTTCCCGTGCCTTTTTCACATGACCTAGGCATAAGTGAGAAAAGCCACAAAATAAAGGCCCTCTATGCCCTGGCTACTACACTTTGGACAATTGCTGAGTCCAGTGGGCAGAGGCAGATTTTGGAGAAATTCTGATTTGGATCTTAACAGTCTCTGTCATCTCAACAGTGACATTAGCAGGATAACACTTGCATCTTTGACATAAGGCACCATCAGTCTTCATATCTGGTGAGAAAGCTGCTTGGAGGCGAGGGGGCATATGGAGGGACGAGGGCAATAGAATGTGTAAAATCAGTCACCTGGAAACAACACCTTCTAGCCCCATCCCTTTCGCAGGACTCAGATATTTATTTATTCGTTAAGCAGAAGAGACGAGGAAAACAGCCCCATGTACTGCTTTACAGTAGTGTGACCTGAATTTGTGCTGTGCAAGTCAGCAGAAAGCAAAGGGGAATGCACCTCGTAGCAGCCACAGCTTCCTTGTTTCTGCCTTGCACTGACACTGTATCACTGCGGGGGTCATCACCAAGGTATGACACTAAATATTTATTTTCTTATATGTGACTTTTTTCTTCTTTTCCTATATTACAGTGACCAAATGGCTACCTGTCCAATGTGCCACAATCCAAGTCCAGAAGTGGAGCTGGCTAGTTTATTACCTCTAAGAAGAGCATCCTTAAGGTCCTGTCTTTGTAGGGGGTGAGAGGTGTGCTCACTGAAACTACATTCAGCACACGAAGAGGGTTCCCATTAATCTTGGCACATTAACCTATATTTTGCATGCTCAGAACAGCCTGAAAATCTGCATGCATGAAACTACAGTCAAGCAATTTCAGTTGCAAATATTTCGGCTCTATTGGAAAATCTTGGCCCTGTAAAATAAAGATGTGGGTTGAGATGATGTGAAAAACTGGATATTCTCATGTAACAGCTGGATGCATTGCCCTGAATGAGCAAATGGTTTCAAGCCATTTGAACAAAAGGCAATAACCCTCTATGATCCCTACACGGCAGGTACTTTGAAAAACATCACCAAAAATGGCCTCAAAGTATTTCTTCTGGAGAGACAGCATGCTCTTTTCATAGACAGGAAAAATCAATACTCACAAACACACATACACAAAGCCTGATCCAAAGCGCACTGAAGTTACTGGGTTTGAGCCTGTCCCCAGTAAGCCTGAAGGAGGGCTGAGAACAGAATTTCTTCTCTGTGCCTTCAAGAAAAGATCAACACTTGTCCTTTAGCATATGCATAATGGGATGAAAAGGCAGTTACAGCTGTGCTAACTCACATGAATCTGATAATGACTGTTGGGCAAACAGGAAGAAAGACAGCTACAAAAGCACCCACACCACACCCTACCAACACCTTGCAGTCACCTCACAAAAATTAATGAGAATAAGAATTCTAGGGGAGGATGTGCATTAGGTATTCCTGCAGCCTGCTTTTAAAAAGTTATCAATTTTCTGTGACTTTAAGGCAAAACCTCAAACTGACATTTTACTGCAAAGCTGTGATTCCTTGACCATAGCCAGAAGAAAACCAACAATGCTTCATTACGGCATGTGATGCAGGGAGGAGAAAAGATTGCTGAATGTGAAGAAGCTGGAAATATCCACTGGCCTTGCATACCCTTGTAACACTGGCCTTGCATACCCATCAAAYGATCCCATAAAACGAAGCGACTCTGACATTACAAATATGCCCTTGAGGTCACGACAGATCAGGAAGAAAGAAGAGCAAAAGTGGGAGCAAGGCAGCCACAAGCTTCTTGCCCAGCAGCGTCTGATACCACGACGTGATGTGCCAAGGAATGCAGTCTGACACTATTTTCGGCATTGCTCAGATCTTCACAGGTATGCAGACACCAAATGGCTTGGAGCCAAAACCTCTGCTCAGTGGGAGTTTTGCCAGAAAAAACCTCAAGTTAAATTCAATTCAGGAACTAAAGCCAGAGGCCTTGGGTGCAACCTCTGGTTTTGTTTCATACGACAATCCAAACTCATCTTACAGCTGAAGACATGAATTAATCTTATGATACTTCTGGTAGCTGCAAACCAGAGTTTATCCTCTTTATGCCTTCAGTGGCTGCTAGCTAAGAACACTGCACCGACCCTTTCCTGCTGCTCTGCATCACCCATCACATGCCACAGTCTATTCGTACCTTTGTCTGGCCTGTTTCCGTATTCCTCGGAGGATCCTCCCAGGTTTCCTCAGAGAAGGACTACCAGATAGTCTGATCATTAGTGATTTCTCCCAATAATATGTTGCAGTGGTAAATGTCCTCTGCTTATCTATATACCATTCAGAAGTTTCAGCCTGGGCCGCCTGCCTCAGTTCCAGCACGGGCTTCAGCAACGACCAAGGTATGGGCTCCAGCAGGGCTCTCACATGCTCCCTGTTTCATCTGAGCCGAAATCCTACTGTTTGGCCCTGTAAAGATGCGTGTGTGCATGGACGCATGTGTGCGATCTGACAATCCTGCTGAGGAAGCTCTGTTGCAGAATGCAGAAGGTGGTGACTTAAGGTGCACTAACAGGGAGAGGAATAAAAGGAAATAACTTCTGTCTGACCAATGAAGTTTGAAGAAGTAACCTATGTGCACTAATCCTGTTTAACTGCACAATCTTTGCTATGCTGGAAGGAAATAAAAGAAGCAAAAGAAGCAAAAGACAGAAGCTTCATAATTTCAGTACTCAGCTACGGCTAATCTGGAACCCTTCACCTCACAGATCTTCTTATCTCCCTCTGGGTACACATGCACAAGCACATCCAACCTGCTATGACAATTTAAACACTTGGAGTTTGTTTTGCTTAACCAACACCAGAGATGCCCACACAAAAAATATTTATCTGTAGCCATAGCTACAGTAAGTAACAGAACTAGAAGAACTTTTCAGTATCAGCAGAAACGGAGCTCAGGGAGTCTCCACCCTATCTCATGCATCACGTACTGGCACTGTGGCTCGGATGAAAGAAGCAGAGATCAAACAGGAAGACAGGAGTAGCCATAGCTTCCAAATTCCACTCTTAGTAAAATCCTTACATAGTGTATCAAAATGAGATACCAGTCTTGGCAAACAGTGCTCTCTAGCCTACTTTTTTCCTCACTGAGGGTAAACATGAATGGTAGCATGAACCCCAGGCCCATTCACTCTGGGCAATAACCAAGACGCTGTGCAAAACGGAGTGCAGCGTATCTCTCCTTCTGTCTTACGGACTGTGAGCTGGGAAACCACTTTTAAAATAAGGAAAGAGCGACCAGGCAGCTCTGTAGCTGCAGATCAACCTACTGTGAAACTGTGACCGGCAGCCTTGCTAGGCAGGACTCAGCCAGCTAGCTACAAACTTAATGAGATTTTCCTTCCTTACTCAGCAACGGGCATGACAGAATATCGTGAACAAAACAATCTGGCTCAAGCCTTCGTCTAGCACGAGCGTGGGAAAGGTAAACGCTCAGGTGATCGGGAGCTCAGTGGCTACGTGGAGGTGCACCTGGCCGGGAAGCAGAGGCAGAACACACCCTGCCCCTTTTGGCCCGTTGGTGGGTGCTGCAGCTCGTTAGATGTTTCTGGCTGTTGCTTTGGCCTGAGCTCTTCACTCAGGCCTGGAAACCTGGCCAGAATTCACCAGGAGCCTCTTGCCAGTATAGAGGCTCTCTGAATCTTTCGTACTAAGAACTGTTGTTCAAAAGCCTGAGTAAATGCTGAACACCTCCTGCCATGAATCCACAGAAGGGCACAGTGCACACAGCTAGGCCTTCCTTACTATGTATGCGTGTAGGTGCATCAAACCAAAGGAAATCCAACTGTTCCTTATTTCATTGGGGTTTTTTTACATTTTTATATACTACACACTGTTAACACTTGACAAAAAGGAAAAGAGCTTATTTACCRCTCTATTTAGGAGTCTGTATACCTGCCAGCCTGGTCTTCCTCCTTACCAGCAGTGACCCAGGACATCCAGCAGACATGGCACTTTCAGTGAACAGGAGCATTAAGTGGCGCTGGGAAATACCTAGCAATCACTAGGGAAAACCAATGCAGTAATTACCCATGAGATGTCCTAATAAAGAGAAAAACAAGGAAAGTGTTAGACAGGAGAGCAAAACTAGATATTGAACTAGGCCAGTCCATCATGGACTCAGTCCTGAGCTGGCAGTTTCCAAATTAGCAGTATTTGYCTGCTGGCACTTGGTGCTGGAGGGAGCCAGTGCTGCTGAGACTGCAACACTGTGAGATCTGCTGCCAGCGCCAGCAATGGGCCTGGAACCCTCCAGAATGCAATTCCCCAAATACTGCGCTTTTCTAACTTGAAATCTGGCCAGTCTGAAATGTGGCTTCTCATCTGCACTTCTCTGCAATATGAGTAAGCAAGAGCCTTTGTGCAGCTGACGATGGCAAAGGCAAGACAAGACCTTCGGCAGACCTTGAGCAARGCTATCATAAGGATGTTCTATCAGAAAGTCCCAGGCCTGAACATTCAGCATGCAACTGGCATCYGGGTAAGCTGAGCACACCAGCTTTCCACTGTCCTCCTGCAGACACTTTTATGCTCAGGCCTAAAATAGCTCTGTCCTCTATCAYGTTCCTACAGAGTGGATCATGCTGTACTTAATGGAAATAACAAAGAACAGCAGATCCCTTAAAGGCCTCTTGTTGCACTACACACCAGTGCTATTAGCTGAGTATATTTCAGCTTGAGCATTCCCAAAGCACACTGGACCCAAGCAACAACCATTCTTCACACAAAATAATTTAACTGACAGGTCTTCCTAAGCTTCTAAGTGTTGGATTTGACCTGGACAAGYTAGGTTTCAGGATCTAGTGTTGGGGCTAGAAAACAGCCCGTGCCATCAGAAGGATAAGCTTTTTAGCAATAAGCTTTCACTAGAAAAGCTCACATGCAGGCAGGACATACCAACCCACTGTCATGCTGGCCTCTTGGGCAAGTTTTGGCTAGAACTGGTGAGGGACTACTTCTGGGAGGCAAAAGGGATACAGCTTGCCATAAAGACATCAGAGCCAAGTTCTCCGCAACACTCTCTCTGCAAGGCTGGAAAGAGTGAGGAGAACTAGCACTGGGTTTGAGTCCAGCAGATCTGGCACTAGTATCTTCCATTACAGGCACATTTCTCATTGAAACAAGATTTGGTTTTAYTTCATAAGCGCTAGAAACTTTTACATGTCAAAATAGTTCTACTATTACCCCTTGCAGGTTGTTACTCTCGGGAAGAATTACTGATGACAGAATGAAGTCATTCTTTGTGCATTTCTGTTTCATCATAAAAAGCGTATGTATAAGGTGCTGCTTTCTACAGTAGACAGCAGCAGACAGAATGATTTTATTTGCTTACATCCCCAAGCAACTTTCAGCAATAAAGTCACCCCAAATCTCTCCTAGCTATTTCTCAGGACCATGCTACAGCAGTAGTAGATACAATTCTGATTTAAAGAGGAAAGGGGCCAGTGAATTGATATGCAACTACTAGATCTTTTTTGATACTGCAGGTTATTGTCCACAAGCTCCATGAACTGATGAAAACTGAGAGGATAGAAGGGGTCAGCAAGAATGCGACTGTACAACCTTTCTTCCTAGACAAATCTATTCCTGACTATTTGGGGGTTTTCTTTCGCTCGCTCTCAAAGCTTTGGTGTTTCTTCTGCTTCTCCCTCTCTCACATACACGCAAACAGAGCTCCCCAGCCCTAGAGCCCCACATGTGCGTTCAACCCCCATTCCAATTCTGACTAGAAAGCTAATGCTCCTAACCAACATTTCACTTCCGTTTTGGATGATGGCTCCTATTTTTCTTATCTGTTCTTTAAAAGGCTTAATTACTTCCTTCACTTATCATGAGTGAATGGCTGATATGCCCCAAAACTTCAACACTTTCCACCCAACTCCCAGTTTATTTGCAAATACAAACRAAACATGTGAGGACTGCTAAAAGGGGAAGAAGGGAGCCAATATATTTTTTACCTCTGTTTTCTCTTATCTCCCCCCAGCTACAGCTTTCAGATTGCAGGTGGCCTAGGTCAACTTATGAAGGAGAAGGATAAATTTAGCTATTTCTGCATATGAAAATGGGGAACTGAGACTGTACAGTTTCACTGCAAAATGCTTGACTGTACATGCAACAGATTTAACAGGTACAAGACAGGCATCTAGTTTTTAAAAATCAGGCTCCAAGGAATAATATTTTGCATTAAGAAATCTACTGCTGAAGATAATAATTAGATAATAATTAACTTAGGCCAATTGCCTCAACTTTGGAAATGACTATTTAACAAGTTGCCAAGTCACTGAACAGCTTGTGACACAATAAAATATAACAGTAAGCCACAAAAGTAAACTAAAACAAACAGACACCTCCAGCTTACTCTTCTACTCTTATTATTTCCAAAAAATACTTACTCAGAAGCTTGCATAAATATAGCTAAGAGGCAGTGAAGGATGTGGTATGTTACATATTTCTCCCCTACCGAGATTTGTAGAGGATTAATTTCAATAGCAGGCTCACAATGACTTCTCAGGGCCTCTCTGGCAAAGTGAGCAGGGGTGACCCCCCTTCGAGAAACACGTTTGGTATATAAGCTACGGATTGGTAGGGTGTAATGGGTTCTGCAGCGTGTTGTGTGAGGGCCCAGGTGCTAGACAGGAACACTCCGAAGCCTTCCTTGCAGGGCGCAGCAGGGCAGTGGTGATGTGTTTTTCCCAAATTGTCATGCAGACACTTTTTCTACCCTTAATCAAAATGAAATAATGCTCCCCAAATGGTGTTACTTGAGGAGTGAACAAGTCTGCAAACCAACATAGATTTCTTTATGCTTTCTCCCCTTAAAAGAGCACGTAACACGTGGAGCGCTCTCTTCTCGGAGCGAGGACCAGCTCCTGCGCGGGGCTGAGAGAGGGAGCGCGCAGCGCGAGCAGGGAGGGCTGGCGCCCACCACCACGCGCCCCGACCTCTCCCTCCATCTGCCTCACGCACGGGGTGTCTCCAACCACTGCGCTTYAAGGAAATCTGTAATAAAGCATCTTCCGCACACATTCCTGCCGAAGGCTCTCGGTTCGTTCGCCTCTCCAGACACACAAGGCACTGGGCTGTCTTGACAAAACACTGTAACATTACAACAGATAYACCCTATCTTGGCAGGTCCTTGACATCCTGCAGATGTGGTCTAATGAATAGCAACTTTGCTAAACAAACCTTCACGCTGAGGTTTCTCTTCAAGAGACCTAGGTGTGACTGGGTCAGGAAGCTGGGTTTTTTACTTTATATTTAAGACCAGCCCTATCTGAGTTGGTCATTAACCTCAAAGTGCAAAAGGCTCACAGTCGCCTTTGAAACTGGAACTTCTTGGAACACACATTTCAAACCACCTGTGTTTTGCACCAAGTCTAAATTTAAAATCTCCAGGAATGTTAACTTGGCATCCTGATTAAATTGTAGCCTAAACAATAATTACATTCTGCTCAGTACAAAGCATAGTAGCAATACTCCATTTATTCCCCATTTTGGTTTTCCTTGTTTTTCTTTAATGCATATGAAAAAGACTGGACCTGAAGTTGTCTGCATGCTTTATTTGTGCTAACTACTAACTGCTTCCAAAATAGACCACAAAGAGACCTCTTAAAAACATATGCCTGTCATGCTTTCTGACCTATATGTTTAATTCTCTTCTTTTGTACTTTGTCCAAAAGTTGTTTACATCATTAGAGACCTTTTACACACTGTTGACTTCAGCTGGCTTTCTTTGTGTGCACAGTAATCAACTTGATATTTATACAAAATTGTTCTTTAACTTTTACATCAATGAATTCATTCAAAAGCTTTGAAGCATTTCCAGCAGCAAACAGTGTGCACCTCAGCATCAGTACGGGAGTTTATGCCTGAAGCAGACAACAGGAGGCTGTCTGGCTCTGCCGTCCCCTGTGCAGGGACGGCACATAACATTCTGCGTCTTATCGTGAGCTACGGTTAGCTGAGGCTTTCAGCACAGAGTTGCACAGGATAATGTTTTCCTGTCCCATAAGAATTAAATTTCAACAAACAAGACGATAGAAAGTAAAACTTTCTGAAGTGAAATCCTGAATATTTTCATAGGCAAGAATGGTCAAATACTTGATTTGAATCACAGACTTTTTTCAGTTTTACCTATTATTATAATTAAGTTGCTAATTGAATTCTGCATTTTCTTCCAAACGGAAAAAATAGAATTTTAACATTCAATAGCGTCTAAATGAAATACTCTGATACTTTGAAAACTTTTCAACATCTTTTTGGAAATAGGAGGTTCCCCCAAAACAAACCATTTCCTGCAAATTTGTGGGTTTGATCAGCTAGCAGAAACTGATTTTGACAGGCTAAAATGGCTCCTTGCCATCACTTGTATATTCCTGACATTTGGAAATCAATTGATTTTTCAGAGAGAAAAATCCATGCTGTTTCCAAAGTAGCCAAGAAGAAGAGCAGGTAATAGGAGAGTAAGAAATAGATGGCATTTGTAGTGTGATTTGGGACTGCTTTTTTATTCTCTAGTACTTCACGACTCACAGAAAAAGATGATAGTTAAATCTGATTTTTTTGAAGAGGCTAGTTAAACTTCAGATAGCGACATTTACTTATGCAATTAGACAAGTTTCACAACGGAAATGGCTTTAGGATTAGCACATTCATTTTCTTCATAACTTTGTTTAGTGTGTGACAGTGAATACAAAATACATTTAAAAAAAATCTATTTTACTCATGATCCATGAAAATGGGAATGCTCTGACATTTCACAAGCAGACAAAACACTGCACAAAGGAAAACAGATTGCTTTAGTTTCTCTCAATTTGCCATATTTCAAAGCTGACCTGCACACAGATCAGTGCTGAATTTCAAAATGTCACTTACGCTATGTTGTAGTACATCATGCAAAGCGAATACACAGCACTTCAGTGGTGCGACAAGGCGACAGAGTAAAACCCAACAATTTATGTACTATGCAGACAGTAGTAACATGCAGAACTATAGTAAAAAGGCAAAACACGAAGGCAGCATACACCATGCAGCCAACACCAATAAGGTGTTTAAAAAAATCTAAGTCTGATCATGACTTAATTTTTGTAAGTCTATTAGTTATCTGTACTTCAATTTCAGTCAGTATAGAATTATACATAGACCATGGCTACTCTCACAGCCCCACTGCAGACACCTTCAGACATTGCCAGGGTGGGAAGACTTGTAGGTGTCTCACCTCACCACAGCTTTGGGGGTGCCTGGAGCTCTTTGCCTCTTGTGGCCAGCTGAGTCCCTTGCCTGTAGGCCAGCTCTGCCTGAGCTCCATTTTAGTTCCCATTTGGCTGCCCAACACTTTTCCTATTCTTCAGCTCCATGCTTAAGTCATCTGCTCCCACTTTTAAACCCTTGTTGTGCCAGATTCCCACAAATTGAAGCACAGGAAGTTCCTCCTGAACATGAGGGGTAATTCCTTCACTGTGAGAGTGACAGAGCACTGGACCAGGTTGCCCAGCGAGGTGGTGGAGTCTCCTTCTCTGGAGATACTCAAGGCCTGCCTGGATGCAACCCTGCCTASATGACCCTGCTGAGCAGGGGGGTTGGACTAGATGATCTCCAGAGGTCCCTGCCAACCTTACTGATTCTGTGATTCTATGATTCTAAGTTTGTTGCTATTGAGAAAATTTCCATGTCTGAAGAATGCTGCGAATGCTAACGTGTTAGCATTATTGCTAATTTCTCAAGAAGTAAACAAAAAAAGCATACTTTCCCCCTGCACAGGATGTGTTAACTGTGAGTCACCTCTTGGACACAGCATTTGCATAGAGAAGATTCTTTAAAGCATCCTTCAGAGAGAAGTGAAGCTGCCTTTGATTCAAATGAATCACTGAAGCCCTCTTCAGTGGAAAACAAGATCTTTGGAGCGCACAAAAAGGGCCATTTCATAAAAGGGCTGGGACGAGGGTAAAATAGGCATTGTAAACATGTTTTATCCTAGTATTTTTTTTAATAGAAGAATTTCTAAAAAGCTCTACATATACTTTTACTGACTTTTGCATACAAATCACATTGGGAATGACTGTCCATTTAAATTTGTGTAAAGCATACCATAACAAGTCTGTATGATACATGTATGATATATATATATATATATATATATATATATATAATAAGTTAACTTCAAAATAACACATACAGACTTCTGGGGAAGTAATCATGGAATTGAACTTGTTTTAGCTGTAGTGTTACAATGTAACAAGATCTGGTTTATATATAATAGAAGTATCTTTGCTGTAGGTTACTCAGTTATCATCCTTTGGCTTACTGGGAAGAAATATACTCACATGCTGAGACTGACCTTAATTCACTAGTAATTCAAGGCTCCAGATGGAAAACTGCAACTATGGAACGTTTGTCACTCATTTATTTCAGGCGATAGGAGGGTATCTCTTGAGATACAAGCAAAAATAATCTGCTGGAACTGTCTATGCTTGCTTTGAAGATTTTTCTTCATTATCTGGGAACAATTCACTGTGCAATGCCAGATGCTCAGATATTCCATCACACAGATTATAATTCCAGTGTTAAAATCCCTTCAACATAAATCTTGTGCTGTATTCTTTTTATTATCCTACCAATATTAATCTTGTACTATGCTTTCAGGGTAGAAAAAAAACACATAAATGCTAARTATATTTGGTTATATTATTCCATGCCATTACAGTTGCATATGGAGTTTCTACAGTAGAATAAATTTAACTGCCTAACAATTAAAGACAAAACCTATCATCAAATTTTCATTAGGTAAAAAAATCTTCCTTTAAAATAATTAAAAACAAAGATGTGGGACTTCTGTGTGGAAAATTTCCCCAAGTTCATTCTTATGCTTTTTTGTATTAAAAATGTACAGTGCTTTTTGCAGCATATTACAGACTTTAAAGGAAACCAATTATAAAATGCTGAGAGTCAAATCAAAAATTTAAACAGCAGCATATCTCACAGCACAACTGTTTCTTCAAATGAAAAGAAAGTCTATCTTTTCTTCTGATTAATTTATTTTAATATCTATGGCATTTTGTCTGGCTCCAGTTTCTAGTTTCACATATTTTCAGTAAGATACTAAGATGCTGAGATACAGCCATCTCTTTGCATTAGTGACTCCTCATGCTTGAAATAACATGCTTGGCCCTCACTGTATGTAGCAGGGGCTCTGACTGTCATGAACTCTGAGTTAGGTTTGGCTTTTTCAAGCTAGTCCATGAAGTATCTGGACATAGCAGGTACTTCTAATGCTGCCAAAGAACTTTGCTCCCTGACCTCCCCTGGGTCCCAATCTCCTGATCGTCCAGGCTGCATACATTAAGTTTATCAGTCTTTCCTTT
This sequence comes from Rhea americana, assembly GCF_003343005.1. NCBI lineage: Eukaryota > Metazoa > Chordata > Aves > Rheiformes > Rheidae > Rhea > Rhea americana. The sequence goes on from NW_028186173.1 coordinate 1,481,795, forward strand.
TACTTTCTGTCTTTCAGAGTGAACCAACAAGTTCCTTTGGAGAAATAACTATGGGACAGTTTGAGAAGAGYCAAGAACTGTCCCCAACAGCGTTACTGTCCTACTGTCCTGCAGGACAGTCCCTTGTTCAAAGCTATCCTCCTCTTCAGCACACTGGCCATGTCCATCCTGGCCAGTGTTATCTCCTGAGATGCATGCTTTTAGCTGTAAGAGGGCAGTCCCTATATTGCAGTTGCCTAATAATTGCTGGCTTGTTTCAACTGGAAGCCAAGCATCACTGCAAATACACCCTGTTTGCGTAAGGCCTTGAAACCCTAGTCACTTCTCCAAGCTCCATCTTCAAATTTACCTCATTTGCACCTATTGTACGGACATGGGGTGGGTAAAAGCCAGGCTGAAGTTGGGGAATTGTCCCCAGTGAATGCAAAACAGTTACTTGGGCTAACACCTTAAAGCAAGCATTTAGAAAGCACACACAAAAATTGGAGGCACTCTTCCGTTGCTTCTCATGACAGAAACTCTGTGACGGCTCTGTTCTCCTTTTCCCACTTTGGCTTTGGATAGTGCCCTGTACCTTCCCATGATTCACATACAGGTATGTTTCCTCTCTCAACGAAGGCTTTACATTCAAAGAGAGACAGCTGGCCAAAACACAAAGTTTGATGCTTACACAAAACCTTCCTTAAAGAATCACACCAAGACTATTAGCTCTTAAATCTATGCCCATCTGAATCATGTTCAGTAGAGCAGGCAATCCAGGGAGAGCGGGTGGCAGTATTTCACATAATTTTCCTTTGTTTTGTGAAATTAATATAATTCTTTTTAGAAGCTCATAACTGGTGAAAGAGACATTAATATGTTTAGTTTATTGCTTAGCAGCAGGAGTTCCGGGTTTCTGCGAGGTAGGGAAAGTAAGGGAAATAATGTTCTTGACTTGGTTTGGATCTATGATTTATACACTCCCTCATGCTGGAAACATCACTTCTGTGACTGTTCTCACTAATTTATACTGCTATTTCTTTTCTTTTTAATAATTTATGAATATACAATCATTCTTTATATCTGCTGATATTACAGTATATAAACCTTGAGACAGCTGACAAGATCCCAGACTTCAAATCTGTCCTGTGTGCTCAGTAGCACAAACAGACTGAATGGTTGCTGTAACATAGAATTAGGGATCTTCTATTACAGAAGGTAGGAATTAAATCAGGATAGGTTGCTTTCCAAATCTGTGCTCTGTCTTTAAGTACAGAGACTTCATTGCACAGTGGTGATTTCCAATCAGTGGCGCAGTCCACAGGTAAAAATGTCCAACCTTTTCTTCGATATGGAAATTCAAACATTAAACTTCAGATTGAGACATCGACTATCATGGGTTTCACCATGATACCTGCATCATAGCCATACAGGTCAGTAAAATAATGTAATAGTACTTACTGTATTTACATAATTTGAGAATTCTTATGATACTGTGAAATACAACTGAAGTTCATGTAAGAATTTTATAAAAAAATCTACTCAATAGAAATCTGAAACTCACCATTTTTAGAACTGCCTTAATGAACGTCTATTACTTTGTCACATGAAGACTGCAGGTGGTAATGGAATAATGTTTTTCAAGCTCAAAGAAGCTAGGATCTTCCCTACACAAAAAAAAAAAGAAAATTAACATTACCACCAACCATAGAAGGGGACCATCTGGCTGCCCTCAAAACAAGTTTTTGGGAGTGACATGCATCCCCTTCCTCTGTGCATTTGTGGAATTGCTGAAAAATGGATTTCAYGAGTGTTGTGTTTCAGTGGAATTATTTTCACAACATCTTTGAAAATTTTATCTTTCAACACTCTTCAGAAAAATATGATTTAACTGAGCAAGGGCAATAGCCCCTGTAGACCGTTTGCACCATTTCCCAGACATCCTGCTTTTCATGAGGGCTCATTGTTGCCATCGGCCAACACAATAGTCAATTGTTCTTGAACACAATCCCGTTTTAGTACAACTAGAGAAACCTCCACTGAGCACACAGAGGATACTGTATAGCAGAACATACTTGGTTTCAATACTACAAGTAGGCTCTTCTGCAATTGGGAAAGCCAAGCTGGCCTAACTCATAGCAGCTCTCAGACTTCCTGCTCAGGCAAAGCCAACAAAAGCTGAAAGGTGGATTTTCAGGCTATAGCTTAGACCTCCATCAAGCTGAGCTTATACTCTCTCGCAGAAAATATTTGTAGTTGATTCTAACACATTCCAGCCAAGTGACTTCTTAACAGGTTGTTTGAGGTCAATGCTTATAAAAGTTCAGATCCATTCAATTTGCTGTACGATTGCAGAGTAACTACGCTATTTCTATATGGCAGTAGCTATCAGAAGAAATGCTGAATTTTTGTTGCTTTTTTATTTTATGCATAGAGATTTTTTTAAGGTCTTACATAAACTCTGTTACTATTGAAGTCAGTTATGGTTTACTGATGGTTTCAGTGGGAAAAGAAGTTGACTAAGACTAAGCATGTTTTAAAATCTAGCTCCAGATGCTAAATCTATAATGGCTATTTCTTCCACTGGTTTTATTGCATGAAATGTACTCACTGTTGCACCACTGGATTCAGCAAAGCTTTTCTACTATACTCCTGCATGAATACAGCAGCACACTAAAGACATGGAACACTACTGTCATTTTGCCACATATAAAACACATTGAAATCATGAGAAGGCCAAGATTCATGGTGTGATAGCAAATGCATTCAGGCTACAACTGTGCCCTATAAAGAAGCAACTCCATGACACCAAGTGAACAGTGTGCCCAGGTCTAATCTCTGAAAATCCTTAGAACAGTTAATTTCAGTCACTCCCTCTGAGCACCTCCAAAATTTCCTCTTTTAATTTACCTTCTGTGACATTTTGGTCCAAGTCATAGCTGTCAATTTCTGAAGAAGATGAATTGCAATCTTTTGAGGGAGTGACTACTAGGTTTTCACCAACAGATCTTACATGCCTTGACTGGCCTTGCCTGGGACCTTTACCCACGCATCCTTTACCATTGGCCCAGGAGCTCAATTTAAGCTCACACCCAAGCCGCCAGTCTTGCCTAAGCAACATTGCAGGYCTAGCTGTGTTCAGCTCTGTTCTCTGCTGACCCTGACTTACCAAGCGGACTTCCCAGCCTGATCTTGACCTGCTTCATTGCCTTGCATTGTCTGATGATTGCTGCACTGTCATCAGAACCTCCTACTATCACCAAGCTTCAGATAGTCTTACCTGAAAAACACTAGGTCTCTGGTGGTGTAGTAAGTAAAATCTCAAAGTGTATCTGTGTTGGCCACCACTGTTTCACTTGGCACACATGGTGCTTCCTATTGGTGCAGACAAACTACTTTCAAAAGCAGAGCTGGCTTGTCAGACAAGCTGCTATTTCTACGCTAATTTCTGTCTGCAGTGTTTGCACTCTATCAAAGATGTCTGGGACTTGTTTGGGGTTTTTATGTTCCAAAACAAACCACAGTCCCATGTTTCAAGTGGTAAAATAAAAATCTTGATTCTCCTTTGTAATAACTCCCTGCAAACTCTAGCACATCTACTTTCAAGCTAGAAATGATGCTTAACAAAGACACGTGATAAAGTTCAAGAGGCAACCATCTTTTAGACAAACTGTACTAAGTCTTCAACTCCTGTTAATTACCATGGCTTGAAGACATGCACACAGAGGYGGTAAGGAAGTTACGTCCCTGACAATGTTTAGTCTACTTCTTAGTGCTGGAATTTGCCACATTTTCATGCTGAGTGATATATTAGTCCATGACTAGTAAATCTCATTGGCCTAAGCATAACTAGTTGTAAATATAACACCACTCAATTAAACAATAGCAAAAATCTGATTCTAACCGAACAAATCACATTTTTTACAATAGAAACGAGCAATGGAATTACACTGGACAGCATCTGAAATAGAAAAATTACAGTAAAGTGGTTAAAGGAAAATAGTAGTTGAAACTGGCAATTATTTTCGTTATACCTATTGAAGATGTGCGCCTCTTGGAGAAGTAATACTTTTCTACTTTCCTCATCTTGAAATGAAGATAGTATTTAATTACATCGGTATGCCATGGATAAAGAAATATTATTGCATCAACAGTGCACGTTACACAAGTTTAAGTTAAAGTTGTAGAACTGCATGAATCACATTTTGTAAGATTTGGCCCCAAGGCTCCACAAGTAAATGGCCATTTAATGCACTGAAATGATTTCCGAGTGCTCTACACACAGGCTAATGCACTGTCCTTGGCATTTTTAGCTATCAGAGCTGACTCAACTGTCTTCTTATAACTGCAGCAATTCTGCTTCTGGATTCGTTCACCGAAGACGCCCTTCCTCTTGGAGGAGGTGGTGGGGTTAGAACCGGCAAACCCACATTACCATTGCTGTTACGCTTATTAGAGGTGGGTGCCTTAGGAGCTCTTGAAATACTGAACTGTCCTGAGAGATTGATTTCCTTCCCAGAGCTGGGGCCTGGGCGGCTCTTCTGTCCGTAGTTATTGACCAGAGCAGCACATGAGGTTAGGCTGCCCTGGGTAAGAGAACACTGTGATAACGGGAAGTTTCCACTGAGCTTTTTTAGTTCCAGTACTTGTTCTCTGGCTTGAGTCAAAGCTTCAGTCAGCTCATAGCGTTCTTCACACTCTCTGCGCACTGTTTCCTGGAGAAGAGTGTTCTGCAAACAGAAACAAACACTTGCTTTATGAAATGCTATTAGTCAAAAGCATGCCTATTAAATTCCTCAGGTCTAAGGCCAGGGTGACTAGAGGGTACTTGTTTGAAAACTGCATGAACCGATGCATACAGATCCTTCAATACCTCATATTATTTTGGTTTATTTGAGAATTACTCAAAGGACACATATCAAAATGTACATACCCTTCACCCTCTCAGAAGACAGTGGAAAACAYGAGGTAGGTTATCAGAAGTTACTTCAGATCTCCTGTCCCATCTTCTAACTAGGGGGGAAACAGGGAATCCCATTCTTGAAAAGGGAAAGCAATATACAGAGGGGAAAAAATGACAACACTGAAGCTGATGCCCATCTTTGATTACCGTATAGCAAGGGTGGTGAAGGGAAAAGGGAAACGTGACAAAAAGCAAGAGAGAAAAAAAGGAGGTATAGGGCAGAGAAGAGGACTGGCTTTTTTATCTTGACTGTCAGTGTGCCAATACTTCATGCCCAGCACAACAATATGGAAGGAGAGGAAGAAGAAAGAACAGGTGAACAAAGACAGACCGTGAGAGCTGGGAATGCATACCAAACCATATGATTACAGGTGATGCAAATGGAAAAACATCTTAACACATAGGGATGGGTGCTTACTAATGATGCTTATGTATACAAAATAAAGCTACAGTGCCTAAATGCCTACTGTTGTTTAAAAAAAGTGGTTACGCTAACAGGAACAGAACCCTCAAGTGCAGACTGTTCATAATAAAAAATACAGTTAAAATTTAAGCTTTCATAAAATAGATTTGCCAAATGTCTGTGAGGTCACTTGTTTAATTGGTATGCATGTTCTCCAAAACAAAACAAAACTAAGGCAAGACTGTTGACTAATACAAAATATTTGGGAAAAGAAAGTTTTGACTGGCTCACAAGGGAGAGAATGTACACGGAGCAGAGGGTACTCATGCATGAGGAGGTATACATAAAACAGATGAGGGATGTGAGGAGAGCAATACTAGGTGTTCTCAAAGGAGACCATAACTATAAGCAATATTTGTATCCCAGGCCAGATAGTTTAGTAATTACTCAATTTTGCCCTATCTGATAAATCCAAAGAAATCTGTAATCAAATGTAACAAATCGGTGCAGTAAAATATTTCTGATCAATGCTTTAGTTAAGTTAATGTGTAAATTGGATACAGGCTATAGTACAGGAGAAAAAAATGACAGCAAAGAAAAAGCAGTCCTCAAACTTATTCTGAGGTAGCAGACACTTTGTTTTTTAAATAATTACAATTTCATCAATGTAAATACAGCTAGTTAGTGCTGGGAAACCTTGCACGACTAGAACCCCGTCTTGTAGGCAATCAGACTGTAGTGATTTCAATTAAATGAAGTGAGTCTCACTGAGCAGGAGGACCCATAAAAATGTGAGCTTATCCAGTCCCATAGACAAGGAAAAAAAGTAAAAAACTGAAGTGCTCAGTGACCCATATTGTTATTGTAGTCATTCTCAGGAATGAAGTTATGAACTATTACCAAGAAGAGAACCTCATAAATTAAAGCTGGAAATCCTGCAAATCTAGTTTACAAAACAATATTTAAAGGATAAAACATGTAATAGAAGATACAAAAGCTGAGAGAGCAAATACGAAAAGCATATTAACGTGGCAAAACTTGGGAAATCATGTTGGAAATCTCAGTATTGACACAAAATAGATCTCTAGTTTTAATAATCCTTCTGTAAATGCTCTGGGTTTTGTGTTGTAGAACCTGTTTTGTTCAGTGGTAAAAGTAACTATTTTAGGGGATTTTAYGAAAAGCTAAGCATAATCCAGGAAGTCAAAAATATTTTCAGCGCAGGCAGGGCGAGCCATGTTTACTCAGTCACCAAGACTGGCTTCACCCGTGTACCGCACGCAAAGGAAACGCACAGAACAGCTCGAGCCCACTGACTGTAACCACACGGCAGGGCAGATTTCAGAACCTCCCAGCACTGATGATATATTTGGCACTCGTGAGTACATCAAAGGCACTGGCAGTCTGTGCCCTGCTACTGTTCAAACTTATTCATAGTAACGGACAAACTTTGTCACATTACTATGTGACTATTCATTATTATGAATAAAATATCCAAGAAGTTACCTTCTTCCGTATACTAAGTAGTTGTGAACTGATTTTTGTGAATGAATTCTTTATTGATTATTATTTCCCAAATAATTTGGACAAGTGATTTTCAGTCTAGTGGTCCTCAAAAACTGTCCACTGTGATTATTGATACCCAAATAATAAGTGACTGGTGTTTGTTCCTAAGTAGATAGTTGGAGCTGTTTCAATGTAACAGAAGTCCCCAGTACACTATGTAGAACTTATTCCTGATGCTAATTTTCTCGGTTTCCAGCTGAAATAAAAAATAAATAAATAAAAAGCAACTTAATTCATAAAAATAAGGACTACTCAAAAGCACTAACATAAGCAGAAAATACCCACATATTTTCCTAATTTTACTCTTCTAAGCAAGTGATTGTAGTTGACACAAGGAGGTATATGAACATGGAAGAAAGTTTTTATAAAGATAATGTCTCTCTGACACAGAGAATGAATAAGTAAAATACAGCCCCACTGCCTGTACACAAATGTTTGTATGTAAACCTCTTCAGTGTTATAAAAGTATGAGCTGTAGGCAGGATGAGATCTCGTATCATCTTTAAGTGAGGTCAAACACTTATATCTGAAATTCTCTATATGATTATGACAGTGCATATATACAGGGCAGAAAATGTGAAAAGAAATAAAATCTTGATGGTACTTTTTTGACGCTCTGAAGAGAGACTACTGCTGTCAGTAAAGTCAGAGCACAGAAACGTGCTATCTCCAAATGGAGGGTGATAAGTTCAGTTTAGCCAAAAAGAGGTTATTAAAAATATCAAACTTTGCATCTGTGTTCCTTTCAAAACCTGAAAAACTATGGAGAAAAAAACAAAGTCCATTGTTGCCCACTTATATTAGGTCACATTTGAGAATTTTATTTTGGTTAAAGCATCTGTAATAGTAAAGATCAGGAAGATAACAACAAAAAATAAATCCAAAGGAAGAAGTAATGAAGTAGTAGCAATCGAAGAGTGGAAAAAGAAGTTTTGTTTATGCTATCCAACCTCTACACCAACTGCATATGAAGAAGCCACTGGGAAAGGGACATAATTATACACAGAAGTAGAAATGAGACAGACAGAAATATCCAGAATGATTTATTCTCTGAATATCTAATTCTAATGAAAACTTAATAAAACAAGGTTAGGTATTAGCTTCTCCGACATGCCGATGGTCAATGACAGTCCATAAACAAAGTTGTAAACTACCATCTGAAAGCCTGAGCAGCTATCATGGTGCAAGGTTTTTCATAAAATTAGTTTCAATTTTCAACCACACTTACCTGACCATTTCCTAATGTGATCATATTAGGGAAGGAACAACACAAAAAGTGTGGGGAAAAAAAGAACATATGAAGAGCTAGGGGAATCTCATGATGAAGGATAACACYGTGTTCCTTATCATACTAAAGTTCCTTATCAATATTTGAAGAAGGCGTATCTTTCTAAGGCTTTTTTCCATAATTACATGACAGTATGCCTGCCAACATCCTTCTAATTTCACTAACACATTGATTCTGAACCTTTTCACAGCAAAAATAAACATCAATGCAAGACCCTTACTCATTTTAGAGTTTCATTTTCATTGTTTACCAATTTTTTCTGCTACTAATTACTTTGGAAATTCCAGTCTAATCTTATCTACGGTCACTGATTTAACTGTTCTCACATTTTTCGTACAGTAGTACAGCTCTTCCTCCTCCCTCCCATTATATTCCAAACATTCAGCAAATGGCTATAGTAAGAATATCCAGCAGTCAAATTTATCTTCACATTTGATTCTTTTTTTCATGCATTCCCACTTTACAAAATGTGGATTTACTGTAGGAGGCAGGACAAACCCACAATGGTGTGGCAAGATTTATATACATTCTCCTGCAGTAAAAGATGCAATCTCTCCTTCGTATCCTTTTGAGACCAGAACCATGTCTATTTTATATTGACAGTATGCATTTTTTTCTTACAAATCACCTCCAAAATAAGTAAGATAACAGGGAGGAACTGTCATGCTCTAAAAATAAGAAATGTCCATGTCTTCTACTCTAAAAACATGAAGAATCTTTTATGTTTATACTCACATTTATGCAGCCTGATGTGATGTGAGGCTGGAGACTAAAACTGAAATACCTTAGAGGACTTGAAAAAGTTTTTTTTTTTTTTTTTTTTTTTTTTAATTAAAACACTAGCTGAAAGACTTGCCTAATTTAAAATTACACATATTTTGTAATACTTTCTGTTTATGAAATTGTCATGGATTTGCTCTACAAACCATTTAATTTTAAGGAACTTTTAAACTCTGTGTATCAGAGTCCAAAAATATACGCTTTGAAAGAGTTCTAGAAATCACATGTCTCTAAGTAAAAATAGGCATTTCCTCAGTCATGTTCCTACCTCCTCTTGAACTTGACTCAAATTGTGAATCAGCTGTGTTCGCTCCTTTGTTAACTTTTCCAGTTCATCTGACTTCTGTTTGATTTCTTTCCTCATATTATCCAAAAATGATTCATTATTGTTCCTTTCCATCTTCAGCTGAAATTCAAGCTCAGTAATTAGTCCTTTGAGGCTCTGAATATCTTTTTCCTTATCTTCATCTTTCTCTGCAAGTTTGATCTGGGCATCTTGTAGCTTCTTTTCAAGAATTTCCACTTCCGTCCTTAAGCTATTGATGGCACTGGATATTAATTCAGGTATCTGCATGACAAATATTTCATTAGTCTATATTCAGTTGGTTTCTTTAGATATGTAGAATTAAGTATCGGATAAATGTTAACTTAGAAGAAAAATGCAAATGCATACACACAGGCCCTCACAGATATAAAAAAATGCTTTGAATTTACATAATATCTTCAGAGGATATCAGAGATCTCTACATGTACCAAAACTCAGGAAAAGAGATTAAATATTGTGTCCAAGATCAAACAAAGGAATAGTGATATAAATGGGAAAACTTAATTTCTTTACAGCAAGCCAGTACTTCTGCAGGGTTTTAAAATCCTAGTCAAATTACTGTAAATCAAGTCAAATGACTTGTAAAGTGAACTATGTTAAACTGTTATTTTCAGCTCTTTAAAACATGGTGTAATGTAGTGAATTTTAAACAAAATTTCATTGAATTTCTTTGATTTTCCAGATATCTGAAGGAACATGTTCAACTTATTGAAAACTAAAGTTACAGGTACAAATTTAAATTTCTATATAAAACTTGGAAAACCCTAGAACTGGGTAATAGGGAATGGCAAACTGCACGTGATGCAACAGCCCATACAGAGAAGAGAAGCAGGTAGCTGACCACTGGATCTTAGCCCATAACTGCTGGATTAATGCGGTAAGGGGGGAAAGTGTGCTGATGGACCTGTAACAACCTGTCATAGTCTGAAACAGTCCAAAGCCTTTTAAAAGACGACTTTGTTGTTATAAAAATAATCAGCAGCAACACTGTAAGGATATAGATGAACTCTGGGGAAAGTAAGAACTTCCACAACATTTAACTTTAACTGGATTATTTCTTAGACTGTTCCATTTGAAAAAAAGTGAAACATATGCCATATACCAAGATTGGGAGAAATGTCTTACCATGTAGATGACGACTACACAGAAAGAGGTTTTATGTAATAATATACCATTTTTCAAAGGCTTACATTATCTACTGCCACAAAAAATTTCTCGTGAGTGTTACACACCTTCTTCTGGAGCTCTTCCTGATCTCTCTGATACTTTGTGATTAACTCTTGGTGTTTTTGTCTTTCAGTGTCAAGTTCCATTCTCGCTTCTTCCTTGACTTTAAGAATAGCTTCTTTGTGCTGCGCTTCTCCTTTAGCCAAGTCAAGTTCCATCTAGGAAACAAGTGTTTTTTAATGGTATGTTCCAACTTATCTTAAAATACCTTCCAGATTCCACACTGCCATAATTAAGTGATGTGAAATTCGGCAGACTTGGATTTTGCATGCTAACCACACATAACTGAGAGACTGCAATTATGAGACTCTGGCAATTAAAAGCTCTCACTTCCCATTGACTCACAGTAGTACAGAAGTTTCCTGCTCAAAACTGCACTGAAAAACCTACCTGAGTTATATCTGGCAGCCCCAGAATGATGTCTCACAAACCCTACGGCATCTCAAGTGGTACTAGATGCCTAGGCTTAGGTGGCTGAGCCTTGCTCTAAATCACTGTGAAAATATGAAATCCTAAAATCTCTAGCTGGCTCTTGAGATAGATGCCTTTTTTTCTGGGAGCACTTGCTCTATAAGTAAAACTCTGCTCATTATTTTCAAAGGTAGCAAATATATTTCACAGTAAACGACATATACTGTACTAAAAATAGATCATAAGTTGAATATTAAAAGTATAAAGATATTAATTCCAGCTTTCTTATAAAATAATATTTTGTTCATGCTATGCCATTCAGTTCTGTCAGTGAATAACAATTTACCATATGAATCCTTGCTCCCAAGGATCAGACAGTGCACATACTTCATCTACACTATCTTACAATTTTGGAATGTGGTACACATTAGTTCTGCATTTCTATTTCCTCACATGTGCTTCCACTAAATCCAGTTTGTTACAAGTATCAAACACACAGCAGAAGGAGGATATATAGGAATACCAAGTAAATCCCACAGAATTTCTCAGTTAGTATTGCACAACGTTTTTCTCCCCAGGCACTGCCCGTACAGGTAACGTAGAGAGAGCGGTGTTGACTCCAGCTTCAAATCACAGCTGGATGCAACAGTGAGCTTCCCAGGCTAGAGGAGATGGAGGAGGCAGCTCCCAACTGCCTCATTTGGCTTTCCAGTCCAGACACCACCGCTCTGATGGCATGCATGTGGGATAACTTCAGGCCCAAAAATTGGGGAAATTTAAGTGAAAGAATTGCAAATTCTGGATAAAATATTCCAGTCTCTAAGGCACAACAATATACACTTAATATTATAAATTTGAATTTGAAAATTCAGTAATGATTTCCTTACAATAAAAGCATATATTTGGAAGGAAGTACTGAAGGTTTTATTCTGAAGAATATTTTCAGTAAACTAGCACGCTAATATTGTATTACTGCAGGCTTAATTTTAGTAGACTTACTTGTAATGTAAGAGATCATAAGCACTATGGTAAACATGCACAATACTAAGCTAATTACTTAAAATTATTAAAATCAGAAAAACCCAGAATGAGCTTAACTATAATGATCTAGTTTCATACACTAATTATAAGCTTAAGTACAAAAAAAATCCCCTTAACTCTTTTTGAGGAAAAGAAAAATATTCACAATTCTGGAATTAGAATAAACACAAATCCCCCACTCCAAATTAGCTCAAAACTGGTATATTATAAGACCCTCAAAATAGAACATATTACTATTATTATTAATTTAGAATTATATATGTATCTTCTACATCACTAGCTACAAAAATTAGGATTCTAATTGTAGAAAATAAGAGGACTTAATAACTCTACACATTATTCTAGAAGCAAATTATGTGTTGGAGGATACTTGACTATGAAGACTAATAAATACCAGCAGTATAAAAAACTGAACTCAATTTGAAGATTATAAAAGCATTTTTTGTATTTAAACACTTGACATTAATACAGCTGGTAATCATAACAGGAAATGAAATGGCAGTTGGTCTGCAAAGACCTTGCTCTACTTGAAAGTATAATGTCTACCAGTTGCTTTAAAACCACTTGCATGCTCCTTATTAATTAAATATAAAAATTACATACAAAGGCAAATGTTTTCATCAATTTTAAAGGTTTTTTTAACATAAAAGAGATTTATTATGTTTGTTCCATCACAACAATTTAAAGGTTTATTTGCTTTTTTAAATATAAAGCTGGAACACTTGATTCTTGGGCAATAGCACACTATCCAAAGAAAAAGATAACTTTGTCACTCTGTCACATTTCTGATTCTTTTGTCTCAAAGAACATTTTTAGAGCACTTGATGTTCACATTTTAATGGCTGTGATTCCAAAGATGCAATTGCTCTCTATTCTAGTAGTCTTTATCTTACTTTAATGTCAGTTGAACAATATATTGTGATTCTATAGAGAGTGTGACCTCATTCTAAAATTATATCTTCTGATAGAGAGGTTAAGAAATTTTAAAAGAAATGTAGCTGATCTTAATTGCTAGTAGACCAAAAATTTTTCTAAGACTAAATAAAACTTTCAGACACTTACCACATACTGAATGAAAAAACGATGATGAAATTTTTTTTTACAAATTTTATAAGACTTAAATCAGAAAATTCAGACTTCCTGTTCAATAATATTTCTAATTTTTCCTTTGCAGTTATTTTAATAATTTCTTATATTCTTTTCTTTTTTAATTCACTTTGTGTGAAAGTGTTTCAGATTAAAATAAAGTTTATAGCTTATAWTTTACAGGAAATAAATTTCCAAATCCCAATAAGAAACTGGAAGCTGGCTCCAAAATTCTAATTAGTCTTCAGCTCAGAACTTCACAGTACGAACAAAAATTACAGAAAAATTACACCTGCAAAAGATACTGACACCAGAGATCACTGTTACACATTGAGGCTACTGAAAGCCCAATATAAATGATGAGTGGTAGTATTGGCCTATTCCAGTGAGCTACGTATGAGCAGTGCAGTTTACCTATTACGTAGCAACAACAAATACCTCCCAAACTGCAATTGCAGCAGGTAGACATACACGTATATTTCTTATATCAGCAGAAAATAATTTTCCATCTAAGACCTAAAATCCAAGGACATCCTAAAAGAAGTCTAACAAACTATAATCTTTTTAGAATGTAATTATATCAACTAAAGATGTAGCTAGCAGGAATATAAAACATTTCAAATAAGAAAAGACATATTAGGTGGATTTTATATTCGTGGAAAAGATCTGTGTAATTCTGTGCAATACTTTTCCGCCATATAGTATGAAAAATGTTGTGCTTCACATCCCTTGGAAGCCAGGTACACGGCTGAGCTTTCTATTTGCGTTACTTTCATTACGTTGGATCCTACACACATGGACCAGGACTGGACTTAATGCCTTTCTTACTCTCTGTTCTCAGTTTTCCCTGAACTCTGGGTGTCCTCCTGGCAGTATTTAATCACTCTTCTCATCCGTAACCTTAACGTTTTTTTCCTTCACTCCCTTAAATAGAGGGAAAATGAGAAGGAAAATGAGCATGCACATATGGAAGGTTTACTATTCTCCCTCACCCCTTCCCCTTCTTCCCCACCATGTAAGGACACCATCATCTCATTACCAAAAGAAACGACTCAGGAAGGTATATGAAAGTGGCTTTGCAGGATTTTGCAAGATTCAATGATTAAAATAACAAAGGATGGAAAATATAACGGAGACGTTAAGTTGTAGGAGTGTGAAAACGTTTCATTTTCAGATGGAATACAGAGATCATTTTCACTGTAAAATTCACCAAGTATTTATTTTCACACATGCTCTAATTTGAACAGAAAGCAAGTAAAAACAGCAGAGTCATTAGCAGGAGCCCATTTGGCAGAGGTGCAACTGCCTGAAAACCTGGTGGTGGTATCGTCACTAGAAAAAGCTGAAGCCTTTCTAGGGTAGTTCTGTAACTTCCACTATGCAACTTCTTTCTTTCTTTTTTTTATGGGAGAACCGCCAGCTCACAGGAATGGATGAACTTCTTTTCTGCTACCGTGTCCCCCTCCAACTTCCCCAGTCTAAGCTACGTTCCTCCTCTCCTCCCCGTGCCCCCCTTTCCCTAGCCCCCAGGGGTAGCTGCCCAGGCACAACCACTTGCCTTCTGTTGCAGGGTACACCTGCTCTAACCAGCTGCGTGCTCCCCAAGCCAACACACGTTTCCCGATTAGTTCTCCGCTCAGCGTGTAGGCACGGCGTCTCTGAGCCTCTGGGCAAGCCAGGCAGAACAAGCTGCCCCTCAACCATTCACTAAAGACGCTGCTTGGAGGGTCACACAGAGCCCCCCAGCCACAGGTTGCGTGTGCTTCCTTAAACCCTCAAACTTAAAACTATCGTTCCTCCAGGAAGTATTTATCATTAGCTAGATGACATTGCTGGTTTGAGGCTGTCATTTTTCTCTCCATGTAGCTGCTTAATTTGTACTGACACTAGTGGGAAGTACTGTCTCAGACTAAGACCACAATAAATTTCATGTGCATAGAGAACTTAGAAAGGATAAAACTGTTGCATCACTTCTTCACTTACCTATTGCTGTAAGTACAAGAATCACAGAATAGTAATAACATTAACATGTATCTGCATCATCATTGCCATAAGTACTAAGCATGTTATTAACATGAATTTTGCCTTCATCTTAAGCTCTACGTTTAAGAACTCAGCTGCGTTTTTTCATTTAACAGCTTGTGAGAGCTCCACAAGTAATATTCCACTACAAAAGCCTGTTCGTGTAATTCTATTTCAGTTTGTAAATACATGTCTTTAAAGAAGCAGACATTTTAGCTCATCTGCTTACTATTTATTTTATAGATTTGTTTTACAAATAGTAACCTACGATTCGGATTCCCCTAACCCCTGTAATGCAGAAGGGTCTGTGTTCTCTCCATTTTGAGAACAATGTGCAGCCTTATTTTTCCTGTGAAAGTACTTCAAAATTAAGTTTATGCTTTTCTAYGCTTCTTTCTCAGATTTGTCTGGGCAATGAACACAGCCACTGATGTGTACACACACGTAATCGTGGTTCAGGGTTCGTAACCCAGACTGTCACACACAAAGGGATGGAGATTGCATAAGTACATTCACCTCCCTGGAGCTTCTGCAGGGCAGTGACCTGGAAGACTGCACATTTCCCCTTGGATTCTGCCTTTCCGTATACAACAGGAATGCAAGCTGCTTGCAGTATCGGAGGTTCAGCRAGCTCGTGTTCTGCTTCTCAACCCTGGGCTTTCAGAGGGTTGCACTCTTAACACAGACACTTCACAAATACCCTGAAACCTGGAATTTCTGGATCATATCTGAACACTGGCCTATCTGTATATGCTCATACTAAATACTTTTCACATTCAATTCAGACCTATTTGGAGAGATCACCAATTAAAACTTCTCGCATAAAGAAAATATTTGTTATGTTATTTGTTAGAAGTTATGTCTATTGACAAATTTGCACTTGAGGAGATAGAGATCTGGCTTACCACACAGATTCATGACAGCTGACTATGAAAAACAAATGAAAACTGTGCCAACTACACATCCAGTATTACCTTTTCCCTCCAGTTATCTTCATTTTGCATCTTCTGTCTTAACGTTTCCTGCAGATGCTCTGTTCTGTTCTGATGAGAAATCAGCATTAACTCCCTAGAAACCACAAAAACTCATATGTAAATATGTGCTCTGCCTAGATTGATGGTATGCCATTTTCTTGCAATTAAGTCCTTTGTGACAAGGGCTCATCTTTTCCTCTTTGTTTAGGATTCAGTACAGCCAGCCCTTGCAATCCTGTCTGGAACCCTAAGGCACACACAACAATAATCACTATTTAGCATTTGCATAATACTGTCACATGCTTTGGGAWTTTTATTTTTTTTAAGAAAAAAGTATTAGYTGATCTTTTTTCCAAACATACTTGCGTAAATCTTAAATATCTTTATATTTCCCAAGTCAAAATTTGGAGAACATTAAATAACTGCTAAAATATTCAAAACAAATTATTGTATTTAATGAACTCAAAATATTATTACAATTAATTTAAAAATGGTAGTAGGTTTTGAATTAAAACCACTAAGTGGTTGCTATTGTTACAGATACTGTTTGTTATGTGAGGCTTGTAGAACAAGAGCCCTGGATAGTTTAAACCATTGTACCTTAATTACAATTTACATTACATTAAATTACAGCTTACCAACTGTAACAACTCGTGTATCCATGCTTTAAGTAGAAGGGAGATAGTCTTAAATTACACGTAATATGTTTTTAACAAGTGCTCAGGTGGAATGGATATTCAAACCCTTTAAATCTAAAGACAGGTTAATGCCTCTTGGTGCACATCACTACYTCAGAAAACACTACCTTCTTCAAAAGCCACTCTTCTGAATTCATTTTCCCATTCTATACCATTGAAACAGCATACTGCCACATTTTTGGCCTTAAGTAGGGGTCAGCACTTTATTTTGCCAATACAAGATAGACTGATCTATCAGTARCTGAAAAGCTATTAGCAAGATACTTGTGAATCGTAACATCAAGCTTCTGATAGTTATAAACAAATCTGGATAAGCAGAATACATTCAAAGTAAAAAAAAAAGGGGGGGGGGATTTACATTCGTAAGTGCAGAATTCTTAAACAAATGCTCACAAATTCGATGCCATCTCAGAAAATAATAGACTCAGAAGCTCAGTGCTTTATTTTCCACAGTTGAAAAGTAATCATAGGGAAAACGGAAGCTTCTTTGATACTACCTTCAAAATAGGACTAGATCAGTATGAAGTTGTCCACACATTTCAGTGAATACTAGGTCATCTCCTATAAATAAGCATATTGTCACATTTATAGCACTGCTGCAATTGGTAAGTTCCTAAAAATGTTCCTAAGAATTTGAACTTTCCAAGGTTCTTACTCTATAATCCTCATATAACAAACAATAACCGTAACATTGGCAATAAATCACTGTTTTGGTTTGGATTGAACTGAAGCTCTAGATTTTAAAATAGGGATTTTTTTTCTTTTTTTTTCTTTATAGACATGTTGTTTTTCATTCAAGTTTTGTCTATACTGAAATAATTTTAAAAAGCCATCCAATTAATTCCAAAACTTCAAAATATGATTTCAGGGCTGCCAAGGCTTTGAGAGTTTTGCCAGTCAGAGTAAAATAAGACCTTCCAAGTGGCAATGACAGGACAGAACTGCTCTGAATACAAAGGCTATACGGCTAGATAACAGCAGGTTATACAGGACGTGCAGCTAGAACCAGCAGGTCTTCCTCCACCCGCCCAGCTCCTGCGGCCGGGCTCCTCACACCCCTGCTCCTACGTCCTGACGGCCGCACAAGAGGGGCTTTTCAGTCTCACAAATCTGGAGCTCAGAGACTGACATAAACCCAAACAGACGACACTATAATTCCCACGTTCAGAACCGTAGTGCCAAGGCTTAAATACAGTATACACTGTTAATAGACTCAGTGGTGATTTCTGCTTGTGTGAAACAAAAATTAAAAGAACTTTGGGTCTTGGGAGGAGATAGAAATTCTCATCTAACATAGAAGGGTGAAATTTCCCTTTTGAGCAGTTACTGAATAATTGCCCTCCACAGAAATATTTGTACTTTTCTTTGAAGTACCTAGGAATGGCAAACAGATTATATTACTCAGTATAACAACTCATATATTCTTATGATACCCCATGCACTTTGATAAGTTGATATAAGCATTCCTATCCTATAATAAAGACATTTTTAGAAAGTAAATTATTTAATTAATGAATGTGTGACATACTTGTTTCAATAACATGCAAGGTGATGTTTTACTGAACAAAATCTCTAACTTTGCGGGTGTCTCAATATTCTACTATTTTACATGCATATAAATGTTGAGATCTGTCCTTGATATCAGAATTATGTTGGAATAAATTGGAATGGTAATGGAATGAAATAGAAGAGTAGTACAGTAGAATTCCCATGGAATAAAATTACTATTGCAATGCAGATAATTTCACAGGAACTTGCAACATTTGTGTAAAAAGTTGGGAGACTGCAAAAGTTATTTAAAACTGGACTACATTATGTGCTTCAAAATATTCTGTACTGCAGACTTTCTTTAAGAAAAATATGGATTTAGATCAAATTTGTCTCTTTTTTGCTATGGTAAATTGTTAGCTTTTATAACAAAGACTAAGTGGAAAATCATTGATAACGAGGAATATGAAACTGATCATCACTTTCTTAATGTTTTGTTTTTTCACTAGTCTCAAGGTTAAAGTTGGCTTTTTATTATATTGCAATAACTTGGAATATAGCAGTATCACTGAAAACTATGAACACTTCTTTTACTTAAAAATTCAYTGGTCTGTGGCAGCTATTCCTAGGTGCTTGGCACAAGTATGCCTGATGTTTTACAGATGCTTGTGATAAAAGTAAGAAATGTTGCCTGGAAGAGGAGAAATGTTTTATTTTTAATAAATTTCCAAGAAGAAAAATTAGCCTGAATGTACAGTTAAACTACAGTATCTATGGTGACTGGTCTGATTACCTTTCTTGTTTCAACATCACCACTTCTTCTTCAGTTTGTCTAAGAAGAGATTTAAGTGTTTCTACTTCACTTTCTGATCGACTATTTCTTCTTTTTAGATCTTCTTCTTTCCTCTCTTTCTCAGCCACTTCTTCGTGTAAATGTTTGCATACTTGCTGGCAGATTAATAGTGATTCCTCCTTTTCCTTTAGCTCTTTAGTAAGTCTACAGATGAAATTAAAATGTATCAGCATCACAGTTATTATATTCTTATTTACAGATAGAAACTAAATGGACTGAAATAATTTGTACATGGAAAAAGAGAGTATTAGACAAAAAACCATATATTTTTTAGAAAGGTATATCTAATGACTAATACAAAACTACATACTGAAAACAGTAAAAAGTGCATAAAAGCTATACTAAAATCATAAAATTCTTTGCTCTCACCACTCAGAAATGTATCCATATTACATTATGCCACGTAATTTCTAAATTTACCTTGATTCAGAAATTCCATTTTCGTATTTCATTTTTTTCAGTTCATTTTGACAGACATCAACTTCTGCTGATTTCATCCTACGAAAATGTTAAAAAATGCACATTTTTCCAAAGAAATGATAGTCTTTACTTATGCAATAACTTGAACATCATTTATTAATTTATTACCTAACTTATATTTTATAGTTTAATTAAATAGAAAATCCTGAACAACCTGCTGCAAACTGTCCCTGCACTGAGAGGGGTGGATCACTTCCAAACTGTGTCATCTTATGATCCTGTGAGTCTAAAAAATGTTTTATAGGTTGTCTTTTCCTCTGCAAATCACAAAAGATAAACGTATTTCAATTTCTGCCTTAATGTACCTTGTAAGTTACATATATTTAATGCATGCAACTTAGTACACATTTTTATGAAATCACTATATGGGATCACATACAGAACAACAAGTACTGTTCATGTGTTTGAGAGACTCTATTCTTAACTGGTGGTCAGTCCTTAGGAGATGCTAGAGAAAATGTGAGTGAAATTCAAGTTTAAATAAGCAGGCAAAGGGATTACATTTGTACTGTGTGAAAAGTAAATTGTGAAACTCATCGGATGTTTTGGAAGCTAGAAGAAAAAAATGGATTTAGAAAGAGATTAGATGAATTTATCAAAAATAGGTTCTGTAACAGGATGCAACCTCTGGTTTCAGAAGTCTCTAAACAGATTGTTAAGAGATATATTAGGGGAAGGATCATTTCATACTTGCTCTGTTCTTGCTTTTTTCCTAAACATCTGCTAATAGCCACTGCAACAAACAGGATACAGCAGAAGATGAACTTTTAGTCTAATTTATTGTACGTAAACTTGGAATAGTCTTTCATTAACATTTGTAAATATAAATCTATAAGAAACGAATTAGTTATCTTGTTTCTAGCTATCCTTAGTAATAACAGCATGTAGTACTTGTGCTAGGATAGTCCACAGAGGCTCTAATTTAGACCTGAGCCATACCGCGTGAGCCCGGCAAGACTGTCCCAATCCCAATCTAACCAGGCAGATCAGAGGGAGGACCGGCGCACCGGCCCGGAGCAGGGTGCCGCAGCAAAGCGCGGGGCGCCTGCCAGCGCCGCCCTGCAGCTCTGCGGGCTGGCGCTGCTCGCTGCTTTTGGAAGGGTGGAATTGCGGCGAAAGGAAATACGTTAAATGAAAGGTGCAAAAGACCCTGAAGTGAGAATACGGAGGTGGCAGAGGAAGGAGAATAGGGGGCTAGGGAAGAAGGTGACTTGAGTCCAAACTGAAGAGGCTGCAAAGAAAGGAGAACAGGTCTGCTTGGATCAACAGCCTAAATCAGAGAGGAAATTATTCCTGAGTGAAATCTGAAGCCATTTGCTTCTGATGACATCTGATGGCGTTTCAAGCCCCATCCACACAGTTTCTTAGTGCTTATATCTAAGATGTTTTAAGAGTGTGTGTCTAAATGGGAAAATTTTGGAAGTTATTAAATATTTTGCTTGAGAAAGCAAAGAGTTCAAGAAATGCATCGATAGTTCAAGGAAGAAGTTTTTCAAAATGTCCAGTTAATCCTGATACATATTTTACTAACAATTCCAGACAGAAAATTTTGAAAAACTTTCCAAGAAGTTATTTATTGTAATTGAAGAACCAGATCACTTACACCAGTGTGAAACAGTAACACCTTAAAAATTCCTTAAATCTTTGTTTACATGTTCTACAAATTTACAGACTCTCCCAGMTGCAATCTGATCATGATTCCTATGGTGACCATTGCCATGGCCATCACCACAGTTAATAACATCTAACAAGGCCAGTAGTCACTAGAATGAATGCTGCTCCCTTCAGTAGCCTCTGCATTTATACCTCACTGCTTTCTATTTGTAAATAAGAAAATTAGTAACATTATTCTAAGTACTCCATTGAAACTGAATTTTTTGTGAAGACTAAACAGATTACTGCTCATTATATTTCTTGATGATTATTGGATGTGAACAATCTCCTTTCCACAGAATAGCAGTTCACCGTCCTGCAGAAGAATGAGTTGGATACAGAAATTCTGACCAAATGATAAATGAATTAAAATTTTTAATTATAAAATACAAAAAAAAAATCATTCTTCTTTCTACACAGAAATTGGATTTATGTCAACACACTCATTTTAAAATAAATATCTTTTCACCTTAATGCAAGGTGAAAAGATGCATAATTTGTATTTTGACTCTGCAACTGAAAAGGATGTAGAAAATTATTATTCTCAGAAAAATATATATAGGCAAAAAGCAGATAACAGAGCTCCATCAGTTCTATCTAACATTCTTAATTAATAC
Organism: Rhea americana; assembly: GCF_003343005.1. Taxonomy (NCBI): domain Eukaryota; kingdom Metazoa; phylum Chordata; class Aves; order Rheiformes; family Rheidae; genus Rhea; species Rhea americana. The sequence continues at coordinate 1,503,649 of NW_028186173.1, forward strand.
AATTTACATTTTCAGTGTAATCTCAGGCTAATCTAGGATCATAATTCTTTTTTCTGTAAACAAGAAAGCATAACCTTGCAATACTGACGAATGTTTCAAATAAGATGTGGATAAAAATGAGCAAGTAACAATTTAGTAGGTAAGAGGGCTGGAAACTGTGAAGATTTCTCGTCATTATGTCATCATTTCACCAATTAATAACCATGGTTAAACCTCRTATTTATACTTAAACAGATATTGAATATGTTATTTTATTAAATTGTACCCATATTACATTGAAATGTTAATATTACATTTGGAAACACTTTAGTGTGTATGTAATTGTGTTCATGAAATCTTTTTTTCATACTTAATACTTGCATTATCATTAAAATACTTCGTTGCTAAGCATTCCAAATATTTGCAACTTTGCTATGATCAGATTCTCTGAATATAGGCACTGAAAACAGAAAGTACATGTCGTAAAAGAATCTTTTAAATTTCAGGAAAACTTATAAAAAAATGTGATAATAGCTGGTCTTAAGATTAGCCTTACTAGTCTAGTTCTTACTTACTCATCACTCTTGAGTTTAATATTTCAAACGTTAACATTTATTTTCATTACTGTATGATAAAAGCTGGTGCTATTTCTAAACTATTTCCTATTCAAAAAGCAAGCAATGTGAATTCTAAATACAGAGAAGCACTCAAGTCTTTGATCCTACGGCTTAAAAGATGATGAAAATTTTTTCACTAAGCACCATAATTTAGTCTGGAAGAAACCTCTGGAGGTCATCTGGTCCAACGTCCTGCTCAAAGCAGGGTTACCTAGATCAAGTTGCTCAGGGCCATGCACAGCTAAGGTTTGAGTCTCTTCAAGGACTGAGATCCGTCAATCTCTCTACACCCTTTTTGCAGCATTTGATCTCTGCCTGATGAAAAAGCTTTCCCTTTTATCCAGTCAGAATATCCCATGTTCYGAGTCGTGTCCATCTTCCCTTGTTCTACTACTGCGCTTTTCTCAGAAGAGTGCAGCAATAAAGCAAAGCAATCGCAAAGAGAAAGTAAAGCGGAGCCGGACTCAGTAACTGATCTGGGCCCACGCAGTTACCGTTACGGACTTGGGGCGTCTAACACAGCTCCTACTGAAGTCAGTGGAAAGCAGCCTTGTGGTGAGAAGGAAGCTTTGGAAAGCATCATTGGCTCCACTGAGTCCCCTCGTCTTGGGGAAATCATTAAGTCCATTAACAGGGAAGGTGGTTCGCAGGCAACAGCTCAAGTGGCAAGCTCCAGAGATGCTCAGGTAAGATAATAGTCTTCCGTATATATTCCAGAGAAGATACAAACCCCTGAGTCTCCTGGTGAATGTTTTTCACAGTCACATCACTATCTCCTTCCTCCTTTCACTTTTTGAAACAGGACTGTGCTCTTTSAAAAAACAGGTATGTCGTATTGTTTTTTCCATTCCTATGTTTAAAAATTGACCCAGAAGAACAGGGTGCAATAGCACAAGCAATAGTTAAAAAGCGGTGCACCTCTCCCCTTATTTCCTCAAGAACTGATAAAAGCCTCCCTTCTTCTCTCCCTTCACTTTTGGACTACAGCAGCAGCTGCGTGGCCTTCCTTCCCCAGAGAGCGGGGCTGGACACCGAGCACTGCTGCGGTGACCCCCCGGTGCCTCCCCGTGCCAGAACGGGCACCGCGGCGTGACTGCGGCATGTACCAGTAGTTTCAGACATGCTTGCTCTTGCTCAGGCTGAGTTATTAGCAGCTCTGTGATGAGCACTCCCTCCTCAGTCAGTGGGTTTCAATACCTCTGACATGTATTTGATGATATTTTCTTTTTTCTCTGTTAATTTAGACTTCGCATACTGTTATCTGAAACTATAGGCATAACACAGTAAAATCACAAATCATAATAACATACTGACATATGTGAAATATTCACAGCAATTTTACATTTGATAACATTTTTTTTAAATCACAGTCACTGATTAAATAATGTTTCTGAATAGTCTTACTACTCTCTTCCCTCCAGCCCAAGCCTATATGCTTTATACTCTCTTCCTCCTTCTCTTCCCTCTAGAATGTGAGCTACTTTTCACGTACATCTAGTCCATAAGTTATATGGGCATCAAAAAGTTTATCCTAAACTTGAGAATTAAATGAAGTGTCAGATACAGCTGATTTAACCCTTCTCTTTGCTGTATTATTAAACACAGAGAAAGAAATCCCTACATCCACAGACATGTTCAGTCAGTTACGAATACAGACTATTTAACATGAAGATAAAATATTTCCTCTATTAGTTGTAACCTTCTCAAACCACTCTGACAAGCAGCAGTACAGTTCTCTCTCTTTGCAAAAAATATTCAATTACAGCTTTATGCACAGTTGAGGAATAATCAAGCAAATGAAAATCTTACATCAGCAGCTTTTTGTAGTGGTCCATTTCAGCTGTTACTTTCTGAAGCTTGAGTCCAATTATCTCTACTTGATTTGTTAAATCTGAAATTAAAACACACTGGTGTCAGGTCTGTATYTGTATTAAAATAATTCACTTTTGTACGTAATGCTTATTTGCATCTCAGAYATGTACTGCTCATTCCCCTATACAAGTTTGCCAACTCAAACAGGCAAGCCAGTTCACAGAGGCAATGCAAAATATCCATCCTTGTAAAGAGTAGTTTATGATTTTTAATATTTGAATCGATCTGTCACTGCTTACAACCATATCAGCCAGACTGTTACGTTTCCTTAGGAATAACAAATTACTTCTATTGAAAAAGTTGGGAAGCTGTTGTGCTGCTAAAAACTTCATTTTAGAACCGCCTTTTAATTTTTATTCTTACGCTAGCACAGATTGAATTTATATTATGAAGCTGGTTTGATATTATTACAGGGTTTTTAAATTCCACCAGRAAATATCAAGTTCAACTAAATGTAAATGCATAATACTTTAAATCATAAAAATTATTGCATATACTCCTGAGAGCAAAAGCATGCAGGAGGCTGGACACGAAAATAAGCTGCAAATGTTATTTCATATAAAATATGGTAATTGGCCTAATGCTCCTACATATTTTCTCTTAAACTTTTTTAGATAAATGTTATTGTCCTGAACACATTATCCATCAGTTTCAATCAACCGTTGTCCTTTTCCAGTATGAATTCTAGTCCTTTTAATCTGTATGATTGGGTTAATTCCTTTTTTTCCCACTTGGAAAAAAAAATCTTTCTAAGAAAATACTAAGTAATGATAGAAGTAGTTAAATATCACTCATTCTGTACAGTCACATTTAAATGAAAATTTACTCCTAAAAATTTACAAATTTACTCCTAATAGYCAATGCAATGCTTTTGATTTATTAGTTTTCAATCTTTTTAGTAATCCTGGTCTCTTCAAACATGGTTTTGAGGTGAAGACAGAATTCATTTCTGCACTTTGAGAGGAGTMAATCATTTTGTTGCACACTGGTAGTAACTACATGTTATGCAGAAATACAGCCTTATTAGAACAGAATTAATTTTCTCACCATTTACAAGTAAATCTGTTATTTTGTTTGTGTGCAAACTAATTTTAAAAGCTTACTTAAAATCCTTTAGTTACATACATTAGATCATTTTGTCTCAAACAACAAATACATTTGTATACATTTATATATCAGAGAAGTCTCATCCAGASTTTCACCTGTGGCACGCTACTATACAATCTTAAAAATTAAATCTGAAATCTTAGCACAGTAATAACTTAAAAGATTTGAAGCCCATAACATAACCTTAACCTGACTCTGATCCTCATGAACATATCTAAGTACGTCCATGAACAAGGAGAGCTGGCTTTCAAGAARACCTAAGACTGATCTGAAATCAAAGTTCTTTCTACAAAAAAGGCATACCCCTGGAAACAGTGTACCACAGAACACTGCAATGAACCTAGAAGTGAAGAAAAAGGAAAGAATCTTCCTCAAAACACAGTACCAAACTAGGACAGCTACTTCCTCTCCAGAGGTAAACTCTAGGTACAGGGAGTATCAAAATCCTCAGTTTTCAAAACCTCTTAAATATCCTCCAAGAAGCCAAATCTAATGTTGATTCAAATTCTTAAAGTTATTATTTATGACATGAGAACTTACTGAATTGCTGTAACTTTTACTATGTGCCTATTTTAATAGAAAAAGAGGTTTTGGAACAAAAGCCTTTTCAGTTGTCATCAGTCATTTGCTGCAACTATTACGACACTGGATAATCACAGAGTGGGAGTATTCACCCAGGTTTTCAGGTGCCAGTTTTGGAGTCCATAATTATATGCTGTTTTTAAAAAAATGCTGTTCTCAAGATCACACAAGTAATCTATCTCATTTGGAAACATAGCTGAAAGTCTAAGAGAAAATTTGAGTTTGAAATAGTTTCCTATGGGGAAAAGTGGACCTTTTCAGTATCACCATGGTCGCAGCAGGAAGCACAGCCAACTTCTGCTGGAAGCCTCCCCAACCAGAGAGCAGAGTTTTTCTTATTTTTGTCCCCTCAATGACTCTGCTTCRCTGTTTGCATGCTCAGTATTCTTTTTTCCATTTCAGGGGCTATTATTTCTGAAGTAGTCTATTTTCTCATGTTGTTCTCCAAGTCTCCAACTTTCACTCTAATCTACTATACCAAATTATCTGTCTCTTTCCCCCCAGAGTATTGCAGGTCATGCTTTATAAGTAAGTGACCACTTGTGATACACTACAGCAAAGGAAYACAACACTGCATAGAACAGCCAAAGGTATGCAAAAATTGACTCCAATATTTTAAAAAAATATAAACTCCTAGAAGATTTTGAACCAGTTTATTTGCTCCAATAGCTTTTTCCCTAAAGCATATAGGCTTTTTAGTCCCTTTTTAAGAACTTGTCCTATCACTGGGTGACTGGTTGTCCACAAAAAAAAAATAATTCAGCATCAGAACAGTATACTTTTAAATTAAGAATACATTTTTACTCACTGGCCAGACTAAACCACAGGTTTATTTTTGCCAATTTTATRGATGTAGCAGTACTTCTGTATTAAATAGCAGAAGAACACAGACCTCACAACTCTACTCACTGATTTCTTGAAGAAATAAATGTAGAAATGACACTTAGATCACTTCTCAGAAGATTCTTTAAAAAGGACGCTTAGAAAAATGAAATCTCCGAGCAGCACAGAGGTTACCTTCTTCTCCAAAATGATTTCACAGCTCTGTACAAGAACTGCACTTTCTCACGAAGTGCTGCTAATGTGGGTGGCGAAAAGGGGTGCAGCAGGAGTTATTAGCCATGTTCTGGCSGGCGGGGGTGGCAACACGGCCCACGACAGCTGGAGGTGCGCTAAGAAGCTTTTCTTCCCTACCTCACCTACGGCTCATCTCCTAAGCAGCTGTGACACTTTCTGAGGATGCAGCATGGGAAGGAAAAGGAGAACAGTCCTCACAGTTCTGTGACGAAACATATTTCTATGAATAGCTATGAAACAGCTATGAAAATTAGCTTATGTTTTTCTATGTATAAACATCTGGTTTTATGAAAAGCTTTTTAGTTCAAAGTTGTAGAAGGAACTACATGAAGTTGGGGAATCTGTAACCAGCACTCTAATTTTTCCATAGACTGTATTAGCAGGAGATTCACAATAAACAAGCATTTCTACATCTGAAAAATTATTTTCATGAAATCAAAAAATGGCATATTCATGCATGTTTTCTACATCCCACAGTTTTTCAGCAATAAGTGTTCTAAAAAAGAAGAAAACTGCTAAATATAAACATTTTCAGACTTACTGATGAGGTTGTTTAAAGGAATTGACATAACAGTATCGACACTGAAAACATCTCGTCGTTAAAAAGTTAGAATTCACAGGTTAAAATTAAACTCTATTTATGCTCTGTTGCAATTTCTATTTGACTAATACGAAATAAGTTCCTGAAGTTTGAATAGAATGAATACTTGTTGTCTTGTAATATGTACATTATTCATCACAGATATTCACAAAATACCTTACATAGAGTTATACAAGAGGTAAAAAACTATCCTAGAAATCACAGTTCCTTACAAATATCTAAGTTAGTCACATTATTGCCTTTCCAATAATTTCTGACATCTGTTTTTCAAGTGACGTATTTGAGAGGGTCTGAAGGGGGGAATGAAGTTGATGACCTATTTCCTGGTAAATCTCTGCTATCTCAGCCCTCCTCGGTATCCCTCGCAGCACTGCCAGGTGACCAGAGGCGGTGGCAAAGAAACTCTTTGGTACTCAAGGGGTATGGGAGCCCTCCCATACTCGACAATATATGCCCAACTACACAGTATTTCTGTGAGTTATTGGGAACCATCACATTTCCATCAAATCACAGATAACTCAAAATTTCTTTTTCACATTTCATAAACTATATAATCCAAGTGAGAGTTTATTTGTACAAAATTTTCACCAGGTATATATATATATTTTCATGTGTGAAACTAGAAACAAACTAAAACAAAGCCTATCCTATATAAATGTAGCCAGATCACCATAAACTGCAATGCTCCAATGCTTCCAGAAATTTTCTTTCACAGAATATTTTAAGATTTCAAGGGAGGATTTCCCTAAAACTTCAGAATGGGTGATTTACAAATACATGCACAAACATACATGAGTTTCTGGGAATTCTGCAAGTTGTATTTATTAAAAGGATGAAAACACCGTAAGTACAATAGATAATCYGTCACCATTATTTACTATTGCTGCTACCTACTACTAATAATTTACTCTTATCTATTCTCCACTCAGCAGACAGCCAATACACATTATTTACACTACACTTTCAGAAGCTTAAAAAAAAATCAAAAGAAGCAATTAAATACATTACATCTGTTAAATACAATTAAATATGGTACCTGAGACCACCACATCTTGACATCTGGACTAAAAATGAGTCTCAGAAATCCATAGAGACTGACCCTTTTCTGAATATAGGAAGAAGATACTTTCAGCTTTTCAGCCAGGTCTGTTTTCCCATGACAATACTAACAAGAAATGGAAAGTGAAAAGTTAAATTAAGTGTCACACATACATCAAGCCAAAGTCTGGCAAAAGTTAGGTTAAACTTCATTTGCACAGAGCTCCAAATGGCATTTATTACAGCTACAGAGCCTGTACTCCTGCTGTCCTCCGTAACAACAGTGCGGATTCTGGCACAGACCCAGCGAGGGGAGCAGCACCCATTCGCGCCGTTCCCCCGTATGAGTATGCAACGGGCTGAGGGGAAAGCCAAAAGATCTCCTGAATAGTGTATCTAAGCTATTAAAAACCACTGGTCTGTACAACAGCAGGCATAGCATATGTTCACACCATAAAATACAGCGCAGCGTAACAGCATCTGAGCTGGCAGACTTGGCAATACATGGCTTTACAGGCATTAGACAGGAATTTTCCTGAAAAGATTAAATTGCTTGAGGTTGCACAATTCCCCAGTATTTCTCATAGCATCACTTTTAAGGGTTTGTCTCAGCTGCTGAGCAAATAAGCTGGATAGGGCCATGGACTACCAGTCAGCAACAAAAAAGTGTCCTTGGCTTTTGCAGGGAAAAGCGATGGGGACTAGTACTTTCTCTCTTCCTACTTGGAATAAGGGAGTGCTATTCCCAGATCTGCATGGTTGCACCCCTGTTCTGATGCACTGAATAATGACAACACCTTGAATAATATTTACTAAATAATTTGCAGGTTGCTGCCTGCAACTGCCCCTATTTGTTGCTGCCACTCTTGCCCCGACACCAGGCTCTCGGGGCTTCGGTTTGCCTCTGTCAGATGAAATGTCAGACGAAAGCAGTCTGACATTGCTCCAGAGAGCTCTTCTCAGTAGGGCTCAAACGTTTGGTAGTAAGGGCACGTGACCACGAGGAACGGTCAGGGTAGGATAACTGCTTGCCCGAGGCCCTGGGAATCACCGGTTATTATTTTTTTAATGCCTTCACATTATTGCRGCTATAAGCCTGGAAGGGTGACCAGGTTTTCACTTGGCTCCCTGCATCCAGGCTTACTGTTGGATAGAGAAGCCATGGAGATAAATCAGTGACGTCTGACTATTTAAAAACTGTTTGTGTGACAGTGCTCTTTGCCAAAACTTCCTCTCAGCTGTTCTAAAACTTCTGCAACAAAGCTCCTATTGTAATCAAAGTCCTGCAATCACCAAGTTATCTAAGTTCTGTTATCTGTATTACAAAACTGCACAAGAGACACCAAACAAAGCCACGACACTTGTTTTTCGGAGCTGGGTATCCTTGCCTTTTCTAAGAACAGGAAGCTGTGGCCAAGTACACTAAGGACAGACTAGACCACCTGCAGTCACTTTAGTTTACTTTAGTTTCTTCATCTGGGCATTCTTCAGTAATGTATTGTTCTGTAGTCTTCCAAAGCTAAATAATTCAACTTTAATTTCCTGTCATTCATCGTCACACTGGCTTATTAAGTAAATGGCTCTGAATGCCTACAGAAAAAGGGGGAAGCTTTGGCTTCCAACACCAAGCAGATGTTAGACAGAACATGTGGGAACAATCTAAAATTTGTAACAGCAAATTCTACTGCAGTGTGACCGCTTTGTTAAAACAGATTAAATTAAGAACAAATTATGGTAGATCAACAGCACAAAAGGAGAGCCTTCAGCCTTTCCTCACCTGGGGACTATGAAGCTGACAGGGTAGCGTTTCACAAACATCTGATTCTGACAATTATCTTGTCTTAAATCTGTGATTCTAGAAGATTTCTGGTAATCATCAATAACTGTGGCCTTTCTTCCTCGTTGCTAGATGTGGGAGTACGGAAATGAGTTCTGGAATAAAGGGAGAGGAAAGGGACGATGCTTATYTTGCTTTTGTACTTTGGGTGGTCTTTCAGCTGTTTTTTCTTTTATTCAATTTGTTTTGGGAAGTTTTCAGAATGACTGAGCACTGGATAGGAGATTTTCATGAATGAGTAGATGGATTCAATTATATGATTGGTTTCTGCAAGTCTTCTCTGCAGCGAGTTCCCACCGAAATCAACGGGAGCTTTTCAGCAGAAACTCAGACTCTGAGCAGAAACCTACAGAGACTGAACAGAATAGCTTTCTATCGGCTTTGAAGGATATTACAAAAATGAGGAAACTAGTAAGGAGAATGATAATGCAAATAGAAACTTATGCTGAAAACTTGCTAAATACAGAAAAATATTATATTCAAATGCTTAAGCAGCAGTGTTCTCTAGTAATGAACATGTTATGCAGAACATAAGCCAAATAAACAAAAATCATTCATGCTTTGTAATACCAACTGATACTCATTTAAAAGTTTAAGGAATATTTATTCTAAGGTCAGCATTACATTTTAAAGAAAGTTCAGTCCTGGTCAGCTCTGAATCAAATCCATCTCAATACTTTTCATGTTTAATTTTATTTATCTTCGTGTCTCACAATTTATCTTACTACAGTCACAAACTATGAAACCTTGCTGCAAGAGTGACTTTTCATAACATCAAAACCAGTTTTAATTTCTAGGTATATTTCTAAGTATATGCTAGATACCTTCTAGACACAGGACATCTCATCCAGGCATTAAAAAAAGAAGAGACAGTGCTTCCTGGATCCTAGATAATACCCTAGAAAATAGTTTGTTTGATTGTTTTTACTGTTATTAATCCATTCTTCTAAAAATCAGTTGAGGGTTTTTTGTTTCTTTTTTTCTTCTTTTTTTTTTAATTGGTCATTTAGGGGAAGACTGGGAAAAATTGGTGTAAAAAGTCTTTTGATCTGGATAGAACCTATTATATTTAGTATATGCTTTTAACAGCATCTTCTTTTCAATGACCATTTCTATTAAAAATGTGAAAGTTGGGCAGACTTTAGTGACTATTCACCTATTTTATGAAAGGCATGTGAACCTAGTGACACTGTGACGACAAGAGACTTCTGGTCACCAGTTTCAGGCATTGCATGCATTCAAGGCAGTCTTCAGAAAGGGCCAAAAGAGGTCAGAGAAGAGATTGCTTCAACCACCACCTAGCATTTCAGCAGCAGCATATTCTCTACAGAGTGTGACACTGCTGCGAGGAGGACTGAGACTGAGGTGGCAYGGCACAGAGCAGTCACAAAAAAACCCCCACATCTTGAAGAACTAAGTTAGTAACTGCTTCTCCTTATCTGTGTGACTTCCCATTTTTATACGGTCTGCGGTGCCTGGAGAACACCAGGCACCGAGCTGACTGGAAACATGCTGCAGCAATTTAGCCACCCTGCTTGCATCCTATCCAGACACTCRGTCAACAGCACAGTTTTGATATACGCCCCGGTTTCTGCTTTGTGAATAGCAAGAACTGGTAAAGTTTTCAGTGAAAAAAACAACGTGAAATACACTCACACTGAGTGAGCAGTGACTCTGGAAGCCATCAATTTTCCAGCTAATTCACAGCAGATTCACAATGATATCAGTTCAAAAGAATGTATGATGAAGCTGTGTAATTTTCTACTTTTTCTGCAAATCTTACAAAAAGACCAAGATACTTTCCGAAACTTTTGCTCTTATCTAAATAAAAGGTTGGGGTTTATGCACATATATGAAAAGGAAGACTACTTGCCAGCAACTAGATTCTCTGGAGAGGTTCATATGTCTAGCTCAAACAGCTCAAATATACATTGACACTGAAGACGCATAGAGCTCCAGGCACTACCAGAGACCTGTCTGCCTTAGCAGCACCCACTCAGCTGCTGGCTGAGAAACACCTCTGCCTACTTATGTCAACAGTGGTCACAGCACAAATCTATCCTGTAACTATCATGAAGCCTCTGGTCTAAAACGATCGTGCCTACCTAAGAATAAATGCACGTCTAAAGAATTTATCTATGTCCAATTTCAGAAATAGAGTCCACTTCTCACCACCTATTTGGGATATCAAACTAGTGGATTTGCTGCTTTTTAGTCTACTACCATACCACAACATACAGAAAATGGCACAGAGAAAGTAGTTTCTTTTTCCTTTCTTTTTAGGCATTGTTGGGAAAAAAATGGCAGATAGTTTAGTTTAAATCAGATAAACAAGATAAGTTCTGACTCACCATACTGATCACTGATGAGAAAGAACTGCTGGGGCAGTCCCACTTACGTCCTCGCYGAGGGGAGAAAGGGCCCAAGTCTTACCGACCAGAAGTGTCCAGCCTGAGCACACACGTACGCAGCAGCAAAACTTACGTATGGAGGATTACTTGAAGAAGAATCACACGCTAAAGTACTTTATGAAATTTTACGAAATTCTAATCATGATCCAGCCAGTCACAAATTCATAGCAAAGTCAGGGACCTCTTAAGGTTACRTAGTCCAACCTTTGAGGAAAGCGGTACTACGGACAACACCAGACTAGGTTAACTGTGGTTTTACATTGTCAGGTCTTGAGAAACGGAGATTTCACCAGCCCTCTGGGTAGCTTCTTCCCGTGCCATACTACCTTCCTACYGAAAAACCTTTTCTCAATGTCCAGGGCTGAAGCTATCAAGCTACAAGTTGTGGCCACTGTCCCTTGAGTTACCATCTGCTGCTTCCCAGMACAGTTTAGAGCCATCATCTTCCTAACGCCCCTCCAGGTGCTTGTAGACTGCAACTGGATCGCCCCTTAGCCTCCTCTTTGCTTACGAGACAAGTCCAGCTCCCACCACCCCTCCTCAAAGATCACATGCCTTGGGCCTCTGACTCCAGCAGAATCAGTCTGGCTCCAGGGCAGCCCTCCACAAAACCTGCTCCAGTTTCTCCTTCTCAAACCAAAGCTTGGGGTCCAATGTTGGACACAATGTTCCAGGTATGGCCTCTTCGGTATCAAGTGGAGGGGGATAGTAACTTCCTTTGCTCTGATGATCTCCTTCCTCCTAGTGCAAACCAGAATATGGCTTGCTTCTGTACAGTTAATCTTGTTTTATGAATAATCTGTTTCAGAGACTTGATTCACATACTTGCACACAAGTATTCTGTGAGACACTCTCTGTATTATCTCAGATCAAGATAATATTTGTCATGCTGAGGGACTGAATGAAACCTCTCTGAGGCTGGTGGGYGTGAGAACATCCTTTATTCAGGAGATTGGGAGAAGCAGTTAAGGTCTTTGGGGCATGGAAAGGATTTGCTGGAACAGAAATTCCAGTACAGGAGCCTAGATATTGTCATAACAGAACTGAGGAAAAGGGAGAAGATGCAGCCCACTAAAGTTAACAGAAATGAGCAGAAAGAAACAGAGAATCAAGTGAGTCAGGAGAACGCTCATAGATTGAATCTGGGAAAAAGCTAAGAGAAAGAAAGAGAAAGCAGTACAGATTACTAGCAAAGAAAGACTGGCTCACTGACTTGTATCTACCTCCTACTGCCTTGCTTCTACAGTATATTGGGAAATGGGTGAGCATATRCATTCTTTAAAAACAAACAGAATTGCACTAAAAAACTTCATTAAATTAATTGATAAGAATTTATTCATTCAGAACTGATTAAATCATCATTTTTTCTCCTTGTAGGGAGCAACCTACAAGGCCCTGAATATAGCTGATCAGTTGTGTCAAAAAAAAAATTTCAGTTTTCTTAGACTATTAATGCTACAGCAAATGAGAACATAGATCTAGCATATATTCTTCAGTGTATTTATTTAAAATGCACAGTAGAGAAGCTGTAAGATAAATATGAAATACATATATAAAAAATTACTGTGTCAGACTAAGAATAATCTACCTCACTATATGCTTTTCCTTGCAGATACAAAACAGAAATAGTGTATGTGGGGTTTTTTAATATAATATTTCATGTACTATGCCCTTCAAGGTAAGTTACTTTTTGTATACACAAGAAAGTATCTCTTTATTTGAGAGTCTGTATTTGTGACTCACAAGCATCAAGACTGTCTGGAAAGAGCACATGAAAGGAATTCAGCCATCGAGATTACATCCTTTATAGAGACCTGAACAATGGCATCAGGAAGTCTCTAAATCACTAAAAGCTGCCAGGAACTGAGAGGATGTGCCAGGAGGGAGGGAAGGGGGGAAAAAAAGAAAAAGTGTGCTATTTCTTATCTCCCTAAGCACATGCTGCTGACCATTGCCAGGACCGGCTGGACCTCTGCTCTGACCRAGTACGTTAGTTCTTGCACGTTCTTATATAAACAAGCATTGAAAAACAAAGAGAAGAGACCAGATTCTGAATTCTTTTCAAGGTTGCAAATCTAGAACACCGTCAGTGTTTTCAAGAGAATAACTGAGGTATTATACATGTCGTGCAAACATGATGCAAATCCTTTCTAAAACCTTATGAAGTGCTTGCTTACAGCAGCAGTAGTATCTCAGACCCATCCCCTCCCTCTCCCTGCTCCCCGAGCTCACTGGTGACACTTTATGTAAGCAGTTCTGAAGTCAGATTGCTTACACGGCAATGGCTCAACCACGCAATCTTAAAGGATTTGGTCCTTAAGCCTGAGTTTTCCTGGATACATTCCTGCCTTTTCAAACTCAAACTAATTAGGATCTAAGGAAGAATTGTTTTTACATACTGCTTCCTCTGTATACTAAATTTGATTAGGAATACARTAATTTACCTGTTACCTAGGAAAATTATGGATAAGAAAATAGATCTTCTGACCATAACTACTCTCCTTGAAGATGGATTTTTTTTTTTTTAAGTCAGTGTTCAGGCCATCATCTGTTTCATCAGATGAAACAAAATACAACAAATATGTTTTCTTCAACATGGATTCCTGTTTTTCCTGAAATAGAAGCGGAGTCCTTCTTCTATGACTAAATCATATTCTAACATAACATTTCCCAAACACCCAGTTAGAGAGAACTAGAAAGCTCTTCTTTTCATCATATTAATGTCTTTCCTCTTTCATTTTAAAAGACTGCTGAAAAGTGCTAATGAGCCATTGCTTAGTCTAATCCATTTGTCACATTCTGTTCAAACACCAAGCACTGCACTCTCCAGCTCTCACCCTTCAAATTCTGAGCATCACAGCTGGAACTCATAAAAAGTATTTCAGCAGTATTTGTAGTATGAATAGTGGATATTTGAACTGCAGCCTAGCTAAAACTACAGGAAACTATTCTCTCCTTGGAATTTTCAAAGTAGACCTCTTCAAAGCGGTCTTTAAAGTGTCATTAAAGACACTTCATATACATGAAAATACTGCTCCTGCTTTCTATGAAGAGTGCTAACACTGCCTGCTCAAGCTACTCAGCTACTCCTACAGCTGCCTGCATTTTTCAATCATCTCTCATTAGTCTTATTATGTCAGCAGACCACTGCTAAGTTTATATTTAGTAACATAAACAGACTATGAAGCAGTAGCATCAAAAGATTTAAAGGACAGATTTCATGTCACATGCATAGCCAGCAATTTAGACCCATAGAGAGGTGAATCTGTAACTATAAATGGGCTAAAGAAAAACTGCAATGCCTTTGTGCAGAAAAAATATTCTGTATCTGTGATTAAGTGAAACAAAGTATTTGATTGGCAATAAAAACAAAACCAGGGATATTAGTGCCCATCTGACAGGAGCATATGTTACTGAAGCTCCTTTGCTGCGCCTAAACCTAGCATTTAGACAGACACTGTCACAGGCGTTACCACTTTTTTGCAACTCTGTCTGATTAGGCAGAGTTTATCCACCACACTTCAATCTGACTTGAGCAGTTTTAAGACTTGTCATCTCTAGCTAACCAGATGACACATTTTGACTCTGAAAAGAGTGGTATGAAATCAGCAATAAAAATGTACCTCTTTGGCAAAATCTAAGCCACAAAGACAATTTTCAGAAAATCATGTGAGGCAGGGGAACCAAGTAGCAATATTAGAAACTAATACTTATTTTCAACTTTAGTGATGACTCTCATATGAAGTATCATGCAATAACTTACAATTCAACATAAATATACAAAACAAGGATCTTCAAARTGTTGATTATAGAAGCAAAAATCCTTTCCAAACAAGTACACCACAAATCCTGAGGCTTTTTTCTTTTTGGAATATTTGAGTAGTGAACTAAAAAGGGTTAATAACTTCAAAATAGTGGAGAAAACACTCTAGATATGACTGGAATTTCCTACACACTAATTTTATGTGGTCTAAACCCACCAATTGGAACTGATTTACACTAAGATCCAAATAGGCCAAAAATATTGTCTTTTTTCCTAYTCATTTATTTTAATACAATGACAAACTAATGTTATATTTGATGATTGTTTCATGAAGAAAATCATGTTTTCAATTTCAAAAAGACTATTTTTATCATCAATGTGTTAGCTGGCTTTACCACCCCAAACTAGCAGCTAGTTCCATACAAATGGAGCTCAAAACTGCATATAGATTTCTGTAGAAGGCATATTTAATAATCAATTTAGGAAGCAAGGGCAGAATAAAAACATCTGACCTAGCAACACACTACCCTGAAACATCCCTCCGGATATCCTTTTCAAACACCACATTGCTCCTTAAGAACTGCTTTATTTTGAAGTAATTGCTACATTTTGTCACTACTAAAAAAATTTTTAAAAAGCCTCACATAAAAAGTCAGCTTGCTTAGGTGGTGTTTTAGTTATTCAATAATATTTTGCTAACAGAATCCAAACATTCAGTATGAATTTCATATACTATGTTGTGTTTGTGTTTTCTCTACAAGAAGTCTACTATTTCAATTTTGTCTTATATGCAGTTTGAAAAAGAAACCTGACATGGGCAAAATAACTGAACAGTACGTCAAACASAACAGCGTTATGAGCAGCGGTCACGGTGACCCTCCTGCTGCAAGTATTACACTGCTGAGATGCTAAGAATCCACAGTCATATTAACCACTGAGATAACTTTCCGTGAACTCATTACATAAACTTTTTTTCTAATCCCTCTTCTCTGTAAACACATTTGAAAAAAGAGAGCAAGCAGGAGAGATAATACTGCAG
The DNA here is from genome assembly GCF_003343005.1 of Rhea americana. NCBI lineage: Eukaryota > Metazoa > Chordata > Aves > Rheiformes > Rheidae > Rhea > Rhea americana. Next base: position 1,519,572 of record NW_028186173.1, read on the forward strand.
TGCACTTCACAATCTGCTTGAGGGAAGGAATACTTCTGCACGGCACCGTAAATTTTCAAGTCTCTTTACAAACATAAACTAGTTAGCTTCCAAAATATTCCTTTGAAGAGGACAGAGAAAAAGATTATTTACAGTTGTTTATTTTTATGACAAAAACATAGACAGTAGCTCTTGGATATGTCTCCTATAAATGCTGCTAGTGGAAAAATTCTGATAAAGGTGTAAGCATAGATGAAACTTTTTCAGAGTATTCTAACATTTTAAGCTTTTTCTTTCACAAGCTGTGCCTTCACTTTCACTTACGTTACACGGAAGTGAAAGACGGTAATTTAGTTTATCAAATCCCAACTTATTTCTCATGAAAAACAGAAACCTATCATTGCTCATCCTAATGTTGAAATCCAAGAGCAGCAAAGCCAGTGAGAGCTGCCTCAGAAATGTCCTCCCCAAGCTAACTCGGGAGGATTCTGGACGAAAGGAGCAATTTCTGAGCAGAGTGCCAGAACGGTAATGCTAAGGTTATATTCCATCCCTGAGATGCAATATCCCCCACCTGGGTTGCTGATTAATATGTCTTTGCTTTGCAATTTTCTGTAGAGGTCAACAGGCTTATTGGATGATACCCAAATCTTGTTACTGCTGTTTGGAAGCCACTATCATTCAGGGAGTGTTCATCATTCCTGGAGAAGCCTGCATCAGGGTGGAAGAAATAAAGGCAAAAGGAGGCAAGCTCACAAAGTCTCCATGCTAGTAGTCATTACAGTCTCTAATGCCCAGCTACGGAGGGGAATTTGGCTCCATTACTACAGAAACTACAGCACACAACTTCTTAAACCATTAATACATAACAGAAACCTCAAAAATGTAGAAACAAAATGCACCAGCAATGCTGATACAGATATAAATCCACAGGATTTATGGGACAGAGTAAAGTTTTCATCAGAAGCAGACAACTGAAAAGGCTGTGTTCATCAGCTGCTCCCTCGGCAAACACACGACTAGCTCCTGGTGATGGAACGGASTGGAGAGGAGCTGGAGCTTGTGCAGGAGCCTGGGAAGAAAGGCCGGCAGGGTGAGAGCACCCTCCCAGGTCCCTTGCTGTCGACATCCTTGCTCTGCTTCAGTGAGGCACCAGGCACTAATGAAAGCACACACTGTACGCTCCCTCCCTACCCCAATTCATTAACAACAGAAAAAACTAAAAACTGAAGCACCTGAGAACTCTATGGGAGTTGTTGCTCCGCTGAGGCTATAATATGCAGCAAAACATTGTCAATCTCAAGATTCACTTGGAACCAGGCCAGAGGAAAAGAGGAAAAGCCTTTTTTTTTCCCCTTCTGCATCTGCTGTGTTTGATCACATAGTATTTTGTGGCTGTCTTCTCCACAAACAGTAGAAATTCTGGGGAAAGTGGTATTTCTCTGGTGCTGACTGTGGTGCAGATGAGAACACTGACTCCAGCTCATTAGCTTTATTTCTCAACACGTACCACTGAGAGCGCCCTCTTTACAGCTACCACGTAACACAAGCATCTTACTCAAATCATCTTATTTCTTTAGTATACAGCTCCATTTTCCTCCTATGAACACTCTCCCAAAATACTCTGCAATGACCATGGATTTTGGCTTGACCCAAAACGAGACTGGCACAATAGACTTAACGCCTCAAATCTAAAGGGAAACAGTTCTAGTCATACTACAGCCAAAGAAAACGTATGGTCCAGGATGCAGTGCAAGATGCATACAGTATAATGCTGAAAAAACGGCATTAGCGCTTGTAGTTAAGTGCTGCAGTCAAACATAAAGATTTTTTTTCGTGCTCTACTAACTATGCATTATGAAAGACAGGCTATGCCCAGGATTCCTGCTAAGCGAGCCTCCCACGGCTCACGGCTCGGTCTGTGCTCCCTGGCTGACCTACGGAGCAGCTGCCAGCTGAGCTCCTGGACCACCCTGCCACCGCGTCCTGACCTGCCYGGGGCCCTGTCCCACACTGGTTCCTACGGCATCCGCACCGGGCTGGCTCCTTTCCCACGTGGCGAGGGCATGTGGCAGGGAAAGCACTGGCAGCACAGAAGAAACAACCTTCTCTTCTCCTCTGGTCTGCTGCTCAGCATCACAGCGCCCTGCAGAACAAGCGCCACGTGCAAAAGCACTGCTCCWCTCCTGCAGTCTGTGGTCTAAGGAACTGCACACACAGGGAGTTTAACTGTCACACTAACAAATACCTACTGAATGCTTTTAAAGGTKTAAAAGTCAGTTTAATTTGGTCCTCTATTTCAAGCACCTTTTCAACCCTTAAGCACTTAAAATTAAGTCTTTGCTCAGAGAACAGAAGGTCCCCRTTTTTATCAATAAAAACAAAATCTTGTTCTGTAGAACAAGATTCAAACATAAAATCCAATAAGTTTTCCACACATCTCATCTTTGTGAACGTTATTACCATTTTTACTGGAATTAGTTGTTACGTTTGGTAATATTTAAGCCATTAAATATGGTGGTTTTATTATAGGAAATGTTGAGCAACTTTGGTTTACTTATACAGTAATAAGAAAAAAAAAAAAGAGTGGAACAGTGCCTCTAAAACAGACACTTTCTGCTAACCTTAAAGAACAGATTTTTACAAAAATTTAAAACATAAATACAACTGATTGGTGTGATGTTCTGCTGCAACATACTAGCTTAAGAAAGGAATTAAATTCAGATTCTGAGAAAATAGGCCAGAAACCCATACAGAAAAATAATCTTTAACACTTCAGAATAAGATATGCAGTTTATTCCCTTTTATCCAAAGGAAGAAATATCACTTCATTCTAATATCATTTAATTTTCCTAATAGAAAAAATGAAATCACTGCTTTAGTATGCACACATGTTCTGAAGAAAACAGTTTTATGTCTTTAGGTAATACGTAGATTGAAATTTGTGGCAAATTAGATTTATGTTATTTGCAGAAAATACTGTATATTTTAATACAATTCATCTGGGGAAGAGGCCGATAAATCAAGTATACAAACTTTGAACTGCATAAGAAATATGATAGCAAATCAAGGTAGACAGAAATCCATGATGAACCTTTATCTAGGACTGTATAYGTAGTACTGGCTACCTATCCTAAATAATATTTGCCAAATTAGCAGTTCTAAAAGGGGAAACAGGGATGACTAAGGGGGCAGAAGAGCTCCTAAACAAAGATTTTGAAAAGACTATGATTATTTACCTTAGAAAACAGACTAATAGAAGGTATTACAAAATATATATATATATATATATATATATATATATATATATATATATATATAAAATACATTGAACAATCTAAAAAAAATACTGACTACAAAAATCTTTCCCTGGTCTTCTAATATAAGAACAGGGTAATTCTCCACGAAGTTAAAAGCTGGGAAAGACTGAGAAAGGAAACGTGTTTTTACAATGCAGGTAATTAAACTATGGAACTCACTGTTYACAGGAACTACTGAAGCAAACAAGTTTACAAAATTGAAGTAGTGGAACTCTAATTATAACTCTGGATGGTTATCATACCAGTATAAAAGTAATGACACAAATGTTTTATGTAATGATATTAAACCACATATTTCAAATCTCAAAAGATTCCCTTATTGGGATCAAGGTCCTCCTAGATGAGATACGTGAGGAAGACAGATTACCCTGCAATTGCTATTCTAGAGTTCTTCCTTCGACCCATGCAGCATTTTTCAGCGGTGAAGGCAGGATACTGAATCAAATGGACCGTGGACTTTCTGCAGGAGCAGCTACCGCCAACACTCCAGCRCCCGCGAATGCCAGTCAACTATCACTGAGTTCACAGAGACGGCTTCACACGCCTACGCACTGTTACTGCATCGCGAAAGTTTAACTCACTAATCTGTAAAATTATCTGAGATGCACGACAACGACATGACGAYTGATTTATAGAAGCAAATTCTACAGTTCTGGAAATTACTTCTACTAAAAAGGGAACTACAACAGTCTGCACAAAAGYACTATTTAATGAGTACCACCCACCATTTATTTTTTTATTTGGTAGAAAAAAAAATTAAGACATATTTCAACACAAATAGAATATCAAAGCGTACTTGAGAGGTAGCTATTTCTGTATCAAGTTTACTTTACTTTGAAAGTTTTTTCCAYCTGAAAAAGCATATAAAATATGATTATATTTTCCTCTAACTAGTTAGGCATACACCCATTTTGAAAACTGAAGAACTACAAAGGAAAGGTAAGCAACAAGTCATCTAGCTGCCTTATGACTTACCACTATTTGTGCCTACTTGTAAAAAATCAGAAGAGAAGACATTTCTACCAAGAATATGGAAATAAGTTTGCCAGTTATACTGAACATAGAAAGAAGTGAGATATTAGGGGAAAACAAGCATTTTACATGCACTGCTTCTTAGAAAAATGCAACATCACCAAAACATGACATTACATAATGCGCATATTGGTACGTGGACTCTAAAGACGGTATCTGTGACAATCACCCATAAAAATACTCAAACTGACATATAAATAATTTTAGTTGATAAACAAATGGAGTAGACCATCCACACTGCTGTATTAATAAACTTCAGGATATTTTCTTTGCATGGCACAAGACTATATTAAAGATCAAACAAACTTTCTTTCCTTAAGTGCTACCCTATTAGCACTTTGGCATTAGTAGAGAAAGGAAAGCTTAACCAACAGCAATAAATCATTGCTGTAGGTATTACTGCAGAATCTGCAACTGATCTGCTGCTCTGAGCCAGTCACCGTGCCTATCTTACGAGAGATACTGTCTGCGTAAAAAATTTCTAGTACAACAGCCTCTCAGCTCAGTCACTAGGTCTGCTAGAGCAAATACAGACAACTAATACTGAGAAACAAAATACACAGAATATTATAAAATGATTTTTTTAGATTTTTGAATCATAATGTAACTCCAATCTTAATCAAAAAATACTGCTGTGGATTTAGATTAAATCCATCCTTGTGAGGGGCCTAGTGAAAACCTTACATGCTACTTTGATCTTCAAAAATAGTCCACAAAGAAAAATCTCGTTGGAGTCAAGTCTAACTGATTTTGTATTTGTTTAAAGTGTTTTGTCAATAAATACCACAAACAGGAAGACGTATTAAGTCCGTATCTTTTGCGGACAGTGTCTGGAAGACACAGTAGAGCTATTTGCTCATACCTAACATTTCAAACATGTCACTGCTGAAATATTCTTAACCATGTTGTTATATAGTGACAAAATAAAGATTGCCCTCAATAATATGGGCTGATACCTCATTGAATAATACCTGTGGTCTTCTACTTTTCATTCTCAGCTTCAGTATTATCACTSTACTGTAGGATTATTGAAATTCATCATGACTAGCAGTAAGTACTACTCTTCTAAATTTGGAATTACATATTGTGCATAAGACAGCATGGTAATTACTGTGCCACTTTGACAACTCAGAACTCTGCCTGGCACAGCACAACTTCTGTATGTTCTGCATGTCTCTAAAATGTTTTTGAGCCAGCATTATGAATGCAATACTGCTTTAAAAAGAAAACAGTTTCAACAGRTACTAACATAAAAAGAATATAATATCCTTTTTGTAATGAATTACTGTCTCAATAAAGCTGAAAAGAACATAATTTTAAGTGTTATCACTACTGTTACAGTTTTCAAGAGGACCATGTAGATTCTTGAAACAAAGTATCAAGACCAAATCATTAGACAGTTTAATGAATCTAAGAGAATATAGATTGGCTTAGGCTGACACCATTTTCACTTCAGTTGCTGATAGGCAAAAYTCCTGCATGACCTTCCTGCTCTGAACAAGAGCATTTTTCATTATAGTCTCAGAGCCTTCTCCTTGATATTTTATATAAGATTGAAAAGTAACAGCACAACAGTACTACTACCATCTTCACTACTTCCCCCCCTTCTCCATTTCTTTCACTCCATCTTCCTGACTATACAACATCAATTTTTTTTATTAGGGCCTGATTTGAGCTGATGAGTACTCTCACCGTAACAACAACTTCAGATGCTTAAAAAACTAGTAATTTTGCATTTTATTTTACTTGGAAGTTCACTTGAAGTGTCAAAATTCTCTTACCTAATGTTTCCTTTTGTAGTTCCTGACACCTATTTTGTAGCTCATTCCCTTGCTGAAGTGAAGTTTGAAGCTGTTGTGTTTTCAAGTCAACTGTATCAGCCACCAAAGTCAGATGTTTCACCTTTTCTTGGAGGGACTCATTCTCTCTCTGGGATTTTGCTAATCTTTGATTCAGTTTGGATATTTCTGAGGAGARAAATCATATAGGTGATGGTCAAATTTACCTTCTTCACTAAAAAATATCTTACCTGATTTATGACCTCAGGACTTCTGCATTTTAGTCRGGGTATGGGCCATGGTAAGCCATTTACATCAGCAATACTTCTGCTCAGATTTGAGGGCCAAAAGAACTACCATGTGCAACACCTCTTGTATAACTTGTACTTAGYGAAACAGGTAGAATAAAATTTGTACTATTCATCAGCACTAAGTAATAATATGCATTTCCTTCAAGATCTCAAAACCAAACTAAAACATATGTATGTAAGCCAAATGAAATAACAATAGCTGACAAATATTTGAATCCAATATCTTAACAAGATATACAAACAATTGTTGACATACAAAAAAATTGTAAATCCCACTAAAATGAAATTTGAGAAGATTTCACAGTACTTCACTGGAGATATTAAGGGAACTAGCCCTGATGAGCAAACTTATAGTTCAAAATACCTTTGGGCATGTKTATTAATTTTGTTTTCCCTTGTCATTATTTGGCATGACTACTGTTGTTAAAGTAATCCAAGCGCATCTTCAAAACATAGAAGACAGGCTTTTTCAATCTATCATTCATTAGCTCTTCAGTTTAGAAGTACAGTATCTCCAAGGAAGCTTCCTGGRTAGTTTCTATTGCAAAGCAAATAAGCCAGTTATGGGTGGAGTGTAATGAACCTGCTCCTACGTTTTCACAGGTTTTCCCCGAGCTTAAGTTATCCTTAATGACTACATTTAACATTTTCAAAAGCAGTTCCAATTCATTTCTCCTCTTCTCTCCAATTACAGCCCCAGATGTTCAGYTGTCCAAAGAAGCTACACCACTTTGATTTTTATTAGTGATCACAATGTTCAAGTTAGATGAAGCCTAACTGAACTTTCAAATCATCTATTACATAATTTTTATATTCTGCCCACAGACAAATTTTAAATTATTTCTGTAGTACAAATATTTTCATTAACTACTAYCTTTCCCAACTACACCATATTTAAATAAATGTATATTAACTGTTATAAATACTGAAAGATTTGAAGTTCTTATACTTCTTTCCACTTGCCATTAATTAACCAAGAGTAAAGAATATCCACACACAAGGCTTTTTATAAGGCTTTTGCACACTAACCAAGGAAACAGGTCTATGTATAAAAAGCAGCACTTCATATACCACATTTTATTCTCCAACTCTGACACAGAAAATAAGTTTTAAAAATAACAGTGAATTACCTTACTGCAGAAATAATAAGGTAAAATGAATGAAAAGTTTACTACAAAATATAATGTTACCATATGTTACTAGGGAATAACTCATAGTATAGAGAATGAAAGTTTTAGAAAAGCACCAGCAGGCAAAAAGGAAAAAAAAAATAAAAGAAAAAAAAAAGTTGGGGGACCAAACAGTTTCAGCTAGAAAACTAGATTTAAGAAAATACATAATGTCCACAGTCTGGCACTACTCTCAATGAGATATGCTGAATGCAGTGAGAGATACATAGCACATATAATGGAGATCAGAATAACAATTGCTTAGAATTTGAGAGGGAATAATTTTCTTTGGCTAGATCTGCGCTTTCGTGTCTTCCATGAGATTTCATGGATCTAAAGGTCAAGGATAAAGCAAAAATTAATAACAAGTGAATTGTGACATTCTATAAATAAATGAACATCTGCAAAACAAATCTTACTGGAGTGAAACAATTGCATAAACAAAGCCCATGTTGTGCATACATCAATGATAAATAATTTTTATTTGGAGGATAAATGTTTAAAAGAATCTAAAAGCTCTATTTAAGAAGCATTAAAATGTTACAAATTTTTGAAAATGTCTGCAGAAATGCATCTATGTATTCTCTTTATTTATCTAGAACTAGGCAGAGAATAAGTACAGGAAGGGATGAATTCTTAGGGACATTAACGCTTTCTGTGCTCAGTCTAAGTAGGAGATGAAGTCATGCATGAAAATGCAAGATATTGACACTGACATTTAAATAAATTGTTGCAAAAACTGAATAGTAAAGGACTTTTCTTTTACACTGTCTTCATCAGGCAATAGTCCTCCCTTCAGGGTTCTCTGCTCCCTGGGCTCAGAACAACGTCAACACAGGAGCTGTTAGGATGGTCTGGACGGAACAGAGCCTGTAATTACACTTCCACATACTTTTCTCAGCAAAACTAATCTCTTAACTGAGGCACAGCAAAAATGGTATTCAAGGATAAATCAGAGTTTTAAAGTCCAACTGTCAGCTGGAGGACTGGATATGACCTTCCAGAACAAGAGAGCCAGTTGTTGCTTGCTCCCAGCTGCTCGTTTTCCTGCAGGCTGCCCTGGCGTGAGCAGGAAGCGGGCCGGGGGCCAAGCCAATTATTCTCACCCCYTGGGCTGCTCCATGCCACTTCCCATCGCCAAGGCCCCTCACACAAACACACGCTCATCCTTGGAACTACTTGCTCTTATTCAGGCCCATGAGGGGGGCAGATGGCCACATATAAGGTGCGGGTTTGCTCCTACGAGGTGGCCCGTGTATGCAAGGCAGCTTGACACGTATAGCAGCAGGTTGGCCAGGGAACACGCCTGCCTGCGTAACGGGAGGAGGACCGCACTGGAGGACCATCCCGCAGCTCCACCAAAGGCAGTGCGGTATCACAGCATGTGTATGAGCGTGCACGAAAAATCTGATAATGGGAGACAGGAGGCAAATTAAAACTTCGAGTCTTTGCATTACAATCATACCCACACACTTATCATAAGTATCTCTATTACAATATTTCAACCTGACTTGGCTAACTGAACATTGAGCCAAAACAATAATCCACTAGTAACTGGACAGAGTCCAACGCAGTTCACACAGTACCATTAAGAGCAGAAAACAACAGTATTCCACTACTTTTGATCAGGACAAATTAATATCAGAATTTTAGAAGTGATGATTTTACCTTCTAATTTACTATAGTATACTGAACTACCAAAAGGTATTCCATCTTGCCCAAGGTATTGCAAGATGATAATTTACCTGTCAAAGCTTCTTTGCTAACAGCTTTTATTTGTTGAAAAATTTCTTCTTTCAGGGCAGCCCAGTTTTCTAGATTACGAGACACAACCTCTTTAATACTGTCTAGTTCACTTCTAATAAAAGGAAATAACGACAGCGCCTTGCTTAGAGTTGAGCAATGGTGATCCAATGTATTTCTGGAAAAGACAGAGAAAAATAAAACCAGACATACATTTGTAAAAGCAAATAAAGATATATAACTATCTTTTAATTATTTTGAACCTGATGATAACTACCCCTCTGTTATATTTTATAGTACATTCAGTTACAATAATTCAGTATATGGAATATGTTTGAGTATATTTATACTCAAATTCTCTCTTTTAAATGTTGATGTAAAACCTACATGTACAAATAAAACTGTACAAACAACTGTATAATTATTTTTTATTGTTTGAAAAATGATGGCAATACAGTTTAAATGTCTGTATATCCAGGCTTATGCTGAATCCTTACAGACAATACATGTAAAAAATACTATATTGCCGCTGCATTACAAGTGCTTCTTTCTTACTTTTTTAGCATTAATTAATATTTTCTAATTAATCATTAGCATATTAGCATTAATTAATATTTTCAAAGTTATGAAGAACTTATCCTGTTGCTAATAACATCAGTAATCAGTAATGATATTTGCCAGTTACATTTTCTAACAGTACAGCATCTTACTATATTCTAGAAAACAAAGAAAAAATAAAATTATTCTGAACATTCTTCTCATGCACAGTATTCTTTCTGCCTAGGTCTGCTCTGACTGCACACTTTCACAGGAGGCATAACTTCTCCAATTCTATGTGAAGAAAAGCGCTCTTACCTGAGCACTTGTGACTGCTTATATGCAGCTTCCTTTTCTTCTCGGAAATATCGCAAATCTTCTTTCACATTTTTTAATTCATCTTGTTTGTTTTTTAGTTCCATTGTTAGGTTTTTTATTCTATATATGTAAATAAAATAAGCAGAAAAGTATTATTTACACTATTAACCAGTCTCTAATTTTGCTTCAACTTTAAATAAAAAACTTACTAAAAATATTTTTAAAGGTGATGATTGCCTATTTTTCAACCTGAATTAACAGACCTTCAAATGAAGAGTCTTCAGCACACTGTATGAGACACTTTGTAGTAAATCTTTCAAAATAACATTCATAATATAATTTGGAAAATAATATGGAAGTGTATGTGCAGTATTAGCTCATGTGATATGCAAATATCTTTTGTTCATTTACAGTTGTAACACAGAACTACTCACTTGCTTAAATTATATTCACTTTCTTACCAAAATGTTTTAATCTAATATTTTTAAACCTCAAGGGCATGAAAGAACAAGTTTAATGAAAAAAATACAGCCGATTTTTATACATTTCCATTCTGAAATTAATAGTTATTAAAATATTTTTTGAAAAATTACAACATTCCAACATATGGAAGAATCAAAGCCAAAATCAGTTTCTATCATTCATCCTCCCAAAACATTTGCTGTTGTGCAAACCTCAGTGTAAAGTTCCACTTGGATCTTGATCTTAGGGGCTGCAGTACCTAAAAAGCTGCATAGGTTCCATATAAAATTGTAAACACGTGTCTTTAAAGAGCAACAGAGAGCTGAAGGGGAAGCTTTTTCAAGACACTCAACAAGGAAAACTAAATATTTGGTTACAGTCCCCACAGGTTTCCCCTCTTTCACTCAGTATGTTCATCTGTTTCTTAAATCCGGTCATAGGCCAAAAAAAAAAAAAAAAGTGTCATAAATCCAAATTAGTCATTTTCCTTTTCTCATACACTCAGTTTCAAATTCTAGTTCTTGAGCACTGGAACTATACTTTTGCATTGCTGATTTAAAGAAAAGCATTCAACATAAATAAATAAATAAATAAAAAGCACCAAACCCAGAGTTTTATGTATTATTTTTGCTCCCATTGCTTGAGCTGAAAGGAAAAATTTTACAAAAAATGTTTCCAGCAGTCATCACTTTTATAAGCTCAGTGAAAATGACAAATTAAACTGGTCAAAACTGTTAATAAAATTATTTTCCTATCTCTTTCTTAAGGAAGACTTAAGGAAATAGTAGTTCCAAACTAGACCTAGGTTTTCATGTTCCCAGTTTGACTAATGATATGACAGAGAAAATATGCATTTCTTTTTCTGTACTTCCGCCCTTCCTTTCAGCAAAAACAAAATCACAGACCAAGCAAACAACAAACCCCACAACAACAGATTTGGGGCCCTGGAAATAGTTAAACACAAGATGGAGGTGGCAGGTCACCACCCGGTTGCCCTGACTACTTGGCAAACGACCGGAGGGTATCGGGCTCCCGCGGAGCCCCAGCGTCGCTCCCCGACGTCCCGCTGCGTGCCCGAAACGCATCCTCCGGGAGGCAAGGCTCGACGGAGGCGCTTTCAGCRCGCTCTGCAAGCGGTCGCCTGGAACAGGCTGGAAAGGCTTCTCATGCTTCCTCCCCGCAGGAAAGGAGCGTGCTCCACGGAAAGAGCTTGGAACAGCAGATTCTTTAAATTGCAGCACGGGTGAAAAGGATCGTGAATCAATCTGGGAGTAGGAAGGGAGAGAAGGAAAGCAGTGCGTGGTTATTAGGACTCACGACTCCACCATGCATCCTCCCTCCTATTAAAAACACAAATTAACATTTGTCACACCTGTGCTCCAGCTAGGCCTGTTTCAGTGAGATTGCAACACCATAGAAGTAGAGTATCTGTGGTAGCTTAAAAGTGAACAGAAACAGATGATAGGTGCTTACGGTTACATATGAGAGCAGAGTATTCAAAATAGGACGTCTAGTAAGTGTAAGGAGGGAAGAAACCCCCTGGCAGCCCTGAGCACCGGCAGCCTCGTCCTTCAGCTACCAGCTCCCGCAGCTCAGCCGGCCGCTGGCCTCCGCGGGGCGCAGGGCAGGCCGGGCAGGGGGCCTTCCCGGGCTCTCGCAGCCTTACTCCACCAACGCAGAGGCGGACGGAGCGCGCGGGAGCCGGCGCGGCTCGCTCCCGCAGCAGCCGAGCGCCCGCGCTCCGGGGCGGCCCGCGGAGACGCCTGCCACGGACGGCTGCTCGCCACCTGCACAGACACCTGCCAACACCGCCACGGGGCTGCTTCGGAAGCATCGTATTTCCAAGTGTTAAAAAAAAAAAAAAAACCCTTAACGACTGTTAAAGGCAGTATAAGCTTGATGTCTGTTAAAGATGGTATTCACTTACAGGCATGTATAAGTTTCAACAAACTTAGCTGCAGACGAATGACTAGCTGAACAACCTTAGCGTGCCCTTCTCATTTTAACGGCTTTAAGTTTCCTTCAAGCGTGTGAAAAACGTCATTTGACGGTAACACCAAGCTCACACCAAGAAAGCACTTCCAGTGGCTGGCATTAAGCACGAAGCCGGACGACGCGCGCCCCGGCCGGCGGAGGAACGGCAAAGCCTCGCCGGCGCGCGGCGCCCTGCCAGCCGGGCTCCCTGGGCCCGGCCCGACGCCCCCGAGCACTGCCAGAACGAACCCTTAGGTGACACCTGGTACTGCGTAAAAACGTGCCTCTGTAATAACTATGTCACAAGAGGAACCTCCCGCATCAGGGACAGAGGCGGCATCAGGGCTTAAATAGATAACTACAAAGAAATAAAAGGCTATAACAATTTTTCTAGTAAAACATAAAAGAAAATGATGACAAAACATTTTGTTTAGAGATTTTCCATGATGCTTTAGTGCACCTCAGTATCCTGAAAGCTTTCAGAAAAAAATAATTATTTTACACATACTTAAATRTTAAACAATACATTCAAAAGCTTTTATCATTTTCTATTTCTTTAAAATGATTACCCTACCTCAAGAATTCAAGATCGCTGAACAAGAAAATCGTAATAAGGGTCAGAAAACAAAGAAAACTGACTTTGCTAAAGAGTGCAAAGCAGTGTCTCACACAGCTCTGGCAGATTTAAGGTTTGCTGGAAATGCTTTCCCAGGAGTTCACAAACATTCATCACATTTTCCTACACAGCAGGGGTCAACTGTACTAAGATATAATGCAGTTATTTTTATCATCAGTGCAAATATGATTACCTCTGCTAAAGTTCATCTTCCTGGCTCTTTCCTTCTATTTACACTATGCAGCAAACACTTTCTCTCTCTATGAATAATAGTACTTTCAATAAGTTCTCCCAAAGTAAAAAGCAACATCAAAAAAAAAAGCTATACTTTTTTTTTAATTCAACAATATATTAGCTTGCATGCGCCAGATCAATATGTCCTACAGAGTAAGAAAGTACTCACTCATATGTCAAGTTTGTTTCTTCTATCCATGAAAGCAAAACTACATGGATCTGTACTTTTAAAAACTAGTCCCTTCCTAAGCTTTAAACGCCTCCTGTTAGTACAACACAAATGATTTTGTTTTACTGACTCATTGTCATCAGCAAATAAACAATATTTGAATCCGCAAATATCATACAAAACTAGAGGGTGGTAGAGGTATGACATTAGAGTTTGCTTCAAATTTAAAAAGCAAAAGAAAAGGATAATAATTTACAGTAAAAAAAGCCCTAATATTAATGTGCATTAATTAATGTTATCAGGTGGATCATCCATAATGCATTTGCAGTAAAATGCAAAATTTAAAAATATTGCTCATAAAGAAACTTGAATTTGCAGAGTTCTGTCAAAACCAAAACTGATCATCTAGTAGTTAAAAAGTAAGTTGCTTGGGCTTAATTGTGATTACTGAAAAAATGACAGAACTGATTAAACAAGAAAAAAGAAGAAGAAATGTCGGGGTACCTTGGTAAGAAAACTTATCCATAGATGCCTATGCAATTCATTTTGAGGGACAGAAGTTAGACAGTTAAATCTTTTTGACTGCACTGGAGAGCAGAATCAGATTGGTACCTCTGACTAATAGAGAAACAGCTAACATCTTAAGAATCATGCAAACTCAAATCTTCTGTAGATAATATACAGTGTTAACTATACCCCAAGGAACAAAATGCAGTGATTGTCAAACAATAACAAATCAAAACTTTTGGATCCATGGAAAACTGGATGTTAATTTTCTATTCTTATTCATTCCAGAATGGGATTTGAAGTATTTGAAGATCTTTTGGTTTGAAAGAGGAACTTGCAAGTAAGTACAGACACATTTGCTTTCTCTTGCCACTCCACAGATTTGATATAATGCAGTTATCACAGAACTGCATATGCATAAGACAAAAGGAGATTATCAATATCTTCTGGTCATTCACACATAAAAGAACAGGTGGACAAGTCAAGACAGTTGTACTCCATCCACAGTCTATTCTGCTCCTTTTTATGATGATGACATTTTATTCTGGTGATATTTAACATGAAGGAAAGAAGTTCAAAGGATCATTAAACACTGGCATTAAAACAGGATTATAAGAACAAAGTGATCTCATCCTCTGTCCTGTATTTCACAYGAACTGTGAAAATTAACATCCTAACTTTGCAGCCAGAATACATTCTCAGTGAATATAGGAGGAAGCCTGCACAGTATGGGAGATGAATTATAATACATTAACAACCAGCGCTGACAATGACAAGAATAGCATGAGAAAATAAAGCAGCCGCCAAAAGGGATTCTTGCCAGCAAACAAATATCCTCATTGTCCTAAAGTAATGACAAGAGCTATTACCACACTTGYTCAAATATAAGATGTCACATTTTACAGAAGTTAAGATCTGAAAATAATATCCGTATCTTCACATACTACATGGTACACAGCCCCTTTCAGTGTCCCAGAAGGACCCATTTTAGGCTGAATGAGCAATTGCATCCATGGTCACCTGCAGTCAGTAGCGATTCTGCAGAGAAAGCTGGAGAAAATGGTCAATGGAAAAAAACTCTTTCACTACAGTATTTTCAGCTTCATGAAACTCTAAGACCAACTCAAAGMCAGTTCAAGTTGCTCATTTTCATTTCAGCATGTTTCACTCTTTTAAAAAGATGTTAGTATGCATCCCTTGTGCACTTCTTTTGGACAGCTCAAGTTGCAAAGTAGAATTAAACACATAAAAAGTAAAAAAATTTCTAAGACTTAGCATATGCTCATTCCCTAATGAAGAAAAAAAAATACCACTTTAAAGGGAACTCATCTGATGCTCGCATAGAACTTCTGTAGTGTAATGAAGAACACTCATTTACTACCTTATGAATTAATTTCATTTTAGGTGTTGGATGATACACCAACATCATTCTGAAAATACATCACAGCACTGCAGTGGTTATAATGTTTTGTTAATTAGTCATGCAGTGACTTTTCACAACAGTGAAAAGATGTGCAAGTTTTTCAAGTCGCCTACATATGATAGTAGAACTGAGTGCATGCCCTAAAGCATATCTGAAACTTCTTTAAATTATTCATCTCTTACATAGCTGCTTATGTTTGCCAGTAAGAAATTGCATCTGGAAACATCGCTGATATTTTAAACAGATCTTTCATACCTTGTTCTTAGCTTAAAAATAGGAAGGGTTCATCTAATTCTCATATTTCTTAACCAGTGACAATCTTCTAATTAAATGCCTTCCCATCACTCCACAATGACACTGCAAACATTAGATTTCTGAAGAAAAAAGCAGCAAATACATATCCACTGCACTTAGATTACTTAATGACCAGAGAACATTGATAAAAGAAAACATTAAGGATAAAAGTAAAACCTGGAAGTATTTGAAAGTCCTCCATAAAAGTGTAAACTCCTTGAGGAAGGTCTGTTTATAGCTGAAACAGACCYGAGATTCTCAGGATTTTAAAAGAAACAAGCATAAGAACATTTTATTAGGACTATATTGAACACCTGGAGCAAATGAATCTTTAATAGAATAGTTCAATCTCCAAAGCAACAAACTTCAAAAGACAAACTCCAATATTACCAAGGGTCATAAAACAAAAGACTTGTCTAATGAAGACAAACTTAAACAATATGCTGAGTTTTTTTGTGGGGGAAGGTAAGCAGGTGGAAAGGTGGTTACACCCTTCCTGGTGCTATTAATGCTGAAAAAAAATCCCATAACCAAATTTATCTAACAGGCATCAACAGCTAGAAGTACTATATAAAAACTGAAAAATACGAAGGTGTAAGGCAAAAAGAATAGGCCACGTGGGATAATTTTAATACAGTGATCTACACTGTTAAGATGTTCAGCCTTGTGAACATCTTTCTAAACTCCATTAGTTAAGTTAAGATAGAAAGATATTACAACTTCTCTGGCTAGAGAGTCTACAACGGCAAGGAAAACTGTAAGCATTTTTTAAAGGACCAATTGGATTTAAACACGAATCTTCAAAAAGCTGTAATACAGATGTTATCAAAACAGTTTAGTTACATTACTATTCCATGGTAATATCTTTAAATAGTAACTAGGTTTGCTAAAACACAGTTCTGAGGTGCAGACCACAGCTTAACATGGCTAACGAGGGGTCAACAAGCCCTTCCAAGGGTTCACACTGAACCAGGATGTCACAGCAATGCTCCAGGCTTGAGTCTCTTTTGCCCCTCGGTCCCAGATTGCCCTGCCCAGGACACAGGCAGCCCCGCTGGGGAGCTGGGCTGCAGATGGCTCGTCTCAGCCAGGACCGCGCGACCCCGGCAGAGCCGGACACGCGTGCCGCCCAGCGCGGCAGAGCCACACCAGAACTACGCAGCCCCTTCTTCGGAACCACTGGGCTGAAGGTAAGTATTTGCCTGTATTCACTACACCCTTTCCACATATTCCACCCGGAACACTTTACTATTGCCATTATACAGAGAATTTGTTCAAGCTCTCTCAGAGACTGCATAAATACAATGTATCGATATTTTTCTTCGGAAAAAACATATATCCTGCTAGCTTAAGTAAAAGGACAAYAGCAAATAGTTTATGGTAAACTTCCCTGTATCTATACCATGTACCATAGTAGAGACTTTTTCTAAGGTATGATTACTGCCCTGACCAAACACACAGATTACAAAAAAAACAAGTCACAAAATTTGCAACGTTTCCATTATGGAGAAGTATTTTCCCACTTAGTAAAGGAGAAAGTTTACATGATATTCTTCAGTGTCAAAGCTTCCATCTTTGTTTCTCTCTCAGACGAAAAATGTGAAAAATGATACAGGCTTCTGGTCAGGAAGATGTCTATTTATGACATGTTTTATACTCGTGGAATAAACTGTACTTTGAACRATGCTCCCAAATTCTTATCCCCAATTCTTATGTCAGACATCTGGTAAAGATCACCAGTACATAGTACAAAGATGTTGCTCAATCTATACAGATATCTTCTCGGTGTCCCAAAGAATTAGAATCAGTAGCTGGACCAAATAAGCCATTATAAATAGACCTTTCTGGATCACCTAATCAAAGAGATTCTATAAAAAGACAGAGAGATAAGTAATCTATATCATAACTAAAGTTCAGAGATAGTCAGAAAAGAAATCATTTTAAAAATTACGTATTTTTCCAAAAAAGTCGTCCAGTCCGATGATAAAGCACAACAGACAATTAAATACAAACCRGAAATATTTGTATCTAATACAGTCAGATTTTGCACTCTAAAGACACTCACTGTTTATCTGACTATCTTCTATCACACAGAGATGGCATCTGGTCATACTAGTTTAATGCAAAAAAAGGGTTTACTCCATAGAACAATTAGATCACAGTGCCTCTGAAAAATGCTGCTAGCTAAACATCTGCCACCCGTATCAAACTATAATTAATGGCAAAACACCCRCTACCTTCAGGTCAAAAGAATATTTATTAGTGTGGGGAAAAAAAATGCATGTAGCCTACTAGGTTAGGTTGCTTCAATGAGCAGTATACCCAAATGGAAGTGATGTAAAGTATATATAAACAGATGCAATACTAGCAAACTACCCTGGTAAGGTTTATTATTTTCATACACAAGCATCTAACATGAGAAGCTTGTAACAGCTTAGAAAAAGAGAGATTAGTTCCTTATTTCGTTGTTCATTTCATCTGGTTTTGGCTCTTAGCAATTTTGACACTAACTCAACTCCACTTTATCACTAGACTTTCAACAGAAATATACTACTAAAAGTCTAGACTTCACCAAGTCATGTAGCTGCTGTTGCTTTCCTAAGCAATCATGTTGTAAARAATAAGATTTATTTTAGGCAAATTCAACAGCAACGCATTTTCTATGGTATTAAATTTTGTCAACGTAGTAGGGAACTAACAAACTCAAGGTGGAGAACTCAGAAAACTGCAAAARAATCCAAACCCAAAAATATGGAAAAATAGAGCTCCCACAAGTTAAAATATGTGAGATTTACRTCACTTTTAAGATTTTATTATTTATGGATAAAATTTCCAACAACTACACACATTATCAGAAGGAATTATGTGTTAGTGASTATCATCAGACTTATGCTCTTGAGTAGATTTTGTAAAAGTTTTCAGGCCTCAGTGACATACATCTCAGTAAGTGGYATCTACACACCTCTTCAGGTATACATCATAAAAAATTTTGCTTCTTGTCACACATGTTACTCAGTACTACCATACCTTTAAAATGCATCTTTAAGTCTATTTTAATTTTCTTACTTCAGAAGTTATGAAAATTATCACAATTTAGATTGCAAATATAATGTATACCTCCTTCAGCACTACAAATTTTCGAAACGCCCTGCCAGAGAAAAACCTGTTAATGAACTGAATGCTAGGGACTCCAGGAATCTGTGGGAGTCCCACACAGCAAGGAGGCTAAAGCTGATTATACTTGAATCTCCAATGATTTAGACAGGCAAGCCAACAAAGCGCCTGCTAGTAACACCTTTCAATGGGCAATGGACCCAAAATGCTCAGTCAGTCGAATAAAGGAGACAACAGCGTTTCAGCTCAACTAAGCATAAATCATTGCTCTTGCTGATGATAACTAGTATCTTATAGAAGCAAATCTAGCAGTTCAGTCTTCAGRGCCTGTGCAGTCCTGTCTGCAGGGTCTACCTTAGTCACCGTGTAAACTGACTGGCATTGTGGTATCAAGTTTGCCATATCATGACATCTCTTCAGGAACAGCTCTCATGTGGRTATTATGGAATTAAAGTGATTTTAACACGGAATAAGTATTTTCCCACAAAATACAGTGTCCAAMGTAAGAATAAGACTTGAATAGCTAACTTGCACCAGTACAGTCTACTGCGTGACGGTCAGTTCCTCATTCTGACAAAATCTCGCAGGGTAAGCAGCCGATTTCCYAGCACGCTAAAGCTCCCAGGTGGCTTTCAAGGTTAACCACAGATACAAACAATAGTAATAGTCTAACCTTAAGGAAATATAAAAGTGAAATAGCCTCATCTAACAATAAAGATTAAATCTCTCTCAGCCTTACAAAGATGAAAAAAAGGCACATTTGGCTGCTGATAAAAACTTGCAGTTTGGGAGGAATGATTTGCCAACCATGCAAGAACCAGCAGAAAGAGAGTATGTTGATTAGTTAGTTTATGCCAAAGGTATTAGGTAACAAGAGAGGCCCAGGACAGTGAAGAGCAGATAAGGAATATTTAGACAGGTTACTCAGCAAGGCACAACAGTTGATTTATGGGCTCAGTGAAAGCCTACTGAAAGTATTCCATTTGATTTCAGCAGGTTTTAAATCAAGCCAAGCCTTAGGGGGAAAATGCAGAGATAAAGTTTTCATTAACTGTTTGAGCTTTGCTACAAAAAGTCACCTAAATGAAAGTTTTGGTCCACCTCTGGCAAATGATTCTCAACAAAAAGAACGTGCTGCCACTGCACACGCTAACACACTGAACGCTGCCCCTGTCATTGCCACCCAGAGCCACTGCAGTACCAAGGAGCAAATGCACTCTTCAAGAGTAGACTGTTAAACCAAAGACAACACTGAAAAATTGGTGTGTGTGGGGGGGTGTCAGTTCATACTCAAAGCTCAAAATGAAAAAAAAGATTGCAATATACAGTATGARTAAGTTGATCCACTGTATATGTAAGTTCAACTTTGTGAGAACTTCTGTGTTTTAAAGTGAAGGTTTATTAGAAATATTACCACACAAAAGTCTATTTCCAATAGTAGTTATGTTAAATTCTTATAGTGTTTAGGGGGTTGGCAAAAAAYGTAACTAGATTATAAAGTGCTGCATCTATAGATCCATACATGTTTCCTCTTTAGTGTTTCCAACACATTCAACCCCAGTCCTTTGAGAGAGCACCTTAATGTCCAAAAATGCTAAATATTATCAGTTTAAATCAGTTGCTAATGGCTGTAGGTCAATTATATAAGAAAGACCACAATTAGGAGTCTTTAGAAGCAAAAYGATGACTGACCTGATATTTAAAATTACAGTCTCATTCCTAAAAAGAGCTTCTGACAAACAATTTGATGCAGAAGAGCAAGGAGTTGCCAAGAAGCTTCTGATTCCACTGCTTCTACCACATTATTCTTTCRGTAGTCAACTCAAGCAATTGCATTTTTATAGTTGGTAATTAGATTCACTTACTTTAGAGATGTAAATATTAACATTCAGATTACAGTCCCACTGTAAATAATGAATGAAATACATTAATAGATTTCAAAGTAAGACGATAGAAAATTAGGATACAGAAAAAAGTACAGAGTATTCATGTTAAATTTGATTATGGATAGTAGAAGAATACAAGAGGGAAAAGGGAAGAGYGATTCTTTGGAACTTAAGGACTAAAAGAAGTTCAAACATTTCTTTCACAGTAGAAAACAGCAGAAAAGATACAATCTTTTGTTATGAAATCTGTTATATTGTCATGGATCACACAATGGCATAAAAGCAACAGTAGGTTAATCAGGAACTAGAGATAGTGGTTCAGAAACTCTACAGAAAAAAAAAAAAAAAACAGACAGAGAGAGAGAGAGAGAGAGAGAGAGAGAGAGAGAGAACATCCTACCCAAACTGCTAAGAACGTCTCAAAGTCTTGACATGTTCATATTGACTATAACAAGTTCCGTATCAGTCCACATTCTTTGTGCAACATAAATAACCTCCAAGGATAGTAAAATCTATCATGCTTTCTTGAAGCTTGGGGTTTAGACTGACGGCATTCTAATTGTGGTGGCTACAAAAGTTTAAAAAGTTGACCACCAGGTTTTGCTACCACAACTGATGTTTGGACTGCCTCAACACCACCGCTCATGGTACTTGAGCTAGCCACGTATTTTAAAGCTAGTTTGAGTGTATCTACCTTCATAATCTATACTGTAAACCTACAGAACAGGAAAAGCATTAGAAATGATGAAAGCAAGGCAGAAAGAAGATAAAGACTATGAAACTCTCCAGTAATGCTTTGCTTTTCATGTCTTCCCCAAAATGAATTTCTAATATTTAGTGCAGCAAATCAGCAGTTTGGGGAACCAAAGCTATGCACAGGCCCATGAAAGAACAGGTATTTTGGAAGTATGACTTCGTGTCCTAAGTTTAAAGTTATCACGTGGTGACAAACAAGCATAAGGCAAAAGTTGGCTTGCCTATAAGTGTTAGCTGAAAGAATCCTAAATCCATAGTCTTCAGAGCCATATATACTGCAGTTCTTAAGAGTACAAAATTCCTCCTTTAGCTGAGACCTGCAAATACTCATTAATAAGTATTTGTGAGCCCTTGTTTCTGAAGAACAAAGCCATAAGCAGTACCTGAGATTTTCATTACTATTTTAGTATTGTATCTTAGCCTTTCAGATTGTGAATTGCGAGCTCCTCAGTGTAAGAATTCTGGTATTTATCACATTACTGCATCATTGTGAGCAAAGCAGTAAGTACAAACTTCAGAACTGTGAAACTCCTAACACCCTGAAGTTTCATTTAAATATTTACCATTCTGTAATAAAAASATTCGTAAGATGAAATCCTTGATCATTTCCCCTTTAGGGGAGAGGAAAAGGAAGGGGAAGCTGGAAATACCTTTGAAATACCTTCTGKTTTTTTGTTAACTATATCGACTGTAACTAAACTATTCAAAAATTCAAGATTTGCTTCTAGAGAATACTTCAAAATATTATTTAAATTAAGTATTATAGTATATATGTTACATCTGACAAAAGAAAGACAAAGCTTTTTTGTTTTTTAAACTTCTTTGGAACTAAAATAACTAGTACATAAACATGAGAATAATATCAGACTAAGTAACACACTCTGACCTTTCTGTTTTTGACTGACTGTCAGCTCGACTGTGTTCAAGGTCTTGGCAAAGAGTCTGCAATTCTTCTTGAAGTCCTTTTTCCCGTTCTAGACTTCCTTCATAGAATTTAATYTCCTTTTCCATTGCTTTTACTTTTTCTTCCATCACCTTAAATTCATGAAGTATCAAATAGCTGACTCCACAGTACTTACATACTGTCTCATCCCGGGACATCTGAAAAAAGATAAAARTATGTAAGAAACAAGTTGAAGAAAAATAAAAGATTGAATGACTCTAAATAATAATAATTCTGGCTAGCTTAAACTGTTTACTGCTGTGCAGCACTTATGATCAGAAGATGTTACTGCTTTAGCAAGTAATAAACACAAAATTCTACATTAACAAAATGAAATCAAGCTGTAAGAGTACTTTCGTTTAAGGGAAAACTCAGAAGAGATACCAGCTATGCAGTTTACTACGTAGGAACTCCCACTGGAACTCTAGAAAAATAATTTAAAAAATCTACTCTAAATTATGCTTTATATATTAATTTAAAACAAAAAGAATTGTTCTGTTTTACAAAATTATTTCCTTAATGAATATCTGATTGCTTGAGCCAACAGAAATGTAATTTACTATGTTTTTGATAACTCATTTCCAATTAAATAGGCAAGCTGGAAAGTGAATAGAGTGATGTAATCCAGCAATCTTCACAAATATAATTCAAATGAGTAAGGGAATAATTATTGTGATGTAGTGTATATGGCACTTGAGTGCTGCGGAAAATATAACCAATTTGCTAGGCAGGAACTATTCATCACAGATTAAAAAAATACAGTGTGTGCAATGGACATCTAACTGAAAGATCATTTCTTAAATTGACAAATATTTTTTTAAATGATCAAATATTTGAGCAAAGCTTAATAAAAAGKAACAAGTAAATGTGCTCTAGCTTTGACACAAACACACTGCACAGTATATCAATTATTCCTATGTATTTTAATTTCTTTCACTTCCAGAAAAAAATTGCTTGGTTTACAAGTGATGCAAAACTGAACAAGAAACGGATCTGTTTAGTAAAACTGAGCTTTACTTTTATAACATTGTAAATATTATTTTAAATGACAGGTAAAAGTGCATACTTCTATTCAACAGGAAGTCCYTTTTGGAAGGCCCTGCATCATGTTATTCTTATTAACTGATATATCACTAGTATCCAAAGAGGCTGCATCCTGGGTTGGGCTTTATCAAGCTAGGCAGTATACAAACTTTAGAAACCAAACAATTGTTTTAAGAGTTCATGGTCTTCTGCTTTCTATCCCATTTCCTATGAAATGAAAGGAGGGAAGGCTGTAAGAAAGCAATAACCRTGACCGGCTACATGCATAACCCATAGCCCAGCTGTTTTGAAATGGGATGTTCAGGTAGGATAGGGATAATATTTGAAGCCATGAAGCTGGATAATACTTAATTAATACAAAGAGATGGTAGAAGGAGGGAGCTGGACCACAAGGAATAATGAAAAAAAAAGGAGAACAAAACATGTTCCAGGCTGACCAACTAACCATGGGAGTCAGATGAGCAGAAGATGACAACATTTCCAAAAGATGGTATGATGAAGTATCAAAGCAACAGAAGGCTCAAAGAAGAGGAAGGATGGAGTAGGAGTACCAAGATTTGTAGAAAGAGGTCCCTGAGAGTACACATGGACTGGCTTTTCTGTCTACCCTCCAGCCCAAGTTGATCACACAGAGGCCTGCACCGGCAATGCGAGTTCTAGTGCATGACAAAAGAGATTAAAGGAACAAAAAAAAAGGGGGGGAGAAAACAAGTTTGGTCTCATGACTATTTCAAGCACAGCTATACCAACATAACATGTTGTGCCTTGTATTATAGGAATGATACTGAGCAGATAAACTAGCCAGACCTACTCAAGAAGGTGTGACATTCAGTATGGCACATGCAAGCATCTCCGTATCAGCACAGATCTCAGACTGTGACAGGTTCTACCCTGTTCTTGAATCACGGCACAGATGCATTTGAGAGGAGATGGTTAGAATCAAGATTAGATTAGAGGTCAGTCACAGCTAAAGACACAAGCTCAAAGCAACACACATAAGCAGCTTTGGATAAGCTCGGAGAAATGAAAGAAAACAAGTGGCAGCTGAAAGAGCAGTTATATGTTTGTGTATCAAGCTTCAAACATGGTTTTGTCTTTCTTGCAATTATCAGCAGTCGTACAGACTGCAGCAATGATGTATGAAAATCAAAAAGCTGTAAAACTGCAAACAGTTTAAGAATATATAAATATCTTGTGTTACAGGAAAAAAAAGTATTTCGAAACATTGGGATGAATTGAAAGAAATCCTATTTGGATGAAAGAAAACAGTTTTGAAAAACTTATCAAATATCCATTATTTCATGATTCAATAATCTTCAGCACTTTAAATATAGCTTGATGAAAATGACATTTCAGGATGCCCTGGAATTACCAGGCCAAGCTTTATTTTCCAGTTTCTTAGTTTCGCCCCAATATAGAATAACCCTAGTTACAGTTACTCTGAATGAAATGAAAATTCAGGTTTATTTTTCCTGGCAGTTGCAAAATGTGCTTGGAAATATGAAACTGTTACTCAGAATAAATACCATAAAGTTCCAAAGCACTAAAATTACTATATTGAAAAAGGACAAAATGAGCTGTTATAAGGAGGACAGGAGGGGGGCTCTTATCCCAATAAGAACATTGTGCTCTCTTGCAGCAACACCACTCCTGTCTTTCAAATAAACAGTCATAGAAATATCTCTGGGTACCAGGAAAAAAAACAATCAGGGGTCTGACATAAAAATGTTTTGAGCAAGTACTATAACCTTTTAACTTTCAAAATGCACTTATCTCTTTCAATTTTGTTGCTGAACTTTTAAAAAAAAAAAGAGTTGTAGAACAATAAATCATTTCCACTTGAACTTAATGGGAATGGTCCCATTCCCCCCCCCCCTTTTTTTTTTATTAAACATCAAACAACATGTACAGGAGAGTGCCTTATAAATGGTCTGTCCTGGAGAAAAGATACTATTAGAGCTTGTATCTTAGACACCAAATCATCAACTACTAGATGCCAATCTGTAGGAAAAACATTTTCATGAGTTCCTCTGCTTACAAAGCTACTTCTTGTGGAACAGTGTTATCACTGAGTTACCTTAACAGTATGTACTATAGACACAGTGATTTATGTTTTAGGTTTCCATATTTCATGGTTCACATTTGGTCAAAAGGCTGTTGACATTTTCTCAAAAGCAAAACAGGAAAAATTCATGGAAAAAACATAGTTAGGAATAGAAAAAAAAACAGATCATGAATAGAAAGAGAAGAGATCAGAGTTGTAACTAGAAATGGGGCTGTGTATGCTCTCAGAAATCTGAATAAGCAGTGAATAGAAAAAAATCAATTAGGAATTTAAAAAACAGAAGCTATTTTAGCATTGGATTTTTGGTCAGCCTAGATAAAGAAACTCAGGGCAAACAAGTCATGAMAAGACTACATAAAGAGAGATTAAAAAAATTGCTATTTGAGTTAGCATTGACAGTACTACATGTGTGACAACAACATCAACAGAAAAACAAAGACAAATTCACTGATGACAAAGTGTTTAAGTGAGAAATATTCTTGATCCATAAGGTTTTTAGCTACAATTCTGACATGCATTACACCAGATGCTAGCGAGGCAGGATAAGAGCTATATTGGGAACAAATCATATCTAAAGGTAGTATTTCTAGCTATGACATTCCAGCAGCTGTTCCGCTACAGCATCTGTGGGAGTAGTTTCAACTCAGAGCGGTGTTCATTTTTGGAAGAACTAACATTATTCCATAGTTACATAGATTCCTTTAGCTACCAAGGGCAAGTGAAGAACTGAGCTAAAATGGACAGTCACTGAAATTACATTGATCTGACTCGATACTGTAAGCATCTGCAAAGCCTAAGTTGTAAGGGAAAGGACAGCTTTGCCAGTCTGGCCCATTTTTACCCTTTTGAATAACAAGCTTCTCTTCAAGCTTCTGAAATGACAAGATAGGAATTTATATCAGTTCTACTTGGCTGAATAACTGCAGGGAGCATAGATTTGGGCACTGCTACTCCTTTGATATTTCAGATTCCACTGGCAAAATTTATAATCTTAGAGAACAAAGAGCTAAATTCTTGTTAAAAGAAGAAAAATCTACCTACTCACTTATAAGTGCCTTGGTGTTTCAATGCCCAGTATATGCATCACTGATACTAAAATTGTTAATTATGAAAAATTAATAAATAGACACTGCTCTTAAAGCCAGAACCTAAGTCCTCAATTAATGAGATTTTTTTTAAGCTTTGAATATGTTTCTAGTGCCAGCGAAATTAAAACTTAGAGCCATGAGCATGATAATGAAAATCTGCTGTATCCCACCCAATACATAGTAGTGACAAACTAGGCTACTGTTACTATCTGGAAACAGACTATCCCAACCCTGCTATGGGTCAATGGCTAACCAGTCTGTCTCTGAGAGCTATCCACTTCTAAGTTGTAAGATGTGGGCTCCCACCAAAAAAAAACAGGAATTTTCTAACATTTCCAAAGCTCGCTGCAGCCACTGAGGATATTCACATAGCCAGAGATCAACAAAAGCAAAATGTTAAAAATCCTATAACTAAATTCTGAAAATCTCAGTGAAGATAAAGGCAATTCATGAACACCATCTCAAGAAGCATTCATAAGGTACACGACAGCAAGCCTGAAAAGATCTCCTGCCATTCTGTGCTAAAGCAGAAATGCTGCTGCTTCTAAATCTGGATCATTATCAATATTGAAAATATTGTTTGTTCATAATATTTTCACATCTACACACTCTTCACGTCTACAAAATGAGCCTGGATGCTGGACGTGGCAAATTCTATAGCCAATTCTCACAGCTGGAATTTGCCTATTTAAGAAAAATGATCTCAGGGTCAAAGAAGGGAAGAAAAATTAAAGATACCATAATGTGCTCACATCTATAGCACATGTAGCAACTCTAACGAGTAACTATTTGCCACAGCAGTACATGATGTTTTGTGGATAGTGAAATACCATGGAACATTCAGTACTGATGTATAACAGAGCTTCAAAGTTTGTGTTCTGCTTTTTTTTTTTTTTTTTTTTTTTTT
>NW_028186173.1:1547276-1551254 GCF_003343005.1 Rhea americana
GTATCTTGTGCCCAACTAATTTTATGATTTGTGTTAAGCAAGGGTTATTTATTTGCCAAATAAAATATAAAATTAAATATAATGTTTTGTTATATAGACAGCTTAGGGTTCTGGCCTTGTCTTCTGAACATTAAGCAATGGAGAGGTATGTACTAACAGGTATTGTTTTCATGAAAGATGAATTCTAACAGTAACTTTCTGATGCAGAAAATGTTTACAATAGTGACAGAAATCTCATCTGGCAAAAACAGTCCAGTGGTTCTTCAGCAAAAGGGATGCAAGGATGGTGCAGGGCTTAGAATATCCCATTCTTGTGACGCTGGCATGGTGGGAGGCTGGAAGACCAGGGAGGAACACAGTTCTTGTGCCCTATTAGGCATTTACAGGATTTACATTGTGTAAAGTATGTATATTTGGGCCTGAACAGAAAACTGCCCAATATTCTGGCCCAGAACTGAGTCACAGATGCACACAGCATTCCCCTGTGCTCAGCTTCATTCAGTAATGGTCCGACCAGCTGCTCTGCCAAACCTGGATTTTGCTCCTTTCTAAGCCACTGGAACCCTTTCTGTGATCCTCTCTGCTTTTCTGTTCACTGGTGATGAGTGATACACTAATATCACAGTAGTACTGTGATTCTCAATACATGTATATACCAAAACTGTAAGGCACAATCACACTTGGTATTAAACTAATTTTGTGCCCTGTTGAGCTATCCTGCAGGCCTGCCTTGTCCCTGTGCCCTTGTCTCTTTTCTGTCTCTCTCCCAGAGTTGGTGCAATGCCCCTGCACTGTCTGTGTGTTTCAGCCAGGGAAAAGTGGAATATCTGGAGAGAAGCTGGATCCAGCACCCTCTCTTTCTTCCCTGATACTTCAAGCTCCTCCTTCCATCCAAAGTGCTTGGACAAGCAGAGATGCCATACATGTAAGGTCAGGGCATTCCACGTGGGGGACAGACAAAGAAGGTTGTTCCAGTACTAGTATAAACAGAATGAAGTCATAACAGAAAAAGTTCTGGCTTTCAGCAGGATTAAACTCGTAAAAGACCTTTCTATCCACTCATAAGCCATAAATTCTTAGTTATTCCTTGCCTAAAACACTACTGCTTGAGTTGGTGTTATCATACTTTTCAGTACGAGTATAAAGACAGACTCAAGTGGTAGGTATCACCATCATTATTGCTCACATTCCTCCCTTCCCAGCAGTAGTTCCCTGAACTCTGCACCTCTCTTTTGTATCTCTGATGATGGCAGCTATGACTAGATTATTTCCCACCCCTAGAAGTTACCTGTTCCACTGTACATGCTGCCAAAACAGCAGCAGATGTTCACGACATTCTCCATCCACACTACTCCATCACAGAGCTTCCTTTGAAAGGGAAAGCTTACTCCTGCTGACTACTAACACCGACAAACACTGCTCAGTGAGGTGATCAAACTGTCAATATGCAAAGTCACAACTCTATTTCTGTTTTCTAAAAACAAACCATGCTTTAATCTTCATTAATAATTAGTTCCTCTGCAAATCAAAAAAAAATAAATAAAATAAACTTGAACAATTGACTTGTGGCTGTTTACCTGTTTTCCTCTAGTATCCATCTGGCAACAGGTATTGTGTGAAACAGGTATGATAGAAGCAGAAATCAAAGAAAAGAATAAAAAGTAGGCCATGTAAAATTCTTACATGACTTTCTTTCTAAGCCAAAATTGAGCAGATCCTGAGGAATCTAAACCCTTCTCCATCTATAAATTCATTGACAAAATACCAAGAAACAAACCTCTTTCCCTTTGCATTAAGGCTTCCCTTAAGATGTAGTAAATATAGTGGGCAACACCTACCTGGCCCAGGTTGCCAGTGGGTTAACTTGCAGCAACTTCTGCTCTGACATCTGTGCCTCTAACACTAGACAGAAAGCCCTGTTATAGACTGACAGCAGAACAGTCTCTAGAATAGGCTGTTCCAGGTCTGATGCAAGTCGCTCCCCTCCCTTTCGGTCTCCATAAAGAATCTCTTGAGGAGTGTCATTCTGGAGGCAGTGCTGTCACTGCTCAAAGCACTAATAAGCAGCTTGTGAAGCTCCACCTGGTAGGAGCATGAAAGAGTGAAGTGATTAGGGATCTGGTCTGCACCCTTCACTTTGAGACACCTGCTTGGTAAATTCTCAAGAGTACAACCCAGTCTCCTGAGCATGCAGTAGAGCAAGTCAACTCACCTAGCAGTGAGTATTCTTGGTTCTGCAACTGGAATCATGATGCTCTAAGTACTCCCTCTGGACATGTACATTCTTTTGGCCAGCTAGCTGCATGTTGAAGCATGTGCTCAGCTTGGCAGAGCAATCTACAGCTGGCACAAGTTCTGCTTATGTTAAGAGCAATTTGAAAGAAAGATGCCAGAAGAGAAGCTGTAAAAATCTAAGAAGTAGAAAATGTGAAGGGAATGAGAAGAACTGTACTTAAAAGGTAGAAGACAGAAAGGTAGAAGACTTAAAATTGTGAGAGTGACTTGTATTCAAGCACTACCCTTTTTAAACTATGCTGCAACTACACTGCAAGTTAGATAGGTGAAGAGACAAGCAGCAGCAAAGGAAATGTGAAACGAAGAGTCTTAACGGAGCCTGAAATCTTGGGCTGTTGCTGCCTTAGAACTCAAGCATGAAATCTTACACCGATGAGACACAGACTTGACAAGAACTTAAGACTGTACATACACATACCTTGAAGTACTGGTGTACCTTCTGCACACAGGTCTTTTTGTTAAAGATATATCACAGGGCTGAAATAGAACTCAAGAGATTGCCTGCTCCATTCCTTCACTCTAGAAGAAAAGTTTGCTCCACTTGTCCCCCACAGTGCCACTGCGGGCATTTTATAACCTCCCTAGGTGACCTATTGCAGTGCTCAACTACCCTGACACATAGTTTTCCAGCATTCAATCAAAGTAAGTCCACTGAGGTTAGAACGAGATTAATTTGCAGTTGGAGATAGAGGAAAACCACTGCCTTCTCACACGTTAATGAAAACATTCAGCAGTACTAGCTCCAGAACAACTCCAAGATCTATCTCACCTAACACAAACCCTTCATATGACAGCAAATTTCAATGATTATTCTTTGGATGTGATCCTTTAACAACATGACTAGACCATCTCTCCCCACCTACCTGTGAAAACGTAATCTGAAACCGTGCCAGAGATCCTAACAAAGACAAGGTGCTATATTCACCAACCCTTACATTCACCAACCCACTTATACAACARTTTTGACCAATTTTATTTTGGCATAATTAGTTTTCTAGAGAAACTTGTACTGAACTTTGTTAACCACKTTATCCTGTTAATGCTTGCAAACTAATTTATAAACAAACATACCTAGTATCTTTCCTGCTATCAAACACAGAGCTGAGTGTCTATACGTTTCCCAGGTTCTCCCCTACGCGCTTCCTTCAGAGCGAGCGCTGCATTCCCCTTCCTTTGGCTACCTTATCCACGCYCGAACTCTCAGGAACCGTTACTGACGGTTCCGAAATTATGCCAGCAGYTTCCTTGAGTATTCAAGGGAGAACTTCTCAAGGCTGTCAGCCTGCACGTATAAAACTTCTCCGTTACTTTGGGATTATCAAAAGCACACCAGAAAATGAGGACAGATTATAGCCAAAGGAAAATTTCGTGGGGTAGCTCATGTTCCACGTGTGGGCACCAGCAAGCGCCCCACACAGGCGGCGCCGCCGCTGCGTTTCCACAGCGCCAGCGCCSCGGGCTCCACGCGGAGCGACGAGGCGCAGGAACGCAGCCGCCGGGGGCCGCAGGCGGGGACCTCCCCGCGCCGCTGCGCGCCGCCGCCGCGTCGCACCTTTCGGATCTCCTCGGGCAAGGCGTGGACGGGGCCGCGCCGCTCCATGGCCTCGCCGCGGCACAACGCGCCGCCGCACGGCGCCTCGCGTCTCCTCGGCGGCTTCAGCGCCGCGGCGGCGGCGCTCCGCG
>NW_028186173.1:1553335-1559796 GCF_003343005.1 Rhea americana
GGGGGCTGAGGAGACCTGTCCTGGCGGGGGCTGAGGAGATCCTGTCCCAGCTGGGGCCACAGCACCATGGTGCAGGCGCGCGTGGCTCCTGCAGGGACACCTATCACGGAGCAGGCTGCTCCCGCCGCACTCCGCTCTGGAGTGACGGTCTCTCCTTCGGTACGGAGGGTGAGGATGCAGCCGGAGATCAGCCCGGCTGGTGCTGACGCTGCACACGCGACCGTGTGCAGGACGGCTGGCGCTGCCACCGCTCCCCGGCGCCCGGCTCCCCAGCGGCGTGGCGTGGCGTGGCGTGGCTGCYGTGCGTGCCAGGCCAAATTAGCAGGGACCACGGGAGATCGGGTTCCAGGCGGCGCGAGCAGCTCCAAGGGCAAACGAACAGGCGAGAAATGAGTGCGTGACACGCAGCAGTCATAAGCCAGCTATTTCCATTGTTTTCCTGCAGGCTTTGTACCTTCCCAAACACACGTGGAAAGCCTCCCGCTGCTCAAAAGCCCCAGCCCGGAAGAGCAAAGTCCATTCCAGTGGGCAACTAGGGAAAACAGCTAACAAGCACAAACACCCTCCCCACACAAAGCAGGAGCTGCAGGTGTGCRCGTGAGCGTGCATAGGTGTGCCTGTGCCTGCGGTATTTCCCAGTCACTCCTTTTACCTGATTTTAAAAAATCGTATTTTTATATTAGCCCTCTTGTTTTGGGTCTGTCCTTTCATTTGTTCGAGATAAAGATCAGTGCAGTGCAGTGCGTGGCTTTGCAGCATTATCTTGAAAGAATTCCCTCTGGGAAGCTGCTCACAATTCCAGTTGTTTTGCAAGGGAACAGCAGAGCTAAAACGCTTATCACAGACCGACGGTGCCAGAGGCGGCAAGGAGCTTTGCAGAGAAACAGGAGAGAGGTCTCCGCACTGGGGCATGCAGCAGAGGCTGACAAAACGCAGRGAGATGGCAGGAGCCGCACAGGGGGAGGGGTCAGGGGAAGGACAGGGCTTGCACTGTGTATGGCAGCGAGGTTATTTCTGGTGCTACATGCACATCGTGCCAGTTCCTGTTTTCAAGCTATATTGTTTGCTAGATTTGTTTGGTGTGCTTCCCTCCTGCTCCCCGCCCCCCCTTTACAAGTGTCACCAGGATGGGATCATCATGGGAGAGCAGTCACTGTGGAAGGATGTTTGGAGGAGGGATTTGAAAGCAAAGGCTACCTGGGAATCAAGGTCAGGCAGGTCATGCTATGCAAAGGGACAGCAATAGGRCAGAAACTCTCCAAAACGGCACGAAAATGAGAAAAGCAGGAACAGCGTAAAGGAGCCAGTGTTCTGGCAGTGTGTGTGCCGCACATCGGGGCAGCAGTAAGGTGCTGGATACAACAGGCAGTGGGACGCCAGCCCACACAGCAGAGTGAAGTAAGAGCATGCTAATGACAGTGGGGCACGCAAGGCAGGAATGGGATCAAAAGGAAGGAGATCCCAATACTTCTGTTGTGAAACTGCCAAATCAAAGGCAAGCTTTTGGCTGCAAGGACACATGAGGTGATTCAGAGAAGGAATTTGCGTGATTAAGCAGCAGCTCAGTGCCAGGAGTGAAGATGTGTCAAGGATAATATCAGGAGTGTATGTGTAGAGGATGGTGGATTTATTTGCCACGATAGAAAAGAATTTGAAAGGGAATACAAGAAGTTCATGCTGAGCCTGTGTTTGCAGCAAGAGAACTTGGGAGAGATGCCAGAAAAAGAGTCACATACACAAGAAGTGAGAAAGAAATAGGGAGCACAGAGGCAGTTTAGCAGTCGACAGGATAGGTATGGGCATGAAAGCCAGGAGGACACGGACATCAGCTAACAGGACTTGGTTAAGGGAGGAGATGACCAAGCAAAAGCCCAACCCGCTGGGATATCAGTGCATAARCGGGTCACAGTTTTCTCCCTTATCTTTAGGGCATTCAAGGCTCTGCATATCTGAAAGATCACTTAAAGCTCTGGGACAATGACCATGGTGGCACTTCTGATGGCACTTTCCTCAYGCAAAACAGAACTTTTACCATAAGGGTGAAGTTCATCTGTGCAGGACTCAGCAGTTTCCCAGAGGCCTGCTAAGAAACTCCCATGGGAACACAGAAACCCCATAAATCTTTCTCCTCCCTCTCATCCATGAGCAGAGTGACCTGCTTTTTTCTAATTTTAAACACACAATCTGTAGGGAGCAAAACGTTTATATTGTTGGCTTTAAAAAAAAATCCACAAGATCTGCCAAAAAAAAAAAAAAACTACATTGCACACACAGCCCTCCCGACTGAAAGGGTGTGAGAGTGGATGAAGCAAGACAGATGTTACTTGCAGCCCTAATGAGCTACTGGAAGAAATTTATAACATGCAGTGATGAAGCACTACGGAATCACTGTAAAACATGAAAGGAAAGAGAACAGAAAAGAGAAAAAAACAAATGAAGGAAGCCTGAAAGTTTAGAGAAATGAGATTACTAAGAAAGATGATGTGACTGACTTGAATCTAGGAGTCAAGATTAGCATGTATACATCACTGTGAGATTCAGTGTGCAAAAATGATGCACCAGAGTCCCCCAGACTGCAATGAAGTGACTGGGATTATCCATACGAAAGGGGACTACTTGGGAGAGTCAAGGCTTTCAGGCCCTAAACTTGTATTATGATACCCACTGTTGAAATAGTTCTGGAGCTGTTCTAGGTCTCCACCACATCTTCTGATGCTATGGATGGACTCAGTTTTTTAAATACTAAATAAGAGCAAACAATACCTTGCAGTAGATTAACCTACTGCTTCATCCACTTCTCATTATTACTTCATGATTTGAGATTGCAGTGTAATGTCCTGGCACATCCTGATAGGAAAATGCAAATGCTGCATTTCCATGGCATGGCCTGACAATCTTAATTTATCTCCCACAAAGAGATAACAGCATGTGCAGGTTGATTGCGTGCTGTTGCTACAACCTTGTTGTTAAAATACAGCCATACCCTTATATCTTGGAGTGTGGATCTCAGGTGAAAATATTACACAGTAAGAATTTTCTTGCTCTACTTTTGAACCTGACTTGTTTTCTGTTACATTCATCTGTTAAAAACACTGACTTCGAACAAGACAAGCTTAAGACCCTATCCAAAATGGGGGGCTGTGCTTTTGCTACCCAAAATACAGGTACAGGACTGAAGTGCAAACATGGCTATTTTTGCAGTCTAAAAAATACAGAGGTAGACTGGGCCAAGTGAGCTTGGCTTGATTCTGCTCACTTATCCCTGTGCACAGTTGTGACCAGCTGCACTGCCGTCAGCATGTGCAGGAAGCAAACGGCGGCTCAGAAGCACAGCCCATGGCCATCTAAGGTAACGTGCATCATGTTGCTGCGCTGATACTGGTTAAGCTGACAGCTCAAGAGAGCTTATGCAGTTAAATGAGCTGTGGCTGGTATCATCACGCAAGTTGGTTTATGGCAGATCTGGGACAGAAATCCACAGAAGAACTAAAATTTCTTCTGTTAAGACATAATTGCTTCAGATCTCTTACAGCACATAACAAGAGCATGATGACCTGCTCAGCACAACAATTAATTTAGTTAATTTAGCTCTCACTTCTGTGAATTATCTGTGAGCAAGTCATGATTTCCATAATGTTTGCTACTTGTAATTGTTCTGAATGGTTTGAAAGGCAAATTTTAGACAATAAATTATTTGCTTTGTAAGCTCTTGGCTTCTTTGTCATTTGTCCTGAAAAAAACTACTGAAGGATTTGGCACAGCTGTCAGTAAAGGCCCAAACTATTGAGAAGCTTGGGAGCACAAGTGGAGACTATGTTATCAGCACTGCACACAAAGAAGTGTTTATTGTTCCTGCTACGAGTATATCTAGTGCCAGCCAGGCTCTGGACACAGCCTTTCTTCAGCAGCGTATCCCCTCCGTCAGGCTGCAAGAGACGTTCAGCACGTGGAATGACTTTAGTTCTGCTGTCTGATTTCTGCACCGCTTCCCTTCTAGATAAGGTCCGGGCTGGGTTAGCCTCCAGCTGTCTCACCTTACGGGCTAAATTTTAGCTGCCTTGCAGCTAGAATATTTCTAGGGAGAAGCAGGTCAGCAGTCTGGAGGCAGCCCGACATCATGGACTGGGTATGTCACGGTGTGCAGCACACTGCAAGTGCAAAGCACCGTCAAGGGCTGGCTCCAGCTTGGCTTACTCACTTGACAGCAGTGGACCTAGTCTGGCAAATAAAACTCGGCCCTTAAGAGGAAAGACATGATTGTGCAATTGCACAGCGTTTCCCTGTCACTATGGAGTTACTAAGGGAACAGGCATATTTTTTTCCTGTTTACATAATATTTCACCAGTAGCTTTGCACCAGTCACTGGTGAACCGTGTCACAATTCCTGAGCTCTATCAACACACGGAGGTGGTAAAACTTGCGGGAGCTTTCTTAGGGATTGCTTGACAATAACGAGGCTCCCTGGGAGGTGCAGAGCTGGCTGTCCTGATCCTGTGCTCGCTGCAGGATCCCTCAGTGCGGGAGAAGGTCTGAGGGGGCATCAGGACGGGCTCGGGGAGAYGGAGCCACAGCCATCCCGCGTGTTGAAAGCCCGCTGAGACTGCGGTGGCTGAGGTCCAAGTTAGGGCAGACTTGAAGGTTGCACTGATACGTTGTGGGGTGAATTCTCTCCCCAGGGAACCTGGGATAGCAAGGTGCAGCCAACATTTCCTGGGTACCAGGATGAGGCTGAGCTTCACTGGGAAGTTAGGCTTGAACTGGGCTTCCACCAGTGTGAACGAGAGAGTGTGGCCACACTTYCTGGGCCATCTTACAGTGCAGTGGCTCATGGCTTAAAGGCAAAGGTATTGAATGTGCTCGCTTCTGACATTTTCTTTCAGGACAATACAGGCCTATGTCATACCACACAGGATATTCACAGTTTACTCATGATACTGTGAATACGATAAAAGTGAACATATTCACAGTCGCTGTGGTAGGTGCTTTAGCTATCTCCCATTTGCAGAATTAATTTCATTGAACAAGAATTTTCATTTCATTTTCTGGTGGTGAAAAGCCATGGAGTCCCCAGCTGCACCAGTCAGAACAGCAGGCTCCAAGCACAGGGCTGTCACAGGGGATTAGTCATGTCCATAGCCACAGGAAAACTGCAGAGAAGAGCAAATCTCACATCCTACAGTTTACAGGCTCTTTGCACAGTCAATGACTTTCTTCTCCACAGAATACAAAATCACATAAAAAGTAAGCTTCCTGACCCTTTACTGAGAGCCTTTCTTACCAAACGCGAGAGCAGAGGCTGTGATTTTGTTATGCAAGGTGTGCAGAAAGCCCTCGCTAGCCAAACCAACCGTTGGCAGATGGGTGAAGGCCACTTCCCATATCCTTCCGCAAGGCCGGAGGGAGCCGGGAGGCTCAGCCRCCGGCCGGCCCCGGCCGTGCACGCAGCCCAGGGGCGGAGGGGCGGGCCACCAGCGGTTGGGAGCGCGGGGCCCCATCACGCCGGCCGCACGGGAATTTGTCCTGGCAGCTTTGCACCCTTCCTTCTTGCAGTTCCTCTGCAGGAGGCAACTTTCTTGATCCTCGTTACTGAAACTGGACAGAGCCAACATGTGGATGGCAACATGCCAAGCAGCAGAACCCCCTTTTTTTCCACTTGCTTAGCTGGGATTAGTGCCTCCAGAGTAAGAGCTCTATCGCGCTGCCGCTTGCTCGTCRTGCAATACACCTGCGAGGGCACKCTGCAGTATCTTAGTAGATACTGTTCACAGTGTAGTATCTTTAGGCACAATAATGGCACAGCCACAGACTGAGGATCRACACTTCCTATTGGGGACACAAATCACATTCTCCACCCTAAGACTAAAGGCACATTAAATATTTATCCTGCTGTCACGCCCAGAGGCCCCATCAGGATTAAGGTCCACAGTGCTTGGTGCTCTAAAAACACATGATAAGAGCCAGTCCCTGCCCCAGAAGAACGCAGCTCGGCTCTGCCACGAACGACCAGCTGAGTTATCAGTGGTACTGGAGGGTGGAGGACTTTGTTTTAACGCTGATGCCYGGCTGCCACGTGTTTTCCAGCTGAGGACCCTCCGCTAACAGGGACTGACTTCTGTARGATGCGCCAGCCCTGAAGAGGGCAGGATGGGGGGGAATTAAGCTGGAAAAAGCAAACTAAACAGCACAGGTGATGCTTTTCTGTGTTGAAAAACAGGTCTCGTCATGAAACATGCTCTTCCTTGTTACAGGAAGAGGGTTTCCAGCAGTTAAAAGCACACAGTAGTGCCACATTCGGTCCGGTCCCCAGCTGTCCTGGGCAGGTGGCTCTGTGTCTCCCTTGCGCGCCGCCTTCGCCATCAGCTATCGCTGCCGGCGGGAGCGCAGCCGCGGAGGCGAGCCGCTCGCAGGGAGCCGGCTGCGCGGGGGGGAGCGCGAAGCACGAGCTTGCTCGCCGCAGGTCC
>NW_028186173.1:1560108-1618181 GCF_003343005.1 Rhea americana
GCCGGGCCTGCGCCAGCCTCCGGGACCGGCCGCGCGAGCCGGGCGAACGCGGGTCTCCAACGCCGCGCTCCCGGCTGCCTCCTCGCGCTCGGCGTCCGCTGCCAGCGGAGCGCAAACCGCCTGGTGCTTCCGCGCGTCCCCGCAGAGACCCCGACTCGGCGCGGAGGGCAGCGCCGGCTGGGCTGCCGGGCGCCCGGGCGAGCACCGCGGCGCGGCACGGCCTTGGCCCCGCCACGAGAAGCGAGTTCCTCCCAGCGAGGTAAACGGCGGCGCTTTCGGCCCCCGCTCCCGGCACAGCCCCGGCACGGCCCCGGCATGGCCGAAGCCGACTGCACCTTCCTGGCTCGCTCGCCTTCCCCCGGGAACCTCCACGCGCCCTGGAGCTGCCATTTGTTTATTTTAGGGATGGCAATCACTAACGTTCAGGTATTGCCTTTCACAGCTCTGAAAATAGAAGTTACAAAATGGTTGCACGTAATCCTCACCACGTAATACCTTCCCGGCCGCGAGGAAGAGAGCAGCCACAGCAGCAACAGGGCACGAACGATTYGGAAATTAACTTCTGATCCGGAGAGCGGCACAACTGCAAGTCATTTACACGGAGCCGTTTTCCTTGACAGACCACAAACTGCACAAAAAGTGGATGAAGAGAAGCATTCCCATCTCGCTGGGAAGGGAAGCTCCGTGTCTCTGGACACTCTGGATCCTGCAGCTGATTTCAGCCTATTTGATTACAACCCCCTTGATCAGTAAGCGAGAATTATACCAAAGTGTTAAAGGCAATTAGTCACGAGGCAAAAATCATTCCCATTTCCAAACACTTAGACACATCCCTACAGAACTACTGCCTTTTGCAAGTTCTCCTGTAAAGGAACCAGAAAGTAGGCCATTCCCCAGTTTCCTCAGAAGTGCTGGTCCCCAGCTGCGTGCATCCTCAGGGAGGGAAGCCGGGGCAGACGCGGCCCCTCGCCTCCAGTTAAGCCCGTTATGTTATGTGGCATTACATAATACGTGAAGAAACCTACACTGCTGCTCTGGCATGTTGTTGGTGCACAAGGAAATTAAAACAAATGCGTATGTATGAAAGCAAGCCCTTTTTTGACACCAGGAATGGCCAGTCCCTGGCCGACTGCTAATGCCAAAGTGCAGATAGGCTCTTTTATCTTAGCAAAGAGGAATCCCAGCAGTTCCTGCCACAGTGCTAAAATGCAGCACGCTACAAATAGCGTAGAAAACTGGATTAAAACCAGCAGTTACAACAAAAAAAAAACAACCCTTGCCTTTTTGTTTGCTCGCTTTTTTGAAAAAAGAGAACGTTAAATTCGATTTGCAGCGCGAAGYTCAGACAGGCCGGGCCGGACAGCCCAGCTCGGGCGCCAGCCTGGCCGCGGCTGCCCCCTCCGCGGGCGGTTTCTGCCGCCGCCGCCGCCGCCGCGGAGCCGGCACAGGCTCCCGCGCACCGACGAGCCGCGGGCAGCCCGAGGGTTAGGAGCGAAGACGACAGCGTGGGTCCCCTCTTCGGCCGTCAGAGCTGGCGTCTGCTGGGGGGTCGTCTGGAGGAAGCGCAGCCCGCTGCGGGCCATTTTCCGCTGTTCAACAGCCAGGATTTTCTGAGCACCATATTTAATGCAATAGCTATGGCTACCTTTGCTTTACCCACCTCGCCCCTCAGTCCACAGGACACTTTGCAGAGAAGATGGCTGAATAAACTCAGTCRCATTATTCATGCTCTAACAGTGCACGACTTAAAACAAAAAGGAAAACAAAACCAGTGCTAGAGCCTTGTATTAGGAGAGCACTTAGCATCTCTTTAACTTCACTCGTAYACTTGAATTGTAGGGAAACCGGTGAGATTTAAATACCTTTCTGACATGACCCTACATGAGAATTGGAGAAACCAGTAACAAATCTCACTTGGTGATGCAGGRAGCTGCTGGCGTTGGGAGTCTTGCGGCCTTTGTACCCATCAGTTTGTGTGCAGGGTGAGACGGCTGGATCGGGGAAACGGAGAGGTGTCCAGAGCTATCAGACAGGCCCACATGGATCTGGCACAGGGATACGTTTCCCCTCACTCCAGCAGCCTTGTGCCTTTGCACAGCCTCCCTTTCCCACTAAAAAGGGGCCAGACCCTTTTACTTCAGTGCTGGAGGAGCTCTAACTAGTGCCTCCTAGACCAGGCTAGAGCAGCTTCAGTGCTCCTAGAAGGTGACTGTGGCTGAACTAAGCCGTAGGCTGAAATTTGATTGCATAACTATTCAAATAAAGTATTTCAATAACCCGAACCAATAACTGCAAACAGTCTGTGAAGTGACAGAGACGAGTCTTTCTTGAATAAGTTTCATGAGAAGGGAAGTAAAAATACAGACTGAGAAGTTTCATTTCAGTTCTGATTAAGAAGTCAACCTTCTTCAGCTGACATTCGCCCAAGCAGGACGGATCTCACTGCGCGCTGAGAGGGACAATGTTCTTCTGCTCATTTGCCGTGAAAGGAACACAAGAAACATTTGAGAAGGAGCCAAAACGTCTTTGATCTACAAGGGCCAAGACAGTGTGGTATTTCATTAGAAACCTCATGTACAAGCTGCTGCTTGCTGATAGAATACAATGCAGATGCTACCTATTGAAATACTAAATTGATTGGACATAATCCAACACACTGTCTCAAACGCAGATTCTGCACTTGCTTTGAACTCCTCTCGTTAACACAACACACAGATTTGTCTCCTGAAGCTGTACAAGCATAACTCAGACAGCAGCCACCCAGATTACTACCCAGCAAGGCCACCCGGCACCGCAGCAGCCTGCTGAAGCAGCTCGTGCTGAAGCAAACCTTACAACAGATGCAAAACTAGTCTGAGGCTTAAAAATCCATTTATGCAAAATTCACAGCAAAATTTCATTCCTAGGTAGCACACTATTTAAAATAAATCAAGGTTGCTGTTATCATTGAAACTACCCAGCCTCGAGCAGCAGTTCACTAACACGACTGAATTCAGTTCCTGTCTTCTAATCCACCAGCCTCTCCCGAAGGACGTCAGCAGCGGACGTGGCTCTGAACCACCATGCATCAGACTCACAGGGGACATCGTTCAAATTCACTATCGTTGAAAGGCCAAGCGGCTCGGAGGTGCCCTGAGAAGCCGGCGAGGTTTGTGAGCGCTGGTGGGGGGGCTGCTCGCTGCCTGCCTGCCGCGGGCGCTGAGGCAGGCCCGTCACCCGCGCACACCCTCGCCCCGCCGCTTGCTGCACTCACTCTTGCAAGGCAGAATCTGCGTTTTGCCACACGAGCCTACATAGTGCATGAAATTTAATAATGAATTAGTATTTCTGGAGAAGAGGCTATCTCTAGCAAAGTGGTAATTCCAGCAATTTTTGASGGAGACAGAGACCAGGGTGAGGGAAGAAGGTCTATTACAAGTCGACGGACTGCTTCCCCTCCTGTCCCTGCAAGGAGGGTGCCAGGCCCACATACATACATCTGTGGTC
Organism: Rhea americana; assembly: GCF_003343005.1. NCBI lineage: Eukaryota > Metazoa > Chordata > Aves > Rheiformes > Rheidae > Rhea > Rhea americana. The sequence goes on from NW_028186173.1 coordinate 1,563,595, forward strand.
CTGGGCACCTTCCAGTTGCGTTTTGGAAAACGCAGGAAATTGATGCCAGGGGGCAAATATTCATTCCTCCCGTCTTCCCTCCCAGAGCAAGCTCTGCGGCTCTCTCYGGCTAGACTCGCTTCCTGCCGAATGCTGTTGCTCGCCTCAGCATCATAYGCGGCCTGGAGCTCTGGCTCAGCTTAGCGCACAGCAGAAATATGACTAAAACATGTGCAAGTGRGGAAAAACAAACAAAAAAAGCCTACCAGATGCTTGGGACACAAACCTAAAGAGCACGGGACTCACAGGAGTAGCAGAYGCTTGTGTTTCACTTCCAAGCCAGGCCAGAGGAGCTGCAAACTTGTCCCTGGAGCAGGAGTGTGGTGCTTTGATGCCCCGTCCCACCAGAGCCATGACTGAGCTCGGCACATTTGTATCCTAGAGCTGTCCGGTGTAGGAGACGCTGGAGGTGATGAGAACTTCAGCCATTCGTGGCATCGAGGAAGCTCCCTCTTTATTTCTCCCTGTCCATCAGGGACGGCGGTATCCTGCACCCCCAGCTAGCTTGCTGACGCTGCTTCTCCCCAACGCCGACATGCCCAGCCGAGCCCCTGGCACGCTCCCCCTCCGTCGCCCCTCCGATGACACCCAGGGCAGGTTCACCGGGCATGCTGTGCCGGCCCTAGCCCAAGCCTGCACCTTGTCACTGTCCTCTCTAGGCTTTGCGTCCGGCGTTGCCTCCAAGCTCCCTTCCTAGGCTCGGAGCAGCAGGCCACAGTCCCTGCACAGGGAAGCTCGCGGATGGGAACGACCTGTTGTGGCATTTCTAAATYTCGTCGCGCTTTCTTAAACTGTTAATGTATTTTTGAAGTGTGAAGTAATCAGTGAAAACCATTTATTTAGCACTCTAGCAGCTTTTGACAGAGCCCCTCATGGGAAGCTCTTAGTAAAACATACAGTCTGCAGGGGAGAAGTAAAATCTGGCTGTGAAATAACTGCCCCGTGCGTGAGAGCACGCAGGACAGCGAGAGAGAGGAGAAATGGGCCGATACCGCACGGGGAAGAGCAGCCAGGCTAAGGAGGATACTTGCTAGCATTTTTGTTAATGCTAGCTTAGAAGCTGCAGCGAAGAGCCAGGTTAGTCAGCAGCACGAGAGGGTTAGAAAATGGCAGGACGGTGGCAGCGGGACTGACTGAGCAGYGCGGCAGCACACGCGGCGCGGTGGGGACAGGCGGATGCTGCGTATCAGCAGAACAATCTGAACAGCTCACACACTGACTCGTAGCTGTTGTAACAACCTCTGGACATCTGGGAAGGGCGGATGAGCGTCGCGTGGTATCTAGCAAGCCTGAAGCAAGAGCCTTGGCTCGGGCTTTTGGAGCCCTTTGCTGCTGCCGGTAATTAAGTTGTTTGCATTCTGGCCCCAACAGCCAGGAGAATTTGGGGCCAGATCCCTCCTCAGACTAATTCTACCGATCGCAGACACAAGCTGGACCCTGTAGACACCAAGCTCACCAGCAGGGACGTAGCAGCCTCGGGATGAGAGCGCACGCCCAGCAGCAGAGGGGCGGCCCGGTGGCAGCGCCCGCGGGAGCGACCCGCGCGCCCCTCCGCCGCGGTGCTCCCCGGCGGCGGTCAGGCCTGCGCGGCGGCTCAGCTCGGCTCTGCTCGGCTCGGCCGGCCACCTCTGCGCCTGCTGTCTAACGCTGCTGCCCCCCAACCAGCAGCAGAGAGGAGCAGCGGGACCGCTTTGGAGCGATGCGCCCGCTCTGCTCTTCGCCTTCTCGGGTCGCGAGCAGTAGAGGCCTGACCCCTTCTCTTTGGCTGAGTAACAACCAAATCTGGGGTGGTGCTAAAAACTCCTCCCGAAGGAAGACCAACACTGATGCTAGTGCTTCGCTGTCCCTTGGCGTGCGCAGAAGCCRCCTCCTTAGGGCTGCTCCCGGGAGCCGCGGCTCTGCCGCGAGACGCACAAGAGCYGCGGGACGCGTTTGCTGGGCCAGCGAGCGCTGTTTGCGTCCGGCACTTGGTCAGCATCCGCTGCTGACTCCAGCATTAGCGTAATGGCATTAGACCGCGTCGCTTTTAAGCACCCCTCTGCCTGCAGACTTCTTCTCCCTTCCGCTGCTTGGACGCCCAAGCAGCCCCCGACAAAGCTGCTAAGTGCCACCCGCGCAGCGCAGCGCCCCGTGCCCGAGCACGCGCCCTCCGCGCGCTCCGCAGAGCGCGTCCGGCTGCACGAGCATCGCTCGGTGGCAGAGCAAGCCATCTCCCGCTGCTGTGAAGAAGACGATTTCACAGCTCGAGCAATAAATTCAACCTGCCCCCTACCATCGCYCTCTCACAAGGAAATCCTTTATTAGAGGGGTGCGATAGAAAGAATTAGCCTCCTTTTTCTGGATGACGGCCAACGCAGAGAGAGGTCAGACGTGGCAGGGAGCGACTGCGAAAGGTTAAGCGAAGTTCACTAAAAGGCCCYGTGCAGATTTGGCTGTCTCAGCATTTTAGGGCTTATGTTAAAAGCCCGGAGCGCCGGAGAGCAAGCAGGAATGTTTGGTAGGTACAGCTGGTCACCATTACGAGAGCAGGTTGCCAGCAGTGCTGTTCTTCTGCCCGCTCGGAGTAGCGAATGTCTTGTAATGTTCAACTGCTGTTGTAAATGAGCCAGTGAGCCACACTGCAACGCACGGCGTGTTTGCAATACAAAACAATATTTGTCATTTAACTGGTATGCTGCTTGCAATAATTATTCATTTTTGTATATTAGAAAAGCTAAAGGCTTCCAGAATGTTGTAAAAAATGTAGACTCCTATAAACACTTCTACAGTTTTATTGCATATTTCTAAAATCTGTTTCGCATGCTTAATGCTCTGGCAATGGAAACTGTGCAGGAGTGAGAGAGGAAGAACCTGATGCATCTCAGTAGGAGTCTTCTGACTTCCAGAGATCACAACCAAAGATTATCTGGAAAAGGCATCAGTGAGCATACTGGCCTCACACTTACCCGGGTGAAATTAAAGCCATTTARTCCGACAAAGCAAAAGTTGAGTTCATGGGAAATAAACAAGGAATTTGATTCCATACTGGTATTTACTGAAAATTTCCTTACCAAGTCCTTCATGCAACTTGGCATGACAGGAGTTCTAGGAAGATGTTTGCAATAAGAAGCTGTCCTGTTGGGCAAGAGTATGAACTCTTGCATAAAATTTAGTTGCTTAAGATTTTTCTGAAAAAGGTCCTAGTTCTTGTACATCTGTACGTAGTTTGTCTAGGCATGCAAAACGAAGAAAACCTGCAAGTCTGCAGTGCTGAAATATCAYTGCATTTAAATACCAGAATTTACTTTTTTAGGAAGAAAAGAATATAAAATGCCTTACAAACACAGGCCCGATTCACAACATTATCACAGTTGTTTAAATTCTGACCCTGCCTCCCAGCTCCTAAAATAAATTAACGTGACAGCAGTGGCCCAGGCTATCCTTATACACAGTAGCTGCAGAACTGAAGATCCCAGATTCGGAGCATTTGGGAGATTTTGAAGCTGGAGCTGAATGTCTCCCTTCATACAGGGACTTCTGAGGYACACTTCCAGATTCGAGGCAGCTCTTCGCTTTAGTGGTTGGACATAAATCCAAAGGACCTGGGTTCTGGCTAACGCCCCTCACGCCCGCCGCAGCAGCGCACGCGCCTCTCCCAGGACGCGGCGCGGTGACTCGCAAGACACAGCAGCGCCGGGCACGGAGGCGAGGACAGCGGGGGCTGAAAGCCCCGGGCCCYCCACGGGGCAGAGCCCCCTGCAAGGAGGTTTTGCAGCTTTTCCRCTGTTCCTTAGCACGAGCGTTTTGGCAGAGCCGTGGTCCAGGACGCAGACAGAACCTCACCTGCTGCACTACGAGCCCTCTCTCCGTGCTCCTTCGGAGATACCCTTTCTCAGGGCTGATAAAAACGCTGCTACTGCTTTTCCCCTGGCTCTGACASGATCGGTCGTAACCTGAAGCACTCCGGCTGGAGGTAACAAACACTGAAGAATGATATTGTGCAATATTCTGGCCAAGAATGTTTCCATTGTGTTCATGGCAAAGTCTTATTTTCAGTAGCCTACTGTTTAAATGGATGAGCCTGAAACTTGGCACAGAGGGTCTGTTAAGGTGTACAATTATTCCTGTTAGTATCATTTTGCAGCGACTTTAGTTTAGCAAAGTTATTTTTGGCAGGCATGAATCCTTCTGGCTATCAGTAGCGTCAGTACATTACGTTATCTATTTTTTGGCATGAGACTCATTTTAAGTTCTTATATTTAGGTACCACATGCCCAGTTACTATTCCTCCAGGCTGTTTCCTAGGAAATTTTACTAAACATACAAGTTCCTGCAAGAAGACAATAGCTCCGGAATGGCTGTTTATAGCAGGTGTTGGAACTGCTCCCTTCTCYGCAGTTTCAGGGTCTTTTTATATCAGCTGAATGAAGGCAAATAAATATTGCCTTGCAGAGAGCAAATTCCAAGTGCTCCTTGCACGCTGTGCACCGGCACAGTAAGACTGCCCTTTCTAAAAGCAAAGGGGCAATAATTTCACAACAGCCATCCCTAACTCAGGACTTTATTCATGTGTTTCCCTTCCAGACCTAAACACTTAGAGTTGAATTCTTCAAAGTGCTGAGCATCCACAGCCCCCAAAAGGGCAGGACAGTCCACTGATGCAGACACTCGTTTGGAAACTCATTGCTGAGCTGTGCCCACTGGGAGGACCATAAAAGAAGATAATTTGCTACTAAGGAATAGTAGCAGGGAGATGGGCTCCCTGCTCCTAGTTCAAATTTCCTATTTCTCCACGAGAATCAGTACTGCTCCTGTGCTGGGCAGCCGCCACCAAGCCCAGCTAAAGCTCTGTCAACTTTTCATGGCTTGCCTCAAGGGATTCTGTAATCCTACTAGAGTGTTTTTCAAGATTTTGTGTAGCTTCTCAGCTATACTGTGTTTGGAAGTCTGTTAACTGGCACTTTTTCCCAACCCAGGCTCAAAATACAAAGCAGGTTCAGGGCAGTCTGCACAGCATTGCTGAACTGTAATGTTTTTATCAAAGCATTTATGTAAGATGCTCATAAACGCCTGCAAGATGTCCCCTTTTGAARTGCACCATTTGAGGGACTACAGCAAATCTCCTTTGCTCAGATCCAATATGTATCTCTGCCACTTCATTCTGGAATAACATACAGGAATTCTGGCCAAAAAAAAAAGCCTGTCTACCGCTTTCCTACGTGAATTAAAGGGTCTCCTTACAGGGGCTGAAGGCAGCACATTCAAATTCTGCAGCGTTGTCACAACTCCGCTCTGGTATGCTGAAGAGACGGAGTTCATGYGGCCAGGGGAAGGGGCAGGGACCGTAAAGGGTCTTCTCTGCTCTCCCTTCTCTGCTGCTCYGGCCCGTGAGTCCCCAGCTAGTCGCACTGCTGTCGAGCGCCCTGCACAGGAGTCAGACAGGGCTGGGCTAAACATGGTTCTCAAGGGCCACTTTAGGCTCCATTAGCTTAGGTATTGCATACCTGGAAAAAAAAGAAAAAAGAAAACGCTATCACAGCTATCAGAGCACTCAGCCTCCATCGCAACTACTCACGCAAACGCGTGAGCAGAACCAGGCCCTGGCAGCGTGGTCCTCCAAATTCGAAACCTTTTTCAGCAAACATTCCTTTGGACTAGGCGAGTTGTGCCTAGGTGCGTGCTGCAACCACACTAGACCACTCGTGTCAACTCTTTTGATTAAGCATATATACAGGCGAGTTTGGTGAGCAAACTGTAAAAAATCAGTGTATGTTTGAAGTGGTAGCTGACGGGATTGGGGGAGRTACTGTCACAAAACTGAAATTAGCTTGGCCTTCTGGATATGCAGCCACTAGAAAAACCAAAATGAAAGGTTTCCATCAAGTGGGGAGGTCAGCCTTCCATTTCCCACAGCTGAGATACTGCAGAAGTTGGAGAACYGGGGGACGGAGGCGGGGGGTGGAAAACCTGCTCGTTAGGTGGCATTACAGTAGAGCGCACTGCATCACACATCCCAGCACATCTGACACGAAGCAGAGAAGAAAAAATCCCCGCAGAGAGGATTTGGTAAGATTCTGCAAGAAATCGACGAGGCTTGCCTCCCAGCATGTTGTTGCCTATCAGTTTCAGAGAGAGGAAACTCAAGAAAAATATTCATTTTTCAWAAAAAGACAAGAGCACCAGCACAGCTGTTCCCTGGGAAGCTCTTGGGGTAACTAACTGGTCCTTCCCTGTAGTGCATGGGGGACTGGAGCCACACGGTCCTTGGAGGTGGCCCCTACAATGCCCACAAACCCACGGCGTGCCAGCCGTGCCAGAGCCCACGCTTGCAATTGCTCCTCTGCTAGAGCATGCGGGGCCGCACATGAGATGGCCACACCAGAAAAGGGGTGGGGTGAGACGCAAGCACTTACAGCCAGTCTAGAGACCTGTCCTTCACAGGAGGGCATCTTCACAGAAACAAGACAGACCACAAGATACAAAGATTTTTCACTAGACATGACCTGAGCCTCAAGAAGGTTTCATACTCTTGTGTGTTTCTTGTGCTCTCCTCCGAACATCTGCTGTTGGGGGCAGCAGAGTGCCAGGCGGACCTTCGGCACGGTCCAGTACAGCCGTTCTTACGGGACATCAGGTGCTGAGGCCGTGGGCTGTCTTCATGGAGCACTCCGAAAGCGCAAGCCAGGCTGAGGAGAAAGCACCTGCATGTAGTACTAATGTAGGTCTTGCTGCTCCAACGCCTGTGCATAAAGAAATACCTCAGAGTATTTACCAAAAATTGCCGGTGTGTAAGCTATAATTTAAGGGGACTGGCAGCAGAGCTAATCCATATATGCATATTTCAGTTTGAGAGCTGTTTTGACAGCTCTTTGGTAACATCCCATTTTAGGTTCGCTCTGCGAACACTGTTCAGCAGGAACTATTTATAGATGAGTAAACAACGCGTCATACGCAATCTGCAGGCGAACAAYTATGGTAAAGAGCGGTTTGTCCGAGCTGACTGTGGCGGTTATCTTTCTGCAGCGGATTAAAGTGGTTCCGACCTACTGCAGAGCTGATCTGCGGATTAGGGTTGAGCACGAACCTGCGCTCCTGGCGAGGGGAAGGGCTCGCCGGCCAGCACAGTCAGCTGGCTGCACTGCGGCCACGGAAATACCGAATACCACGGAAATGCCTCCTCACCCCCCAAGCAGGCCCTCGGCAGGGAGGCCGCTCCGCCGGCGGAAGCGTGCGCGTGAGCAGCTGCCCCGCGGCGAAGYGAGGGCCCTGCGGTTGGGCCCTTGCCGCGGAGGGACCGGAGCGATGCCGGGCTTTCACAGAGGAGACGAGCACGCCCGCAGGTCCTCGGAGCGGGTCGCTCGGCCGCTGCTCTGCGGCCGCTAGCGCTAAAACGCAGAGGGAAGGCAGCGCCTGGGAAGGGCAGCCGCTCCTCGCCCCCGGATCACCGGCCGCCGCTCGCACGCAGCCCGCGCTCCTCTAAGCTCTTCAGCCACTAAGAGTTTCCACTGGCGGGCACCGCCCGCCGCTCCTCGCCTCCGCGTCTTTCCCTGATGTCAGATTTAACCGGACAGCAATCGATTTCACGCGAAAAGCGCCCTCCTGCCAGAAACACATGCACTGAGGAGGCGCAGGGCCGGGCGGGACGGCCAGTCCTTCCTCTGCTCCTCCCGGCGTGACAGCACAGCAGTGAGGTTAAACAGCAGAAGGGCAGGGCTGCAAGGTCATTTTCCTGTTGAGAGTCTTTCCTTGGCAAACAACAGCGGTTTTCACGTGATCGCGGCGCTCACCCCCCCCACGCACACAGTGCTTGTGTGTTTAAGCRGCAGTGTCACCATGTCACTCCCTTTTCCATCTGTTAACCTCCAATAAAGCTGTTTTTAATAATCTGTTGATACTGAATTAATAAGGATGCTTGTTAAATTCAAATTCACTATGCATTTAAAATGCGGCTATTTGCGAGCGCGCACCCTCCAYACGTGAGGCGGCTGCGCGTGCGGACCGGCCGCGGCCCCTGGTCACCGCCGAGCACCTCGCGTGTCTCGGCGCCCCGGAGAGGCGTTGCTCACGAGCGAGGCATCGGGGCTCTCAGCACGCAAGGGGAAGTGTGCTCCTCACCGGAAAAGCACGGACCCAGGCGTTATTGCGTTACAGCTGTGCCCAGGGGCTCAAGGGACCTCGGGGCTCCCGGGCGCCGGGCACGGACCAGCACGCGGGCAGAAGCGCTGCCCCGAAGAGCTCCGGTCTGAGGAGGCARGCAGGCTACGGGGAGGAAACGGCGGGCGGCAAGGGGACGTGACTCAGGCGGGATCGTAAGGCAGGTCAGCAGCAAAGCTGGAAACCGGGAAGACGACCGCGGTTTCCCGATTCGCAGGCGATCGTCCCACTAACCACGCCGCGCGGCACGGGTAGTTACACTGCAGCAGCCTCGCAGCGTGCCCCTGCCACGCAGTCCCGCCCCGACGATCATCACCTCCGGTATAATTTAGTTGCAGATCACAAACTCAGCATGAGTCAGTAACGGCAGCTCTTGCAAAAAAAGMGCAAACAACAAATTTGTTTTGTATAAATACAGGAATTGCTGAAGGATACGTGAAGCAATCCTTCGGCTGCTCTCAGCTCCACAGGGCCGCGGCCTGGGGCTCCAGGCATGAAAGAAGGTACAACCCCCCCTGGGAAAACTAAGAGAAGGGAAAGAGAAATGATGGGAGCTCTGACGAGCCCGACCTGTGGGGAAAGRCTGAGAGAACTGGGTTTGTTTAGGCTACAGAAGATAAGACTGAGGCACAACATGACAGCACTTTTAAGTATGCAAAAAGTGGCTACAAAAAAGAAGGGTGTAAACGRCCAGTGACTATTGTGGAAAGGACAAGTAATAACAGGTTCACATTTCAGCAAATCAAAGTTAGGTTAGTCATCTCTAATAACTGCACTAGATATTCAGGAGGCTTCTGAGTTTTCCATCTCCAAATGATTTCAGGAATATGCTGCACTGACTTCAATCAAGATGAGTTTGGAAGTTAATCCTGCCTTAGGACAGGCAAACCTTGAGGTCTTTTCTGGCCCTGTTTTTCATGATACTTGAAATATACTCTCACTTCTTAGCAGGGCAGACTTATAACCCATTTACTACAACATGCCACAAAGTAGTCTAGATGGAGCCCTGGTAGAAGCCTGAAGGCATCTTTCAGAGAAGGAAAGAGAAAGAATAATCCTGATGTCTCATAATGAGACTACTTAAGACTGCACTGGACATACTCTAGGTATAAGCCAAATGTTGTCCCTCTGACAGCAAGCCATTAAAATGGCATTGAGACTTTGCTCATTACTGCAAGTGGTTGCCCTTGCAAACGTTTGCAGTTAGATGATGCCCATTCCACCTCTGCCAATCTGCACTTGAGAGCTGATGCTTTCCTTGTCTCATGTTACCTGTAACGTTCTGCTATCCAGAAAATACCTGCAGCTACACAAATGAAATCCCCTTGATTAGTACAACATAAGTAACTGCAACCTAGTCAGCTCTCTTACTGCTATGCAAGGATGTCAGCTCATCCTTAGCAACGTGCTTATTTTTGTTCTCCAGTGAGGACACTGTTGGTTATGATGATGCATTTTTGCAGAACAAAAACACTGACAAGTCACTGTGTGTGCATCTAGAAAGTTATTTCCAGTATTACAATCTGGAAAAACAGCAGTAGGAACTCACACCAGGCAGCGGTTTCATGGTTTCCATTTCCTTTTGCAGAAGGCGTAGCCTTACAAAAAGGGCAGGTATAGAGATATCTGATCTCACACACAGATTTGCCACTTGCTGGTTTCTCTTCAGAAAACTGAAGCATGTTGACTTTGTCCAGGCAAAATAAGACAGGGTTCACACCTGCAAGGAAAAGGAAATCTACCCCAAATTCATAGGTCCAGACTAGCCTTCCAAACACCTGCTGCTCTGCTCGTCCTCCAGGCTGGCAGAGGGCTGCTGCCCAACTACCCCCAGCAAAACGGCACGTCTGACTCGGCCAAGGTCCCTGCTGGAAACTCTCGTCTTGTTGCCCTACAGCAGCTCCACGTCCTGCTCCATGCAGCTCCAGCGCAAGGCCGGGGCCTCAGCCACGTGTCCCCCCAGGGCGCAGRAAACCCTGAACAGGTTAGCTGCAAAACGTCAAGCTCCCCAGTTAGTTGCAAAGGTGTGCAGAGCCGTTTCTAAGCTTTGAGTAACACCTCCCTCTTGTTTTTGTGCTGTTTGTAAGGGCAGCAGTAAAGAGCTCAGATCCTACATGGAGCCTGTGCTATACAAGCAGGAGCCGTCCTTTTTGCGAGCTCTTTCCCCCCTGCTCTCAGAGCAACCTGGGAAACAAAACCTGAGCACAGGTTTATGGTCCCTGCCAGGCCCAACACTAACCCACGCGGTTACTGCATGCTAAATTTATAGACTTGGGCTCCCAGCCTCACCTGGGCCCTCCAGGTCACCCAGAGCCAACTTCCTCCTGCAGCTCTGAGACGGTCAGAGAACTGCACAACTTCTTTTCACTGCTTTTTCAAAGGCAGACGCAGGTCTTCATGTGCTTTTAGACACTTTGTTTCATGTCCCATTTGTTTTTCACAAGTTGGGTATTGTAAAAGCAGCTGAGGATGCRCATATGAAATTACTCTCTGTTTGTGGAAAAGTTCTGTCTCCATTTCTATGCTGCTGTGTTCATTTATAGGACCAGCACGGGTGAAAGGCTGTGAAGCTCTACACTGCACAAACAAAACAGTAAGCAGTTTCCCCTAGCTTAGATATAGAAAGGTCTCTGCAGCAGCTTTTTATTTATACTTGATTCTGCTCATGCCACCTTCGCATTTCTTTCTGAGAAATGGCAAGATGTAATTACAGCAGAAGTTCTTGCGGGAGGATAATGGAGAATTTGGAGAGTAGGTGGGATAAGCGCAGCAGGCAGATGGCTGCTCTGCCAAGCAGAAAGTGTTCCTCTGGATCCTGCTGTCGCTGCTCGTTTCAGAGAGCACATCCTCTGCAAGCAGCCTGCAGCCTGCACGTGCACGGTCACCTTTTTGTCAGCTCCAGATTAACTCGGCTAGACAGGAGGCTGCAGTGCCCACGTAGCAGCACCAGTGCACACCAGAGATCTCCCTGCAAACCCCCTACCYGAGCTGGCCATGGGGCAGGGTTAAAATTGGGCACGTCAGTGAGCTGTGGTCTGGTGCCCGATGGGCRCAGGACCGTCCGAGCTGAAGCAGTGTCTGAAGGGGCTCGAGCCGAAGTGGCACCAAGGAGGGGCTTCCTCCGGAGCAGCCCCGGATGCCAGAGCAGGACTTGCTCCCAGTCAGGCCAGAGCTCTGCAACAAACTCTTCCAGGATCTAAGAGCAATCATGGCATTCATGCTAAGCATATTTCTTTGACCTTGCCATATCAAACATAAATATACAACTCCACAGATATTTGCAAAATAAACCAGAACATGCCCAAACAAGAATCTGCCGGCCTTCCCCCAGCTCCAGGGGGGCAGACCCAGGCCAGCAGACAGAGTATTCCTTCTGCTTCGCCCTCCACCATTGCCAGCTGCTCACTCTGCAGCTCAGCAGCCGTGGAAAAGGCTGCCCAGGACAGCCCAGCATCCTGGCCCAGGCAAAGCACACCCCGACTCAACCTGCCAGCGCCCCAGCTTATGTTACTGGAGTTCGTGCAGAGTCTCGATATTAGCAGAACTGGGAGCAGGGCTTGGCCTTTAAAAACTGATCCAAAGCCAAGTGAGTCCAGTAAAAGCCTTCACTCATGATAAACATTAATGAAAAGGGGACCTTTGAGTGGTATGAACAGCTGTAGCAAATAGAAAGTTTCACCCCAGCTTGGTCTTATTTCTGTTGCAGGCACRGTAATATTTTATTTGTTAGGGATCAATTGTAGCCAGCTCTTGGGCAAGGACTAAGTCYGTGTTTGCCTCAACCAACTCCAGCATGAAACACAAAGCTTTCGAACAGCCCACCCACAYGTGTTTCCACATGGATCCAATTTCCCTTTGGGGAGCATCCATCCCCACATATACCCTGACTCCCATTTAAATATTCACAGACATCCTGCTTTCTCTCTCTCTCTCATTAATTCAAGTTTTCAGAGCCAGCTCTTGCAGAAAGCGCCCGTCCAAGGGCCGCCAAGGCTGTCACAAGCCGGCCGCTCTGGAGAAAGCCTTGCAAACCCTGTTCAAGGCAGCGATTCTCCAGGAGTGTCGGCAGGCTGTTCCTGCCCGCAGCAGAGAGAGGCACCCTCGGAGCGTGCCCTGCCAGGAGAGGCCGTGCTGCGGCGCCGCTCGGACCTTCGGCGGGCACGTGGCAGCGCCTCCGGGCTGGGATAGCACCAAGGGGGAAGGCACTTCTCAGCAGCAGCTGCCAAGGCCACGTTTGCGGTGCCTGGGTAAACCTGGGACCATAGCATAGGCTTTGGCAAACTGAGAGCGAGATGTGGATTACTCAGAAGGTCAAAAGCTCTCCTTGTTTTTTCCCCGCACGCTGTCATTCTCTAGGAGCACCTTCAGGAGGGCGCAGCACCCCAGGGCTACGTTCCCCTTCTCGCGAGGCGCCGAGGGAACTGCTGCGCGCGCAGGCTTGGCCTCCGAGGACGGCCGCAGCAGCGGCCCACAGCCCTGCTACCAAGGCCTGCTGTCGCGAACACAGCTGCTCCCAGGAACTGGTACATTTTTCAAGCTTGTTTTCCAAATAATARGAAATATGGAACTTTTTTAAAACAATTCACATTCGTATTTCAGAAAAAGCCCCAGCTGAAAACAACACGAGCGGAGCGATCGTCCATGAGAGCAAAACCCAACTTTTGCTCTCGCTGCGAGTCGGGCACTGAACTTTTAACTTTACCAAACTTCTGTTTCATTTAATTCCCTGCCGCCAAGAGCAAAAAGATTTTTTTTTTTTTTGAATTTTTTGGAAGCACTCTGAAACAAGAATATTTTCTTATAAATTACTCCTCAGGCAACTCCCTAATGTGAATTCCTCAAAGTGAAAGACTGGACAAGACTTTTCACTGTCTTGCCTGTTTGCACGCAGGATAAGGTGAACATCAGTCTAAGTACAGTTAAGGAAAATCAGAAGAAAACCTTGATGCTGGGTAAACAGCCGAGAGAGACCTGCAACCGCCCAGCCGCTCCGGTCGCAGCTCGGAAGGTGTGTTTGCGCAAAATTTGCACCTGGGGTACACGGCAGCAATAAACCCATAAAACGTTAATCTGTCAACCAGCACTCTCCTATGGGGATTTAGCCACTCTGTTTCAAGAAGCTAATGATGTGAAAGAACTCATAAATTTACTTGATACATAAAACAGGGACCTAGCCAAGTTCTGCTTTATTTGCAACATCCATTAGCTTAATTGCTAACTACARGTATACGTTAGAGGACAGAGAGTGTGGTCCAGTGTATAGTCTGCTAGGTAATCCTAACTCACTGTTTTTTTCCTCAAAGGTTTAATAAAGGAAGTGTGGCCTTATCCAGTGTAGAGTGGCTATAGTTGAATTCAATTAATTATTTTTTAAATCCAGACTAAGAGGCAACATTTTTCAAAAGCCTCCCCAAAAATAAACAAAAGACAAATGTTTTACGGTGTGCCCACAAATTCCTAGCCAGTCTTTCTAAACACTCGACATAGTCATTAGAAGACTGTGTGAAAAATAACAGTCATGCAAGAAACTAYGTGCATGAACAACTTCAGCAGCTGCTCCTGTGTTCTGGTACAAAGTGTATATTTGCATATTCTAATGTGATGCCACAAGTTGAATGGAAAAACACAAAACAAAACAAAAGCTTCCTTTTGAGAGTCATGCCCTCTCGCAAAGTGAATAAGCAGCAGGTTAACGATCGCAGAGCCCCACTGGATCACTCRCTTTTCCTGATTTCCAGGAGAGCCAAGGAGGGAATGGGTCCTTTCAGCATTCACTGCTTCCCAGGAAGCTAATGTGGAACAGTTTGCTCTACGTACCCACTGCAAAACACTTAAAATGGTTATCACACACTTCCTAGAGGATGTGAGAAAGGCAAGACAGAATTATTTGCCCTCTTGCAGAGGTGAAGTGACAGCACGCGCAGCACTGGAGCTCGTCTTCGCAAGAGCATTAAGGAGAACCTAACTCGCTCAAGACACCCACTGCACGAGAGACTGCTTCTCCCTCCAGGCCACGGCGCGGCTACCAGCCTCTCAGCATTACCAGGCATCRGGGAGAGACCCCGGAGCACGTGAGTGTATGTAAAGCAGCACCTGGTTTCACAGAGACAACCCCCTCACGATAAACTCCAGTAACCACACCTGTGGGTTTGGACTTCTGTGGGGTTTTGCATACTCTTATTTAGCCAGCTCTGTTGGTGTTTTCTTACAGTTGGCTTACAGCTAATTCATTTCCATTTCCTAGGTTTCTTCTCCTCCCTCTCTCAATTTCTATTAGGGTTTTTTCCCCAAKGGTTTCCTGATGGCCATTTCCTTGAGCACGTCTTATTATTCTGTCCCGYTTTTGTTCCCACTCCTTACCGGCCGCCTTTCACTCTCCCTTCCTCCTCCTCACAAAAACCAATTCTCACTTTTCTTAGATCACTTCCTTGTTTCCTTTTCACTCTCCTCTCCTCCTACTCCCATCTCAGGAGTTTCATCTAGGGCTTTTAATAACCTGCCCATTTCTCCCACAACCCAGTGCTGGTTCCCAGCTCTGGTGGCTTTGGCAGGAAATTCTTYGCCAGGCTGTCCCAGACGGAGCGCCAGCCCGCGTGCCGGGGCCACGGCGCGCTAATTAGAAGAGCTGTGCTGGGTTTTAACAAAGACCCCTTGGTGCAGCAGCAAAGGGAGCCTTCAGCAGTAACAGAGCAGTCTTTGCAGGGAGGGGAAGAGCGCAGCCACCTTTCACAAGCAGCAGAACAACCTTGGAGGAAGAAGGAGGTTTCCTGGGGCGGGCAGGCACATTGTCCTCGGCTCTCTCCAGGCGCTGGTGACAGCCACTGTAACTGGCAGTTTGCAGCCAAACCGTGAACTTACATGACCCAGCCCCAACACCCAGAGCTTGCTCTAAACTTCCTTCCACCCAGCGCTTTGTGAGCTGATGAGAGGAAGGAGAAGGAAGAAGAAGAAAAAAAAAGACTCCTACCTCTGCAGGCTGCTGGGGCAGCATTTTATTATTATTATTATTAAACTCCATTAGAAAGCAGGGGTGGTTTGGCAAATTCCCACACCATGGCACACAGCCAGGGAGCTCGAGTCTGGCAAGCTGCACTTGCTAGGCCAGCAAGGTTGCATACCTCACGCAGCGAGTATCGGCCTGCTTTGTACCAGGGACTCGCCTCCCTCCCAGCAGGCGCTTCTCAAAGGGCCAGCGCAGAAAGGACCTGTCCGTCACATGGCCTGGATGAGTGRAGGCACAGCATCAAAGAGGTGCATTAGGCTGCTTGCCAACTAGGCGTGATAAGGGGCTGATGGACACACACGGATTAAACCCCCTTAAAAACCCGGAGGGCAGCGGACAACGCAGGTCTCTGCTGAGCTGCAGTTTGCAGGGTAAGGCTAACCCAGAAACCGTCAAGAGAGAGCTTGAGCTGATTCCATCAGGAAGTGTCACTGATGTCATCTGGGCAAGCGCTGACGTATCCTGTGAAGCCCCAAACCAAAAGGAAACGCACTATTAAATTTGAATTGCAATGCCTAATTATTCCAACAGTTTTTGTGAAGGTCTGAGAAATCATAAAGCTATCAAGCCTGGGTACACATCTGACCTTGCACTGTGAGCAGCTGGCACACTGTATGGCAGCCTCTTGACATATGTGTTCCCAAAGGCAAAGCTTATTCTCTAGATCAGCACTGGGGTTGGAAGTAGGTAGAGCAGGAATCTCTTAAAGAGGCTTAATGACGTGAGTGCCTGTACCGGCAGAGGACTAGACTTGATGATTCAGATCCCTCTTTGTACTGCGTTCCTACTCCTAAAGCTTGTGCTTCCTTGACATGCAGAAGACTTGCAAATTGCTCACACAAGGCAAGGGCTAGGCAGGAAATTTGAGTAACACATCACCGTGAAYGTGCAGATAACCCATGGCCCTGAGCAGAAACATCTGGTTGCCAAAGTCCTAGATCCACCACAGGACACTCAAAATGTGTTAGTCACCAGCACATGCATCTGCAAAGCACACTGGAGGATCTGTGTGTGGCAACTGAATCAAACTGAAAACGTAACTTGGCTAGCGCACTAGTACATGGTGTACTCCAGCACAGAGAGCAGAGYTGCAGAAGCAGGAATGCCCATCCGTGTCAAACATAGCTGTTAACACAGTGCATTTCTTCCTCTGACTGCTTTGCTTTATTCTCAACTAAAGTTCATTCTGTTGTTGCTAAAGGATACAACCAACTGTTTAGAGTCCTGCTGGAGTGGTAGCAACCCTCCAAGCGTGACAGGAAGGGAAGCCTGGCAGGAAAGGACCTCTGCAGTGGACAGATGCTGCTGCTTGTCTCAAGCTACACTGTTGATCTGCAGGAAAAAAGCTGGCTTGCTATGATAGTGCCACATCAATGCCACAGCCTGCCAAAGGTTGAAGGTGGTTTAACAATCACCTGGGAAGGAGTTTGCCCTCCTCTGGTATGCGCACAGGACAGAAAGCTCACAGCTGAGACCAAAAGCCTTAAGAAACACGCTTATTTTCATCCACTACAAGACTTACTCAGGCAGGCTATGCCAAAATGGTATTTTTGTACAGGTAATTAGAGACAGCCCCTTCCTCTCAGCTATCTAAAAGACACTGCTGGGCCTGTATGTGTTTTCAGTTCATACGTTTTCTCCCTCCCTCTCTCGTAAGATCAAAAAGAGRCCCCATATTTAACAACAAATCAGCAGGAGTCCCGAAGGGCATGTCCACATTGCAGCCATTTTGCCCCATTGCTCTGTCAAACTAGACATTAGGTATCAAAGCAGATGCAGAATTCCTTCCCCATYCAGGTTATGTTGTTTGATGGGAATGCCAGCATCTCTAACCTGCCCTGTACCTTAAGGCTGTGCCTAGACTGCAGTATGGACAGGTGAATGCAGGAGAGGTTCACTAGGAAAACCAACAAGGCAGGTACAGCTGGGCACCAACACTGGGACACAGCATCACTGATAACACTTGACTTGGATGGATTGCTTCTAAGGTAAAGAAAGAGAGAAGTTCAGTCTTGAAGCCCATCCATGCCTTGGYCAGTCATAGCTGAGGCAGTCAACAAGTCCAACATGTGTCCATGTAAACAGCAAACAAGAACAACTTCCTTCATGTCTAGTAACCTGAGTCAGTGTCCTGTCATGAGTACATCAYGGTGTTACTGTAGGTCCAGAAACCTATGATATTTAGATGCACAGCTTATTCATCTTTAAAACACTGCTGAGAAAGATCTCAAATCCATCCTGGATGGAGTTCAGTAAACATTTTAGGCTGGTTAGCTTCAGAGGTAAGAAGACTGCATAAATTCTAACAGAAAAGAAGCAAAACAAAATAAATCCAAGTGTAGTATCAATGCATGAGAATGTGTTCCTTGTGAAAAAAAAAAAAAAAAAAAAAAAAAAAAAAAGAGGAGAACATTTATAATAGCCTAATTACATCTGAAACAACTTGTACCCAGATAGCCGAAGAGAAGGGAGCCCAAAAGAAATTTAGGAAAGAATAAAGAATAATCCTTAGGTCAATTTGACATTTGTTGTCCTGTGTATGGAAAAATATTCTCATAAAAACAAACTTCCTAGCCATATGAGAATAAAAAATAATTCAGAGAACCTTTTTTGGTTGTCATCATGTTAGTGTGGAGATGATATTGTTGACCGTTATTGACAGTGACAAAGAACCACAATCTCAGAAAGAGATGCTTTCTAATTCTGTAACTAAGTCCCCAAATCTTGTCACCATGCAAGAATCACAACTTTTCACAGATGGGGAGAGGTGAAAGGTGCTAGGAAAAATGCACTGCGTGCACTACCAGGAAGCATAAAACTCCTTCTGCTTTTATGTTTTGTTTCAGTCTAATGAATTGCATGCAATAACTTGACTTTTTGTAGCCTGACTCACRAAGTTTCAGCACTTAGAGCTGGCAATATGGTATTCCCCTCCAATAGGGGGGAACACTGGAACAGAGTGTGACCGGTCTACCTTGACACTGACTGCAGAAGAGTCTCACGTCAGGGAAGACAGCACACCCGACTCGACAGAAGAGATCACTCCACAAAGCCTGGGAAAGGAGAGGCCTTCGCGTTCTACCAGAGAGCAGCTTTACGTCACCACCTTTTGTTTTAACATCACTCCGAGAATGCAAGTTACTATAGCAATGAGTTGAGATTTTAAGCTCTGGTATGCCTTTGATCAAGGTATACTTTSTTCTCGTATCCATTTCCCTGCCACCCCCTGTTCTCTGGGAAGACAATCGGCAAAATCCGTAACCCTGCAGAAGCCCAAGAACACAGTGTTGGAGGATTGTTCCACATACTAATCCAGGGAGCAGCGCTGGGCTCGTGCAGGGGATCCTTTCAGTCACGTCCCTCAGTTGTTATGCACTGCTGTTCCKATCATGGCTGAAGTTTTATGG
Organism: Rhea americana; assembly: GCF_003343005.1. NCBI lineage: Eukaryota > Metazoa > Chordata > Aves > Rheiformes > Rheidae > Rhea > Rhea americana. The sequence continues at coordinate 1,582,177 of NW_028186173.1, forward strand.
AAGTCACCGGGAGAGCTACTGCACATTAACCCTTACRATCTTCTGTCAAGAACTGCATCGATTTACGGTCTCACTTGTCACCACCACTACTTCTAAATCCCTCTGCACTAAGTTTGGAAATGAAATGATTCCATTTCCAATCTATACACAACAAAAACTGATAATGGGGCAGGATGATCTTGGATATAAGGATAAGGAGAAACTTYTTCACAATGAGGACAGTCAGGCAGTGRAACTGGACAGTAGGTTGCCCAGAGAGTTGTGCAGACTCCATCCTTGCAGGTTTTCAAGACCAGGTTGGTTAAATCCCTTAGCAGCCTGGTCTGAACTCATAGGTGACCCTGCTTTGAGCAGAAGGTTAGACTACAGCCCTCTTGATTCTTAATTCTCATCTGAATTATCCTATGACCTACTACGATGTTTCTTCAAACCACTCCACCTCCCAAAATATTCCTGATGCAGTACAGTAGTCTTCAAAAAATCTGTAAGGAGAAGATGGGGAATATTACACTCAAAGATTATTTCTCTTTAAAGAAATCTAGCTTTATGGCCCCTGGATATCACCAGAACAAGAGACAAATGCCAAAATAGAACCATGTCTGGGGCCCCAACCCAAACATTTTACAGCCCAACTAGACACAAACCTCTGTTAGGAAACAGATTCATACYGACAGTGAGCAAAGGGTCCGCAAGTGAATGAAGAACGGATTGGAATTACAATGATCTGGCTGTTTATACTCAACATTTCAGGTAGCTGGCAATTAAGTGTCACCTTAATAAGCAATATTTTGATCTACTGCCCAGCTGCCAACTCAGAACATAGTTTAAAACTGTTTCCTGTGCAGTTACTGAAACTCCGTTGGCCTTATGTTCAGTACAGTTCGTTTTATGACAACGTTCTCAGTCATAGCTTCATTGTACTCAGACATCCACCAGTGACTGAAGCAGATGTAACCACATTTCTCACTACGGCCTAAGTAAGAATTTGAACTTCTGCTTCCAGATGTAGAAGCCCAAAGTGTTAACCTGGCAGGTTTCCTGAAGTACACACTGTAAGTTAATTGAGCCCTCCTGGGATCCAGATCTGCCAGTGTACACACAACATTTTACAGTCTGTGCTCCAGTTTCCCCGTAAGTCTGGAAATAACTACAATCTAGCCAAGCCTGGCAGTCCCACCCTGGCTAGAAACTCCCTCTCAGCAAACACATGTTGATTACTGACATCTCCAGATGGACCACCTGCGCTATAAGTTACACTGATTGGTCTTTGATAATGATTTTGCTTTACCCAAAGCTTGTCATCACCCCCTATTTAAATAACGTCATATTGAGATCTTTATTGCAAATATTCATTTTTGTCTAGTTTCATCCTTGAATTGCTGACAAGTGACTATCCAAAATAGGACAAGAAAGCATTATTATTTATTTGTGCAGTGTTAAATCCAGAGACACTATTCAGAAGTCACAGCACAGCATTGTGCAGGGTCCTGCACATCTACACAAGGTAACAAATCCTGCCTCAGAAAATTTGTGCTCTAATACAGACAAAAGTTCACTTCAATAACAAACAGTAAGGGGGAAGTGGGAAGGGTGAGAAACAGAATAACAATTATTTAAATAGACAATCTGTGATCACTGCATGAGGGTTTCAGTTCAGTTATATTTTGCATATTTTATACATATGCACACATACACACATAGGGAGAATTGCAATAGCCCCCACCAGTTCTCCAAGCCTCTGTTGAAAAACCTAGCAGGAATCTCCCATTAATGAGGTTTGGATCAGGCCCAGTCTCTATTCTCTGATTAGAATTGGTTCCCAAGGAGGATTTAGTAATAGCTAGTTTCTCAGAGCACTCTGCTGAGCTGTCCCTTAAGCAACTGGTGATATGGAAAGAACTGTGCTGATGCATGTAGGAGGTAATTAACAGTGTACTTAGTGATTACGGGCATGTTCTGTTCCTGCTAGATTCTACCCTGACACTCATGCAACTCCATTGATTCTGTCAAGGTCCTGCTATGTAAGCAGGCCTGAAGGCAGGTTTCGGTCTCCCAGATAAACTTGCTGTAAGAAAGAGAACTTTGTAAAATGACTATTTATGTTAATCAAGGTGGGTGACTGACCTCCTGGTTTGAACTTTGGGTTAGCTTACCCAGGGTGCGGCYGGCTGCAAATCTGAGCACGTGTTCTCCTTGGTGTGGCACACACCCATTTCTGTCAGGAAGTCTGACAGGCTTCCTCCCAGGCTTTTTTTTTGTCTTTGCTGATGAAAGCCAAGATTATTCTTCTACTAACTCTGGGAGATTATAGGAAGACACTGGCGCATTGTCCGCATCCAGCTGGTTTGCCTTGCATTCACAGCGCAAGGCGAACCACGACACCTCTCCTAGGAGGCCCTCCTTCCTGCAGGCCAGCCACACCGTATTTAGTAGCTGTGAAAGGCTGGCGTCCGAGCAGCGACTAAGGGTGCAGCAACATGAGTTAGCAGTACGGTGAAGAGGCTGATTCGGACACCGCAAGTCTATGACTGCGGCTAGCGACTTATTTCTTCTTTTGTGTTCGCATAACTGATCTTGACCACGCAACTTCAAACTTACACAAGCATGAAAGGGGAAATCAAGGCCTTCGCCCTCAACAGAGGGCCATGTGATTCTATCTGCCTATGGTAAGGAGCTGCTGGTTTCACAAGCCTTTGTGAGATGATTTATACTTTTGGAATAGGTTGGCATGGAAACTACACAAATATTGTCAATATATTGTCAGTGGCATATTGGCAAAGCTTGTTATTATCTTCAACCCTTGCTTACGATGAAAGTCTAACGATGTCAAAGTAGAGGAAAACTGCCATAAGAACGTTACAAGGCAGTGAGCACATTGCTCTGGGAGCAGTGCAGTGAACAAATCATCCTGAGAGCCTTAACTGTAGAATTTGCCAGTTTAAGACACAAGCAAAACTATTTTATACAATAGTCTCCACAGAAGAGTTTTGGCTGGAGATTGTACAAAGTCTAGTAGAGCAAAATCAGTTGTTTCAGTTGTTCAGAAGAGGAGGTGGTGGTTTTTCCTAGCAGCCTGACAGTGAACAGCATTAAATATAACTGTATTGCTTCTAGTCTTAGAGTCAGAACTTCTGCCTTTTAATGGCAGCTGGTTGTCTGGTGGTGTTGGAGACTACCTACAAGCAGCCTCTAGCTTGACCTTAATGGCTTACTCTCGGGGCAGTGTCTGCAGAGCATCATCAGCTCTAGAGTTTTTTGATGAAATCCCTTTGTCTTGTCAAAAAAACACATCTTTCCTCAGGCTGGTAAGAGCCTGAGGGAGAATGAGAGCAAAGGATCGTTCGGGGGAGGTTTGTTATAATCTCTCTACAGAGATTCTGCTACTGTATTACCTGTGCATATGGCCGGGGTTGGCAGTGTGACTATCATTCCTTGAGTCTGTCTGAGGCAGGGGAATGCAGAGGAGCTGCTGTGCTCCCAGTCCTGAGGTAGTCCAGCMCAGAGCTGCAAGGGGAAATTGTACAGGCAGTAGGACTGCATTCAACAACTCAGGAGGCCCCACTCAGTCCAGCATGTTCACACTAGGCCTCTCATGTCCTAACCTTAGTTCACTTTATGGAGAGATGAGTTGGAAGACAGAGGGATTCCTATGGATCTTGTTAATCTAGCACACACACACAGGAAAGCACAGTTTTAAAATGCAAATAAGAGACAATATTGTGGTTAATTGATCTGAGCTAACATTTGAGGACAAATAATAAGAACTATCCATTACCGACACCTCCTGCCTTCTTAGGCGGGAAGTTGCTGGTAGAAGACAAATACTCCTACACTCCAACTGCTATAAAAGCCCTTTGGGAACAGGAGGGACAAAACAATGTGATCTTCTAGAAGACAGCATTACAGCATCTGAGAAAAAATATGACTGATTTCCCCAGCAGTTGCTTGAGAACTGAGGGAAGTCTTCACTTCCCAGCATGAGACTTTGTATTCTTGTAATGTACCCTGTATAACAGATGAGTCTTCCCACTCTCAGCAGCAGTTTCATGTTCCATAGTGATCCTGTTTATCTGAGTTATAAAATTGGCCAGAAGCCATTGATGGGGGGTAGGGTACTACTAAACATGAAAGCCACAAGAACATCAACCTCTTTTTCAAAAAGATGAAAAAGTGAACAGCTGGAGCCAGTTTCCTTCTCACTAAACAGATTTACTTCCATATGTCTCCCTAGCAACATTATGGAGTTTCTCATCTCCTTGCTGCTGATGTAGATTGGGAGTTTCTGCAGTTCACTGAAKGTTGTTATACCTGGAGCTTAGCAACTATATCACCTGGAAGTATAAAAAGATTGAAGCATTTCCTTGCTCTGCATATGTATTAAAATGCTGTTTGTGTAGAACAAAGTAAAAGAAGGAACARTTTTAAGTTTAGGAAATTGTATGACAATTTGGTTAAGAAATTAAATACGCTATGTTCTATTCGTGCATGTCTATTTATAGTGAAAATTGGTAACTTGTATGTGCCAGAATGCAAACAGTGGAAGGGCTTAGAGGTACCTTACAGGATAGCTTATCACAGGACTGACAGAACCACTCTATATATGTGTGTCCATGTGCATACATATATACACACATTATAAACTATAAATGTAATATAGTGTCCTCAAGCCAATCGGTTTAGCAAATAGAGCCTTAYTTACTGCTGGATCAGTTCCCAGCCTGTCAACCTCCAAGGTGTTGCCACAGTCTCCAAGAGCAGGGATGTGCATTAAGTGTTACTCATGAAACACCCTGACAATACAACACACTTCTACTCCTTGCAATAGCAACCACCCTGCTTCCCTCCACCTCTTCCACCTGGACAGCAGTGCTTGTGCTGCAGCAGGCAATATTCTTTCCATCATCTAGAGGCTGCGCAGACAATTGGTGACAAACATACAGTTTCATCTTTCTACCCCAATTCCATTATAGTCAAACAAAATGCACTCATCAGCGCACTACCACCTTAGAGCACTGGGATTCCCAAGCTATTGCTTCAGCTACTGCAGGAAACCCTGCTTATCATAGGAAAGAGAAAGTAAGCCAAAAGATTTAACAGCTCTAAAATTGAGACAATCTAGACTTGACTTTATCACCAGCTACAATTCATTCCTCCACAAACCAACTCACGTTTCTGAAATCATCCCTCGATCAAATAGGCTACAACAAATGACCAGCTCATCTGGGCATCTTCACAAGGGCATCTTCACAAGGGCATCTTCTATCCTACCACACCAATGCAGAACTCCTTCCTCAACACAAACTCCCTCAGGTTTTAGTGCTCTCTTGTACTGCCAAGAGCCTCAGAAGAGATTGGTAGTTAATTGGAAACAGCTGCTYGGATTTTCCTTTCTTCTGGCCTACCAGATGGTTTGAGCTACTGCAGGTAGCAAGGAGTAACACAATGTGATGGAAACAAGTAGGAGTGTTGGTGAGAGTAACTAATTCTCTCCTATAGCAAAATAGGTTTTTATTAGGCCTCAAAGTGGATACAGAATACATTATTATAAACAAGCAGCTCCAAACTCAGCTGAAGAAGGTTTGCTGCTGAGTCACAGAAGCAACAAGCACTCTAATGTTCCCTTTACAGCAAAGAAAATCATGATACCTTCTACTTCAGTTAGCAGATACAACGGCCACTACTGCTTTGTGAACACTAGGCAAATGCTCTTAGGCCACATACATGCTAATAAAGGAGGTGTATATTCTTATAATAAGATACTTGAGTAAAAAACTTAACATGGGTAGGGCATCTCAGTTTTACCTCACTGGAGCTGCTTGAGGTGAAAAATTATCAAGGTTAATTTTGCTGGGCCATGACCTATAACACGTGTCACGGAACTAAAATTTTATAGTGTTAGCCAGCCTGTGATAGCTATTGCCTTGTTAAAACCACATCGTAGAACGCAAGCTCGCAGGGACCTGAATGTGCCTGTGACAAATTTTTAATTACAAACCCAACCGACAGTCAGTAACAGAGCACACTGTGAGGAGGCAGGGAAGGTCACTCCCACGGTGGCTAGGTGGAGTCCTGTGAATTCTGAGCATGCTACTTTCACAGTGGCATGATACTTTAAATGACTCAGAAAAAACAAACTGAACTACAAATGCAAAACATGCCAAGATTTGGAATGGTGATTATTATTTACTTAACTTTTCCTGAATTTTAAATCATGATTCTGAAATTACTTAAGATCCCACTTTAAAGACTGCTTTTTTCATAAAGCATAACTAGGTAAGAAATATAATGATTTCAGATATTCCAACTGGAATATGCAAGTTCAATGGATGGAACTCCAAATCAGTTCCATTAGCATTGGAGACCTGTGCCTTAAGCCTATGATGCTACTGCTAGTGTAGAYTCTTTTAGTTTAACAGCATTCTAGTATAAGTTTCCTGTTCTACAACTCTGTACTACATACTGTTTCTCTTCCTGCCTTCAAAATACAAATATATGATCTTGCATCCAGATGCATAAGAACACATGTTGTTTAAAAGAGCTTACCTTACCAAGYAATACAGGCTGCTTTGAATGACTGACCTATTTCATTATTTATCATTTCTGGTTTTGGGTCACTTGCAAATATTACTGATGATTTTGTATTTCTTTTCCAGATCACCACTAAACACACTGAAGAGCAACTGAGCCAAGCATAGCTGCCTGGAAAAAACAAAAACACCCTAATTAAATGAGGATTACGTGTTCACAGTTATTTTAAATGTATCAATCAATTTTTAATTTATTTAATATCAGCTTCATTAGTTTTAAGTGACGTTAACAAAAATCCTTTATCAAATTTTAAGATCTCATTTAAAAGAGAGTTTGAGGTTTCTTTTCCAAGATGTATGTTCCATAAARCTATACTCCTTTAAATCAGAATGTTTGAAAGTAATGAGGACTGGATGGCACATACCCAGCTGTGCACAGGTTCAATAGCATGGACATGTCTTTCGATAGCTTCCCATATGGCGTTCCCATCCCCACCACAATGCCAGAGCAGAGAAAAATGATAAACTTGTTCAGCCATAAGCTGCTGTAAAGCCACACTGCTTTAGACCCTCACGGACTGTACTCCATACTAACCTTTTCTTAATTTAGAATTGATGTCAAAAATGATGCATTTATTTGTATTGTCAAGTTTAATAATCTGAAGTATGAGCAGAATGTTAGTTTTCTGATCCCCCTCCATCTTTCTGCATGCTTTGCTTAGCTCTCTAAATAATTTAATAAAAACTAATGGTTGGCAGAATCTCTTATTTAATATTCTTGGGGCAAAATTTATCTGGTTTGATTATTTAGAAATGGCTRTCTGTCAGATTTCAAGACCATGGCATAAAAAATTTTCTCACCACTGTAATACACACATAACAATTGAAATTATATGCACAAACATTTTTAAGCATGAATATTTACTAACATAAATAAACAGTGTTTTTTAACAAAAGGCAAAGATTTTCAACTATAAACAACGGAAAGATATTTACAATTTGCACATACATAATCAAACAGCAAGTACACAATTGGTCACTTCAGATCTTTTTTGTATTTTGAGATTTCCTTCCTTCCAATCAAGTAATGTCAATCAATTCTACAATGTCCAAATTTTTTTCCACAAAAACTGCTACAAATGCCAGATAATAGAGTTTATTAAAATGAATAATTTAGCAGCACAGATTTTCAAATAGAGACAGTGTTGCTAACTTCTTCATATTGGATAATAAAATAAGGGTAGCTCTGATCATCATTAAAAATGACAAATATCTGAGGCTCAAAGTAATTGTCCACACAAGAGTCATAGAGGTCACTAGTAATGCTGCCAGGGTTCACTGGTGGAGGTCTCCTCATGGTGTGATTGCCCACTGTGTATCTTCCTGTCAGTACTTTAGCCAAAAACATGTAATGAACTCCTTTGGGTGACCTTTTGGAAAAGTTATGAGAATAGCTTGCCTTTCTGGCAAAGTAACTGCCTTGTCCAAACATGGTAGCATGCTTCCCACAGACACGTGGGTCAAAGTTGTGCTTGCAGATTCCATCCACTACATCCTGGGAGGTGCCATGGAACAAATGCCTTTCATTCATTATTCTGTCAAGTCCAGTCATTTTTTTAGACATATATTCCTTTTTCCTGGAATACAAAATGAAAAGCATAGATGAATATTCACTGTAGTTCTGCACATGAAAATRAATTTTCACTGCAGTTCTTAAAGTAAAAAGTATCGGTATTATCCTCTGGAATACAAGAGCTGTAAGAGGAGACATGAGAATATTTCTGCATATATAACAGGACTRGTCTTCTGTTTTAAAATAAAACTTTTGTGTGCATTTAGTATTTTTGAAAGGTCCTGAACAGTGATACTGCTGGAGGCTGGAGTTCTGTCATTTGTACAGCAGCAGAGGCAAAGTAGCCTGAGAAGTGCTGCTTACCTTTGTATGTCACCTTGAATGTGGAAAGAACTCCTCTTAAGAGCAAAAACAATGTCTGTGCAAGGATTAAACTATGGCTTCAGAAGAAATCCCACAGAGATATTACTGTCAGACAGRGGGGATGAAGATTCTCTGTAGTGGCATTAATACTGTACGAATTAATATTGTAAGTCTCTGTGCTCACACAACCCATCCTTTGATTTCTCCTGAGATTTTGCATTTCTTGAGAAGGGACAGAGAATCCACAAATCTAATKTCATATCAATTACTATCAATGACCAATGGATGATAACTTTGAAACACATCATCTTAGGTTTGGATGGGACTGATTGACGTAAAATTTCAGCTTTGCTGGAGCACTGTCAGATCCTGGGTTGCCATGTCCTGGGGAACCAAGACACAAATGGCTATTTTTAAAATGGACCTTATTTGATGAAGAGAGTTTCTTCTTGGCTGGTTTGTAAGTTGAATGGAAAGAACATCCTTATATTTTTCAGATAGACTCTATAGATTTAAATATATTGTATATATTTATACAAAATATATATTGTATAAACTTATTAATAGCACATAAAACCTCTTACATGAGATTTCTGGATGGGCAATCAGCAATATTTATTTTTCAAAGTTATTCAATAGAAGACTCCTTCAGAAATCTGGAGTTTTTGCATTCAGCTTAATGATCAATTTATATTTTACAGCCCCAATCACCAATTTTAGGGTACCTCCCCACTATTGTAAAAAAAAAGGGTATTTGCATTATCTTACCTTTTATATTTTTCCCAAAGAAACTGATTTTGCACTCTCAGAATTTTCAAAATTTTGTATTTGGTCTCTGGTACAGTCTTGTGAAATAGATTATAAATGGTTCTATAGCTTTTATCTTCCTTTGAAACAGGCACTTGGATGAAGTCCTGAGATGGATCCATACTAATCCAAGTCTCAGGGTAGAAGTTTGGAGAGGTAACAGCAGTTGGAGATAAGACTTGTGAAGAAACTGGTTCAGTTGGTGGAGAGGGAACTGGAGAATTGCCACCTAAAGTCCTAGTTTGGGAAGGAGAAAGAGTTTCTACTTAAACATTCACAAACAGAAATTCAAATTACATTTATTTAGTCATCAACATATCTTAAACAATTGCTGCTCTTTAGTTCTGTAGTAATTTACATATCTTTAATACTTGTTTAAAAAGAACCTGCCAACTATTTCTTCTATTTTAATAACTCCTGCATTCATTAAAATTAATAACAACATTTYGGCTTTCATGGATGCAGTTCCACTTACAGAAATGATACAGACTGGTGACGACTTAAAAGCCTATCATCATCATCATCATTATTCACATTCTAGGCTGGCGACAAGAGTRGTGGTTATACAACTAGAGTGCAGGCTGAATGCTACCATATACAACTATTTTACAAATTGGCTACATCCTATTAATGGTTTTAATGTATAGCATAAGACATACAGAATAAGAAAAGAATATTAATTTGTCAACATTTGACCTCATTTCCTTAGAATACCATACGAGAAGTAGAAACATACATACCTTCTGGTACAGTATAAACAATGAATGACCCTAATTAATAACACTTCACGGTAAAACTTGCATTATTTTGCTATATTATGTATAAGAAGAGATAATACGTTTTTAGTACTACCTAGTGTCATACTGAGGAACACTTTCTTATTTTCATTTGCACAGAGCCCTATGTAGATTTGCATTTGCAGTTGCTTATTTCCATGTGAGAGAACAGCCCTTCCTTTTTGGGAATGCTGCCAGGTAAGCAGCCAGAAGAGGGAGAAGGAGGATTGCTGATGCCTGTAACAGCTATGGCAGAAAAGCAAAATGTATGCCAGAAAGAGAAGAAATGACTATAGTAAAATCAATTTGATTTCAACACTGATTTTGGAACTGGCAAGATTGCACTCTTAATATAACTAAACCTTTGTGGAATGTTTCAGACTTCTGAACTGTTACATGTAATACCTGCTAAATTTAGATAAAGAGTATGGAATCCGTGGCTTATGTTCACCTGATTAAAATCTGAACAAGCAAGCCTTACTCAACTGAATAATCCTTACTTATTGGAGTTGTCCCTGTTACGTCAATAAAAATACTTTGAACATGTAAAGCTTGCAGATTCAGGCTCCGGTTTTCAAACTTCAGGTACGTAGATCTTCAGCTCCTACAAGCTGGTAAAGTTCCCTTTAAGTTGCAAGAATAAATGGAACTATCTCAAATTTCACCAGATGAATATTTTACTAAAGTATTCTAATAGACAAAGGTGCTACTGACTCCTGGACAAACCACCAACAAAAACAGATGTGTTAAGTACAATCAGAAGTAGACAATTCTACTCTGCTCAGGAAAGATTATAAAGTCACTGGTATCCACTGTCTGTGGTGGATCTTTTGTGTGTGTGGAATAGCTGATCTTAACCATGTGCATTAAGTTTCTTAGGTCACTTTTACTCTGCTTACATATCAAAATCAAAATGTAAGGAGAAAGTCTGTTCTGATTAGGAGAAAATGAAGAAAGAAAATGCTTGTGTAGCCATCTTAGGCAAGCTGAGTTTTGGCAACTCCAAGGCCAAATCCTACCTCCCTGAGTATATGCTACTGGATTTAGCATACAAGAATGATAGGCAAACTTACTCTCTYATCTTTGCAGAAAGTAAGTTTACTATGAGACATATAAAATCTCAAAGTTTTGCTAACGGCAGATTTTCTAGAGTCAATGTTCTGGAATCAATCTTCTTCTGTTCAAATGTGATTCTATCTGAACAACTATGTAAAACTGGTACTTCCTTAATCAACCAGTCTGTCCTTAAGGAATGCTAAGATTCTCAGGTGCACTAAGAAACAACTACAGAGGAACTTCTGATTCTAAATGTAACTAYAGATAGATAACAATTCTATTGCTGTTCACATCTCAACTACAAAAATATCAGTTAAGATCYCCTTTCAGAATCTTTAATGCTGGTGATATGTGAGCCTCAAAGAACCTTGTGTGACCCAGAAATAATTTCATATGATTTTCTGATTGCAGGTTGAGCTTYTCAGGTCTAGAAAAAAAGTTGGAAAAAATAAAAAAAAAGGTATTTTTAAATTGAGACATTTGATTTGGATGACAGAGTAAACTGTAACACCACTTACATTCTTTAGAGCACAAATACTCTTTAAAATTTTGTTCACAGAGCTTTCACCTGCTGTACAAAACTAAAAGGAGACCTCAATTGATTTGCATTGATTTAACTGAACTCAAAATTCTTCTCTKTTTATTAATAGTTTAAAGGAAACCCAGAATATGGATTTTTCTAATAATCATTATTAAAATAGCAGCTACAACATTACAACATGTATTTATTTATTACGGTTTTTTCCTCTTAAAGTCAATGGTAACAACATTGCTGTAGAACTTCACTCATTCACAGTACTGAGAAAGTACACATCCACGCAAGTTATGAATTAGTAAGGCAACAAACACAATAAAAGCATCGCATCTCTAGGTGCACTTTGTTCATTTATTCTGACTAGTTTAAATTAATTGTCATGATTTATTATACAGGGAGAGCCATTAAAAAGTTAACACTTGTCAATCACTACCACGTATTAACCACTGTTTCTATTTCAAGTATTCTTTTGTAATTTCATATCTGATTTGGGAGAGGGGACAGAACCTCAGGTGTGACTGTGTGATAAGTGGGGGCAAATACTGACTTTTTAAAGACACTCCCATACTTTATTGCAAAATCTTAACAGTTTTTAAAATACTGTGTTGTCCCTGCTAAGAATTGCTGGACTTCTAAGTGAGAATTACAAGGTCTTTGTATAAGGAAAATAAAAATGAGGTTTACTGCAGAACAATAGAAATTTTAGAACTTAATTTACAGATTTTGKAGCTGCTTTAAATAGTTATGATCAAACCCTTATGGGTGTAGAACACTCAATGGTCCACTGAAGTTAGCTGGAGTTACGTGAGTTTAGCATCTCTCAAAATCATAGACTTAAACTGTAGTAAAACAGTCACTGCTAGCAAAGCATCAGGAAAATACCTTAAATCTTTATTTTTCACTACGATAACCAGAAAGTTATTTTTCACTAAGACAACCAGTYTGCAATAACCAGAAAGTTCATGCTTGCTCTTATCACATGCATCCTCCCAATATTTCTTTAATGTTTTTTTTATTTTCTTCCTGTAAGACTGTATCTAAAAATATTTCCAACAACAACTTGTTTTGAGACTCTGACCAAATTCACTTTCACCTCACAGTTAGATGCTGTAACAATTCAGAAAACTAATGAGCATTCTAGCCCTAATGCAGCAGCTAAATCTCCTTTGATTGGCCCAGCATGCCAAGCTGCCAGTTTAATGACGAATGACTTCCACTCCTTTGCTAACAGGACAATATGTTCCCAACTACTGGACTCTAACAATAATGCTTCCAGCTGTGCTGGTGAGATCACAAAAATGGCATTTTTATGAGTTCTAATCAAAAATGACTACAATGCAACACTTTCCTCACTCCGCCTTTGATGGGTGAACACATTCACCCCCAGTTGCAATGACAATAAAAACAACAGAATGCTTTAACTGATCTTGAAAATTATAAAATGTTTTTGAACATTCATTTTCATGGGACCTACAGCTGATGGCCTGGTGATCACTAAAGAGGGTGAGAAGCAGGAAGCTGGACAATAATTTGGCAAACAAAATGTATCTCTACTTCTGATGTCCCAAGACCCAAAAGGTACATTATAACCTTCAAATAACAAACAGAGCCTACTGATAAGGAGTTCCTCAGATYATGTTTCTCCTGAAAAGTGGTGAGTGAGTAGTTGCCAAAATTGTGAAAGGCTTGGAGGTCACGGATCTCCAAATAAAGTGTGCAACTGGGAATGGAGAAATGCCCCAAAACAGAAGGGCTGTGATGGCATAAGCTTTATTTTATGCAAACATAGACTTAGAGAGTATTTCAGAAGTTTTGCAGTTCTGAAACTTGGTTCAAACCCATGGAGACCTCAAGTTCTGATAGTCTCTTAGCTTCTAACCTAGTGAGCTTTCCTTTGAAGCTGCAGGCCTCTCAGCCTTGTCCTCCTTCAACTTTGGGGATAAGATCCCACTTCCTCCTTTTGTTGCAACAGTTCCAGCTTGTATCAGAACACACAGAGAGAGGAAAACACGTTAAAGCCTACTTATGACCAGTGCCATCTAGCAGCATAGTGACAGTGCCCTAAATTGACAGTGCCTAGAAACAAGACATCCAGAAATCACATCACTCCATGCATGTTGTTGACCCCCGTGTGACAATTTTTGAAGGTACTGACTTCTAGTAGCTGTTAGAACAGAATTTGGCAAACTTCCCTTCCTATAGCTGCAACATCAACATACACTAAATGATGGTTTAAGACTGATATTTTTAAAGTAACTGAGCAACTGCAACAGCTGTTGAGAGTGGCATACAGGATGTTCTTCCAAAGAGGACTGCCCAGTTTCTAGTAGGAGAGCTCCAAAGAAGAATGGAATACAAGGCTCCTCACATATTCTACCAAATCTGTATGAGTGGCAAGGCTCTGCACAACAGGGTATTTGGGTTTTAGTATAGTATGTATACATAGTTTTAAAGAAACAAGTTAAAATTCAGACTATATTCATTACAAACGAAATCTGACCTCGAGGTCATTAGGAATGCCAAAGCACCACTTTGCCATGTCCAGTCCTAAGTGTGAGGCCAGAATTGATCGCAAGCTGCTTCTTCACACTGATCCTAAAAAATTTACAGCAAGTCTGCCCATTGTGTATCAGCCCCTATTATATTCTATACAGACGCACTTTTGGTCTGACTTTGGAAGAGGAGAACTTACGATTATCGGCTTTCACCTTTTACCTTTCTTTAAATTTCTGTCCTGCTCTACAGATCACAGAAGAGCAGAAGTAAGCTTTAGAGGCACTCCTGGACCCTAAACTGAGCTCTGATTTACAAGCTGTTTTGAATTCACTGCTGGGATGATGTCCATTATTTATGTCAAAAGTCACTTCAGAACTGATGCTGAGTATTTTTACTATTTCTATTAAAGTAATTAACACTAAATACTCAAATACTCTGGATTTTTTCCAAAAAAACCTCCATGATTTTGATTAAGAAAAATTTCCACCAAACACTCATATTATATTTATTTTTACTGGAACTGAACATATGCTCACAAAACCTCTCTCTATACAGGAATTCCTGAATTAGGACCCATATTTGTAGACAAGTAACTACTGATCTGGAAAAAAGAACATATGGTTAAATCCAAAATTTGCAAATACTTAGAGTTACATGAAATGAAGATGACTTAGGTCTTTTTATTATATCTTCTGATTTTCCTAGAAAATGATACCTATTTCCTTGTCACATCTTAAGGAATACAATTCTAATGGACAGACCAACATGAAGGAACATTTGACATTTCAAGTTTTCATTTTGCTGGGATACATACTGTAAAAACGGCATCAGCACAATGCACGAACGAAGAAGGGGTCGCCTCTTGATTTCTCTTCTGAAGCATGCATTTTGCTGGAATCCGTCTTTGATATTTAAGATATACTGATTATGCCAGGTAACAAACCGAACCTCTTTCAGACCCCGGCAGCTGGCTTCTTCTATCAGTCTTACAACGGGCTGTTTTGAGAAATATTAAGARAACAAAAACATGCACAACACAAATTACATATTCAAAAAGAAACTAGTTTGCCAGATTAACAGATTTAACACAGACATTTAGAAAAAGGGTCCAACCTATTAGTGTATGGAAGTTCTGGAACTACCTTTCAAATGGAGCAGTGAGGACCAAAATCTGTAACTACATTTAGGATAGAGATTGACCCATTTACTAAGGTGATTGTATAACATGGTCTRCGAGACAGCAAGGGACTAAATTCAATGACTCTGGAGGTTCACATCGTACTTTGTAAGATCTTTGGGGGACAGATATATAAGCTAAAAAATAAAAAGCTAAATGGTAGTGTTAAGTTTGCAGAAAGCTGTCTCCCTTGTCTTAAAACCAGGTTTCTAGAGATTAGAAATCACTTTCTTAAAATGGACACGGGCCTATTTACTCCCAAAAGTGAGTTACCTTCTAAGCCTCAAATGTTATCAGGGATAATTCACGGAGCAGTTCAGCAGTGCTCTGATTCCACTGCTTTTTCTGCAAACTATGTTCAACACTGAAGTGGCTCAATTATCTTCCTTAGAAATAATTCTATTTAAGTAACTTTAGGAATCCTAAATATTTAAGACTTTAGAGGAAAACAGACTGAAAATGTAAAAATATCACCAAACTTATTTTACAAACAGTTTCTAAGTACCAGGGCATTTTGAAATCACTAGTTGGAGACATGTTGGAGGTTTAGCAGCTTTGAATGATACTGAAACACTGGATTGTTCTGTAAAACCAGTCAGATACAGCCATTTTTATTTCTCTTCAAGACAAAAATAAATGTAATCCCACAGGTTCAGACTGTACTCAGCCATCTTTCACATGAGCAGAAAAAGAAGGCTATCTCTCCCGAACAGGCGCTCCTTCTGAATGGCAGGGAACGCTWAAGGAGAATTCTAGACAATTTCCCCACTGCAGCAGAACAGATTCACATTAACTCAGTTTGGGTGCCCAGACAGCATGACTGAGTCCATCAGCTGAAATTCCATACTCCACCCCCGATGACTAAACTGAAATGAATGGGTGTTGACAGAAAAACTATGCAAGGATGGTAGATGGTCACATCGAAAATACTTAAACTCTACCTTCAGCTTGCTAGGGTCAGTGACTCAGCCTCTACTTCCTAGATGATATACCACAGTACATTCCTAAAAGTTGGATTAATATTTTAAAATCACTCTCAAACCTCTGTTCTCCAGAGACTTTCTACATACACCCTTTGTAATAGGACATGTGGGAATCTGGCTGTAGCCTGAGCTCTTCACATTTCATAAGGTGTTGAGTGAATTTAAATAATTTTGAGACAAAAACTTTGGTCTGTTATAAATCAGACCCCCAGCTGGGCAGAAGACTATCCATCTCCCTGTCAGTGAAAAGCAATGGTCCCAAATAAAGGGCATATTATATATTACGGAGCGATTACTTTTTCTTAAGAAGAGGCCAAGTCAAATTCATATCACCTGAGGATAAAATGCTAGTGCAGTTTTGCATTATAACCCAAAAGCATGATTCTGGAATGTGTTAAATACCTCAGAGTATTCTCTCCAACCAAAGTGGTCCCTGCAGAAGTATTTCCAGACGGTGTAGTAGTTTGAGCTGGAGCTGGGGCAGGAAGGTGTGGATAACCTCCGCATCTGGTCAAACTCAACAGTTTCATATAATTTCATAACATTCAAATCCACCCAAAATTCATGTCCCCTGGAAAGAACAAGAAAAATAAAAAATTCTCATCTTTTGTAATTGATTCAAAAAACATCCAGAGATACCAAAACAGACATTCAGAACTACAGTTAGCTTAGACCTCGTCAGAGGCATCCTGAGCCTGATCGTACTCACGTCACACAACCCCAGTGACCATGAAGATGTTCCATGAGCTTCCACTGGGCACACAGGATCAAGTACTTAGAGTAGGACACTGAAGACTTGTTTCCCCCTTTTTTTTGACTTGTCAATGTGGAGAGCGCAGTGGAGCCTGGAGCCTAGATCTGCGTATGCTTTTTATGGAAGAGAGGGCGTAGAGTTCAATCACTGTATCAAAGCTCTGAGAACACCAACAGTCATATGAATGAYAGGGCAGCAGTGCTTCCACCTGCTTCTCAAAGATGTTGGCAAGTCACTGGACTACTGGTGCACTCAGAGCCCTGACACACTGCTTCCTCCACAAGGACTGTCCTGCTCTTCACTGCAAAGTGCAAATTGTCTGTACTAAACACATACACGATAGTCAGGGTAGACTAACTCTTAAGAGGTTTCTAGACATGGTGACATATGGTGAAAAAACATGGTCTCTGGCACAGAGAAACAACAACAAAAAACAATCTTCCTAGTCCAGTGATATTAATTCACTATGGATGAACTGTAGAAAAATCAATATACATATCCTTGACATTTTCATCATGCTAYCTACATAAATACATCACACAACCATATTTGATGAAGCAGCCACATATTACTCAAAAGATTATGCTTGCGGAAGTTAGTGCTTCAGGGAAGAAAAGTAAACGTCAGTGTCTTCGGATGAGGAGCATCTGCTGCCTATCCACCAGAGAGTTCATTTATCTTTCATCACGTGCAACAAAAGAGAACTGGCATAATATGAAAAGGAAAAGTGATTTCACTATTACGGAGCTTAGGTTGAGGAATATTAGCTTGTTTTCTGGCTAACTGTATCACCATTACACAATCAACGTTAATTGGCAACCTCATGTAAAGTGACTGGTGTCTCACAAGGACATAAAAAACTGGAGCTACAGATTAAGACTCAGAGACTACATGCTTCATCTAAAGGAGAAAATGAAAGAGTGCTTCCTTTTTTCCTTTACAAAGAAGTCACCTTTAACAGTGACTTTAAAATAGTTCAGCAAATAGTTCCTAATATTGTTTTATTAGTCCATGTTAAGAGAGACAAGTCAAATTTAAAAATTCTTTAAGTAAAGCATGGAGTTTTAAAACTATGCTTATCATTAGACAATTGCAATCACAAGTCCCTGGTTTACAAGCAAACAAGACCTTAAAACAAGAAATTCAAAGAAATGAAAGCAATACATTAATACCTTATAAAAGTCAATTTTTAGAATAAGTAGGATTAACATATTTTCAAAATAATGCTGTTTACATAATTAGTTTTCTACTTTTATAAATTATTAACAAGTCATCAGTTTACTGGTTTTCATTAGCAGCTAATCATCTGACAACTGGAGACACAGCTTTTGAAATTACATAAAATATTCTCTTTAAATTCTTAATAATAAGCAGAAATAAAGCTGATACTTGAAATCTATAATTTATTTTAAAAACTTTGGTACATTAATATCATAAACATTGAAGTACTGTGTATGAAATTTGCCACATCAAGTGACAGCTATTTTAAAAATCTATAGGACATTATGAATACTGATTTGCCTGAGAATAGCTGCAATTTTGTTAGCTATTTCACACTGTCATTGGTACAATCACTGAAGAGTTTTATTATAGCACTTTCATAGAAAACTGATGAAGAGTTCAGACTTTAAAACATGATGATCAGCTGCAACTATCCTTCATTCCTCTAAGAGTTGCAGGTGCTTAGTTGTTCTTAGTATCTATTATCATTTAATTGCATTTGGATCTGTGAAGTGCTAACCACATTTTGAAGTATTAATCACTTTCCTGACACACAGGAAAGGACAATATGTCCTATTCTTGCGGACTCTCAGCCAGGAGAATTGATCCAATGTTATTGGAGGAAC
The DNA here is from genome assembly GCF_003343005.1 of Rhea americana. NCBI lineage: Eukaryota > Metazoa > Chordata > Aves > Rheiformes > Rheidae > Rhea > Rhea americana. Next base: position 1,601,071 of record NW_028186173.1, read on the forward strand.
TTTAGATTGTGCTCTTTGTTTTCAATAAGCTTTAATATAGACTTAAAAGAACAAATAGCCTCAAAAGTTGAATTAAGTGTCTTGAAAATGCAAATGTAAGAGCTACTTTTAAAAATCTTTGGGGAAAAAAAACACCTGCAAAACACACTTTCTTCAAATCTGCCAAAGCCCAAACACCAAGTTAAAACCAGGATGAGTTTTGGCCAATTCATTTCAGGGACACGACTGAGAACTTTTGATCTCTGCAGGAACAAACCTGCATGCAGTAAGAATGGCTCCAAGCAGGCAGTTCTCTTCCTCTTTATGCTGGTAAGTTACTATCCAAAAGGATCACCTTGCCAGTTCAAGGAACACGGTTCTCTAATAATTGTCATATAACACCGCTAATTAAGATGAAAATTTGTCAAGAAGACACTTTATCGCACAAAATCCGTAGAAATGTTAACAGTTTGTTCCCTGCTTGCGTCAAAGGCATACTAAATCATCAYGGGCGGAATGCAAGTACGGAAAGAAAACAACTACTTCTGAGTAGGAGGTGCAGCCTTGTCACCGCTGCTGCATCCCACCCACAAGAAGTTTGATATACTAATTAAGGCTGACATTCCACAGCACATCTCATCAATGAATGTGGAGACACCCACGCTACTCGAGAAAAGGCGTCTCTGCAGCCAGTCTTATTTAAGGGTAATAGCCTGTATCCTCCGTAACAATAGGATTAACAAGCCACAGGTCAGACACACGTGATAAATATATTCAGAAGTAAACTAGCACTAACCAAAATAAATGACCAGTATGAAAACACTAAAATTAAATGTAGGGCTTAAAAAAAAATACACACTTTCTGTAGCAAAAAAAGTCACCCCACCTTATTGGTATGTAGTCATTTTGTTCCATAACAGCAGACTACTATCTACATTATTTGAAAACAATGTGTGAAATCATGAGGAAATCATCTCTCCAAAATACCAAGCTGTGTTATTATCTGAAGTATTTGCAGACAACACCATGTATTTTGAGTGAATTTCTTCATGAACATATTTTAAAAGCATTTGCTTTTTCTTATCAAAGCATACACGCTGTGATCATTCTGAACTTCAGGGCCTAATAAAATCACCATTTTTGAGGAAAGCAAGTTTTGAGAGACTGATATTATATTATTCCTCTGGAGCGAATAGTTGGACTCACTGTTTTGTGGTTCTTTCTGTTTCACTTAGCAATCCAAGCCCTGAAACAAGAACCTCCCCACACTCTGTGTATTTTTTGTGAAACACATACACAAGAAGATAATTCTTAATATAAACCACATACAATCTTAGCATTCATTCTCACTTCATTCTGTTTTCAAGCCAAATACCATAACAGGGTTCCATCTACCCTGATCTCTGAGAAACTGCAATGAAATGCAAACCTTTTGTTGTATGTAAATTGTTTTCTTTTAAAGGTATAACCCAGAGTTTTAGTTAATTTTATTTTAATTTTGTGTGTTGAATTTGGTGTGCTGAAGAAGATAATGAAAAATTTTTGCAGCAGTTGTATTAATGCAGTGTAAAGTAAAGGGAAAATTGAAATATGCCTCCCTATACTCTAAACATAACAAAGGTAACCACTAGCATGCTGAGCCCTTTTAAAAGTAATCACATATTGGTTAAGACCCTAGGAAGTTAAGAAAAAAGTCCTTAAAATTTTGAATATTGCGAAAGAAACTTCACGAGTACTTGAAAAGTGGCTGGCTTCAGACATGACTTGGATATTTCTAACACATACTTAACTGTGTTAAAATACAGAATCCAGCATGCAGATGTAACTATATAGCAGAGCAACAAGAATCAAAATAAAGGTATATGATGGAACTGCATGGAAGGAAAAACATTTTTTGAGATGAACACACTATAAGACTGCTTCTCCTAGTGCTTTTACTGCAGAGCAGGCAGATCTTCAGGACAAACTTAAAAATCTGGCTTAATGGACGCATATGCAAAAAACATTTGAGCGTATACATTTTCTAATTGCAGTATTAGTGGGGAACTGTAGGGTTTTACGTAGCTTTCTTCTGGTAGTGCTATAATGAGAAAAAATTTCTTTTCCAGAGTAGAAGTTTACATACAATTTCAGCAAAATAAGTTGCAATATTTTTTTCCTACATTAAATAAAATTCACCCACAGCTTCAAGACTTACAATGTTGGTAGCTAATGACAGCTTATGCTGAAAATAGTTTTGCTTAAAGCTAAACGTTTTTTCAGCAAAACCTGTAGTGAACTTGCCAAATTATTTTTTTCTCTACTAAAAATGCAACAATTCAGTCTGGTGTTTGAGGTTTGGTTTTTTTAATGTTCCTGTAGCTCACTGCTTGCTGCCTCTTCTTTATCAGATCCATCTCCCCTTTAAGCAAATTGGGAACAGAGTGGTCACCGTACTGTGACATATGTTGACAATTCACTGTAACAAGAACGCAGGCATCGGGCACCAAGAGTGGGTTATTACCCTTTCAAATATTTTTCTTGAAAGTGTATGTACAACCTGAATCTGAAGAATTTGAATACAATGCATTGAATGTTCTTGTTTTTTCCTTTCTAAATAGAAAGGATCAATTTATCTGACTGTAAAGGTCATAGTGTTTCTCTACGCAACTCATCTTTCAACGGTTGCCTGTTATACAGATATAGTCCTCTTGGGACACCCATATATCTAAGGCTTTCTTTCAAATTGTGTAAAATACTAATCGGTCATTGTGCAATTAAAAGATAGAGACACCAGCTCTTGTGCAGTTACTACCTGGGCTTACTTAAAAGTTTTTCTGATAGTAAGAATTCCTGATTAGAAACCAAAACCATTATTTTTAAATATGTCTTGAAGAAAAAAAAATGTGGTCAAGATCTTTCTGAGCCACATACAATATAAAAATTGGCATGGCATCCTCTATCCATTTCCCTTAGCTGTGCATAGGAAAAGGCTCAGCAGTTTCTTTCAGAATATAACAGAACAGACTCTTCCTGAAACTAAAACTTGTGTTAAACTAGAAATGCTTTTAAAAATAGTATTTTTATTTTCAAAGTCAGTGAAGGACTTAGAATCTACTTCCCAGTAATTTTCATGGAAAATTGGGTGAACAAAGTACCTGAATATGCTGAAATCTATTCAACAGTATTTTAGTTTTTCCCTGAATACTTTGCCTTAAAACTCCAGACACATTTTCTACCTAACATCATTTGGAATAACACTGCATTATTTTATAGAGCTGAAGAATTTTAGACAAATGCACGTGAGTGACTACATCAGAAAACCAGACTTTGTGTCCACCCTCTATGTGATTTTTTTTTTTCCTGTCATTGGGAATAAAGACTCTTTCTTTAAAACTTTGACTCATATAAAATGTACATTGCTACAATGTTTATTTACATTCTTCAATGATTTACCTCTGCATTCATATGCATTTGTCTTTTTAAATTTTAACATGTACAGGCATTCATGCTCAGAAATGTGAAAAGATATTCAGGAAGTTGTTTAATAATAGCTCTTTAGTTAAAGCATATCCTCTGTCTATTAAAAAGCCTATTGCAAGTTTATATAATGGAAAGCCATGAAAAGAAATGAACTGTGATTACAGCAGGTGATTGCATGATTAAATTCCTGGTTTCAACTAAGATACCACTGATAATAGCAAATGCGACAAACGTACCTCTCAACTGCCCAAGGCCTAAATATGGGACAAAGACCCCAAATTTAGGATTGAAGAAAGTAAGAATGCTAGATGCTTACAATTATGCCCGATCTGTTCATTAGCATATCATCACTTTAAATGATTTACTGCTTCTGAGGTATAATGTAAGCATGAAACAAAGTTTTGAGGTAAAATAAAGGACATCCTGCATAAAGTATAGATTGTGGGTAACAAACGGATTGGGGGGGCGGCAGAAACAAAAACAAATGAGCGAGACACGCATTGCAGTGTTCTGTTCCCTGAAGGGAACACGAGGGAACAAGTAACCCGTAACAGCCACCTGACTGCCCAGCTAAATGAACCACAGGGAGATGCTTCGCATTCAGTGGTGAGGAAACACCTGAATGCTACGACCATGACAGCAGCACAAGAAATGCACGCAAAAATAGGAATGAAAATCCCTTCYTGTGAGCAGAGATGGCACAGACCCATCCCAAGCATTTCTCCGAACTGCCTCCAAAAGATGAGCTCCACAGAACGGAGTCCAATGCTCTTTATACTTTTCTAAGGCAGCCTGTAGGAAGGCAAAGGAGAGTTTTAAGGCAGCCTGTAGGAAGGCAAAGGAGAGTTTTATGGCTAACATGACAAAAAATTCTCCAGTGTTGTTCCTTGTCGCCTGTGAAGTCTATATCTGGAAGCATCAGTGTATGGAGAACAGTGGAAAAGAAGATAAAGACTGAAGTTCGTTAGATGTTTGGGAAAGCAGGGAATTTATTCAAATACCTTGATGGAGCAAAGTGTTATTTCCATCGTGTCATGCAGCAGGAACAGCCTTCAGTATAGCCTAAAACTAGTAATAAAAATAATGCTTTTTTTCTACAGCACCTTCCAGCGGAAAATACTAAACCTCTCTAAAACACCATAAAACTTTGCCTCATCCTGCTTCTGAAGTATACAGTTACTATCTCCATTTTACCCTAAAAAGACAGAGGCAGAGAGAAACTTAAACAGCTTCTCCAAARTCACACTGAGAACTTATGACAGAGATGGGAACAGAGATTTCTTAAGAACTTCTCTTCAACAACTAACCAAATAAAAGTCTCTGTTTATTATATAAAGCAGTTCAATGGAATTATTTCCACTAAAAGAATGAACATATTGAACCCTATCAAGAATATGGAAAACATAAAAGGAAAACCAAATCCTGTACTGTRTAACAGCAGCAATTCACAGTAAAATTTCACAGATGTTTTTACAAACAGAGTCTGGTCCCCTGAATAAGTTACTTTTTTTTCTGTACCCTTACTATAAGAAATAACACAATGGAATAATTTATTCAGGACACTGAACTGGGTAACTATCCATTCCATCAAGTTGCAATATTGCTTAAAATATCATCTTTTGTTAGATGAAGGCAGCCTGCTAAAATAAGGATGATCTGGTCTCATTCTTCCTTGCACTCTTCTTACGAATTCTTAAGAACTTAAGAAGTTCTTTAAGTTCTTAAGAACTTAAATCTAACGTGCGATTCCTCTATGCTCTTTCCATTTAATAATACAAATTTTCTATATATCTTATGTAAAAATAGATGAGGAGGAAAAATATTTTTTGTAAATGCTACGAAAATGCATGTGATTTCAAACTCTTCTCCTAAATTCAGTTACATGTCATGCATCTTGCCAAAAAAAAAAAAAAAAAAAAGTAAAAAAAAAAAAAAAAGTAGTACAACGATCAACAAAGGTCTGTTCAGGAAATGAAACTCAGTTCCCATAAGAACAGCTGTGATGCAAAGCAAGATTGAGAGCTAAACACTACTTAGATGATGAAACTGTTGATTTTCTCTCTGTGATTAAACCAGTTCCTCTCTGAAATAGCAATAATCTAAAAACCACTCAAGAGAACAGATGAACTTAAAAGATCCAAACAGGTATGAAGATCCTTCACGGTTAAGTTTGCAACATGAGTTAAATCAAATTCAGTTACTGKAAGAGAGACAAAAAATAGGCATTTATACTTTCTGGTGACCGAAAATTGGTGACATTTCATCTTTTGGGGGGCAGTTTGAAGCTGTTGGCTGTAGTCCAGCTTTGGGTGGGACATCATAGGGGTTTATAATTCCAGAGGTGTTTAAAATCAGAGCAGTCTGTATGAAAATATTTCACTTAAGGTATGTTGTCTTAATAAAATCTCTCTTTCTAAGCAGAGGTACTGGTAGTTTGAAATAGGAACATCAGATTGAGACAAGAGCAGCCCAGATTTTCTCGTAGTGAAACAGACACTGACTCCGCAGGAGTAATAATAAGTCAGCACCTGGTTAATACAGAGTGCAGTGACGTTCTTTGAAACTTTTTCAGAACTTAGCAATAAAAATACAATCGAATCCTAGATAGCTGCTGTAAGAGCATGAAAGAGAAACAGTATCTTTCCCTTACAGCAGCATTACTTTGCATCACAGCAAGAATGAAAACACAGTAAACAGGGTAAATAGGATCTACAGTCTTGATCTTATCAGCATCTCATCATTCTCCACTGGAAGAGAGGGATGGCAGGTAAAAGGACAGAAMATTAGTTTGGTATTTTAGTTACTTTGTCCTCACCTCATGTCACAGTGCCTCTCTCAGCTATGACTGTAAGCCATGCAGATCATATACAGTAAGAAAGATTCCGAAAAAATAACAATGCTACAGAAAGATGATTTACATCCACAGCTAAAGGCTCCATCATTAGAAAAATCTTTCTGCTATTGGTACAGTAGTTTTACTGCTTATCCTATATTTTACAAAAACAGTTGAAAATCAGGGGTTTCTGACTTTAAAAAATGATGAATGGTTGTGCTTGAAAAGAGCGTTCTATAATTTTCACATAGCGAGCGGGTCCAACCGCAGCTGTGTATTTATAATTCTGAAACAACTATTGGGATATTTGCCCTGATGTATATAGACAGCTTAGACGAAAGTCTGGCCCAATCTTTTTTTGGCAGAAAGAAAACACACACAAAGATACCATCTCTGGATCAGGAGGTCAGAGAGGCGTAGACTGCTGGAAGAGAGGAGAGCGCACCAGGGAAGTATTAGTGCAAGTTTGTTCTGTTCTTACACTCTTCACAAGAAACCCACTGTCGGTCACTTTTGGACATGAGGTACTGAGTTAAAATTGCCCTTCGGTGTGAACTGCTATTAAGTTCTTAAAAATCTGGAGCAATGAGAATTTCCAATACATTCAGATCTTCCAAGGATTACTGCATGTACCATATTTCATAATTCAAATCCAAGTTGCACCTTCTATTTGTATTAGAGGATAAACATGGATGTCCTTATCTGAGGTACATGGCTGGTTTCAAAGTTTCAAAGGTCTCCTACCCGCACCAGATGAGGGTATATTTCGTAGAAGGTTTTTGTTTGTTTGTTTTAATTTTTGTATCATTGCAGCAACACAAAGTAGCCATAAAACTGATAGGCTGAGTTTGCTGCTGCTCCAGGGCACCAGAATCAACTAACCCGTTTGACCCAATACAAAAGTTTAAAAAAGAACACTTATTTTAGGATTTGGAAGACAGCGTAATGAAACACACCAAGTGCTCTCTATATATGTATGTTTGTGTGTATATATATATACACACACACACACACGTGTCTCTGTGTGTGTGTGTGTGTGTGTGTGTGTGTGTGTGTGTGTGTGTAAAAGCAAAAGGAAAAGGGTTTCTATTGCTTCAATGACTTTTCTACCATCTTAGAAGTATAACCTCCTTATTTGAAAATGTAATAAACAGAATTTTTTTTTTCCATTTTCTGTAGGATCAGGAATCTGTGGTAATTCTAGAGACTGCAGGTGCACAACCCTGACTGGCAAGCAACAGAGCTGCTAAAGGACAGGGTTTTCAAACTGCTCAAGAGAAAAACTCCTTTTTAAAAAGCTGCAGTGAGGAATACATTCTAAAGCACTTAAGTGACTTAAGAGGTTAAAGCCTCATTTTTTGAAAATATATATGTGCCTGTTTCCTTTTTCAGGAATTCTATCCAGGTTCAGGACTTAATTACAGAACAGTATCTGAGATGTATGACAAATAATGAAACTGCATCAATTTAATCAATACTTTACATAGCACGATCTTAGACAAGTCAAGTCTAACATTCACTGATGACCACCGGTTCTGGATGTTTCAGCTTCTGAATGTCCCAGTTGGATGTTCCRACTCACATCCTCTAAATAGGGCTGCCCAGCAAAGACACCTTCTTTGGAACGTCTGACTACAAGTAGCAAATTTTGCAATTATTACTCAAATCAAATTCCTACGAATTTCAACAAATGTGTACTAACTGAGAAGGAACTTCAGGATCACTGCTCTTGCTAAGCAAATAATGGTAACAGACTCTTTCTGTTCCTCATCCTTAATGAACTGGGCAGGCAGACAATGCTACGATACTGTGATTGCTGGATTTACCTGTAAGCAATTCTTCCGGGCAATCTGTTTTAAACAATTATAAATCTTTGTTTTAGAAAGGACTGTTTTATTAACATAAGTACACACAGAACAGACTGACCTCAACCTGAAGCCAGGTGACAGCTGTTTCCAAAACTGTCATCTGTTTACTGATGTGAAACAAGAAAAGGTACATGCAAGTGATTGCTACTAATTCCTATGACAGCTTCACGTAACACTTGTAACTTCCCCTAGATTTGTATAGCCAGAACCCAATTAGTTTTATTTCATATGTAAATGGTATTATAAAGCAGGGCAAATATGAATCCATTGAAATGTGCTCTTACAAAGCACAAGGCATACACTTTTAAAATCACTTCATGTGCTTTTTATTTCATGTATTGCATTCCTTCTAGCAAGGAATTAAAAAGAAGTTCAAAACCATGTAGCTGTGTATGTTCAAGAAACACCATACACAAATAACAAGACAGTACTTTTCAGTTGTTTTCTCATCTCCAGTGTTATCAATAACATGAGTTATCTCATACACTGTGGCAGCTGTGCAGATCAGAAAGACAACTTTGTAAATTTAACTATTCAATCGGTCAGACCTCAGTCAGGAGTCCCTGAATGAATGAAATGATTCCACTGGGCTGTATGCGATTTTAAAATAATGCAGGCACACTCTAACAGCATCAGAGAACAAGTTATCCTATGCACACCAGAAGCGATGAAAAGTAGCTCCCTGTGGATTTACTTTTGTCCTCACTTTTTTCTCTCCCCACGTCCCTCTSTACACTTGTTGGTAACTCCATTTGGTAAGAGACAGTATGTACTTTGGCTTGGTCCAAGAACCATGCATATGTACCGACTAGCTACACAGTCACAGCCGAGCAGAATATAGGCTATTGCAAGTTCACCTATTTTTCCCCTGAGTGGAGGAATGTGTTGCCATCTTTCTGTTCTAGCTACCAATCAATTCCATAAAACTTACGGAAATTTAATTACACTTAAATTTAAGACCTTCATTCCTCTGACTGAAATTGTATGTTAGGCTTTAGGTGTTATTTAGTACACACACAGATATAGGTGGCGGTAAAAGGAACAATTGTATCAGCTTCAGATTTTACAGAACTTGGCTAAATAAGATCATAGTTTGAACTACTACACTTTATACAGGGATCTTTCTATTTTTACAGAGTGTTGCTACATAAAAAATTAAAATAACTATGAGACGCTATTGTTTCATGTGAGTTAGGATACGCTGGGGTACACACAGTAGAACAGATGCTGCAATTCCCACAGCACACAAGGACAGCTCTCTCTGCCAAGAGAGAGGGTGGAATCTCCAGCCAAAGGAAGGATATGATGGGCCAGGAATGGCACAGTTCTTTTAATCAGATCCTAATGTAGTAAGTAATGATGAGTATTGTTTTGAAAAGCAGCAAAAGTATGACTGGTCAGGTGTGTTGGGGGGGGGGGGACCTGCTCAGTTCTGCAGCCAAGTATTTCCCCTTACTAAAGGGCATCTTAAGAAACGACAGCTTGGGTACTCTCATGTTGGAGAGCAGTACTTGGCATTGTTCTGTCAAATACTTAGCTGTGATCTGGAAATTCTCCAGGGCCTCTCCTCACATGTATGGAGAAAACCAAGTGCTCTTAGGTATTTTAACCTGCTTAAGTTCATAGTTCCCCTTTATTTAGGGATCTTGATATTTGGCTATAAATACTTCATAGATTTATGAAAGGAAAAATATAAATAATTTAACATTAAACTATATAGTCAGTTTAAGGACAAACTGCAAATAGTGATTATCCAAGACAGACTTATTACAAAGAAGGAATTAAACAACTTTACCACTTTTCCTACTTTAAGGTCATGGCCCCTTAGCTGAAAAGCAGCTGAATGTTTATGTTACATTACTCATCTAAACAACATTCATGTGAGGCAAGACTTATATAAATAGTTACCGGAAGAAAATCATATATGTATTTAGCACTTATTCTCTAATTGACCAGTGGCCCAACACTTTCTTGAATGGCCAAGTTTTCTTGAAGTAAGTGCAGTGATGATATTGTGGGTTCAGACTGTAATGATGAGTTGCTATGCCACACAAACTGCATTCAAAACAAAGGAGAATAAACAGCTACCACCCACTGGTTACCTGTCAGGCTGCCTTCTGCTTGGTCTTTCTTGGACTWGCAAATTGCTGAAAAGACATTTCCTTGTTGTATGCAATCTCTATAGATAGGCCTGTAAAGCTAGTCTGACCACGAGAGATTAATAGCTTTAGCCAAATAATGTGGTAACCATGTGAACAATGAGCTGCTCTAGCATGTTTGTGAGTCTCTCAGCAAGGTTCAACATGCTGCTATCTGCATCTTGTTGCCAGGAGACACAACATCGCCTTGGAATATAAGGAGAACCAGGTTGCAGTGACCATCAGTAAACTCCATGAAGGCTCCTACAGAGTCCAAGTAGTCCACATCTAAAGGTTTAAAAGGTTCTTCTGAGGTAAGACGTTGTGTAAAAGAAAATTCGCTACGACACGCACTTAAACATCTCCTTTAAAAACTTGTTAAGACTAAGTTTTAAGGAATATCAGACTCACTGCTTGAAATTAGAAGCTCAAGCCTAAAAAAAAGAGTTTCATTTCTAAGCTCATACTCATACTTATCTAGAAACCTGAAGGTCTTTCAAGGGAAGAAATACATGCAAGAGTTACCAAATTTGCTGATAATTCCACTGTGTATATACATTTTTTTTAAACATAACCATAGAAAGGGCAGAGGATTCTATAAATTCAGAGCAAATATCCAACCTCATATTTGGGCATGATTTTGTAGCACTGATTGATGCAAATACCTTCACAATGTAATTTGAGAGAAGGAAAAGAATATAGGCTGCAGAATCAACAGCTCAATACAGAAATTCAGTTAGAAATTACTAATGTTTAAAATAATTTTTAGTCTCAATAAACTAATCTTGCCTGGAAAAGAGTCAGGCAAACATTCACAGGGTAGCTAGTTCAACTTAACCAGATGAACACTAGTTTTTTTTATTAAAAGAATCTGTCTCTACTTCAAAAGCACAGTTTCAAACTGACCACAGAACAAGCAGTAGAGTTCTGACCCAGCACTCCCGGATTTTCTGGGATCATACTGCCTCTCTGACTTTATTCATGGTAACAGAATGTAACGTGTCTGACAATAATCCTGATAAGTTTCTTCCCAACCAGTTCAGACAGACAGAAACTCAGTGTACCAAGATGCCAAAATACTCACCAGACTGGAAATCTGCAAAATAAGTGTAAAGGCAGACAGCACTATTCAGCCAGTTCTACAATATGGATAGGACGATTAAGCAGTTATGAAGCATTGTTTCTTTTTAATCACTCTTGACTCCGTAATTTAGAACAGATAGATCATGTGTGTAGCAATGGATTCTGTTATATACGCTTAAAAAATAGAAAGAACTGTTCACTCATTTGCACAGTGCTCAAATTTTAATTACTTGCAGGGGCTTGTCTTATTCCTTTAAACATTTGCTATTTCTGTTTTCAGAAATTTTTTAAAATACCTGGAAAAAATGGAATTCTCTCTGCTGTAAAATATAGTGGATTTACTATCCTGTGCAGTCACAGGGTTTTTTATTTTTTAGAAACTGGCATATTTTTCCAAGGCGATTCTATAAAATATGATTATTCCCTATATCGCATAAGTTATTTCTTTATTTCCTACTTCATTTTCAGTATAGAGTACCTATATTCTGGTATTATCTTCAGTAAAAATTATGAAGTCTACATGGAAATCTGTAGGTTGATAAAGTTTGAGTTTTAGGGCCTAATCCAACATCCAGTTAGGTCAATGTAAAGACACGCACTGACCTTGACTATTAGACTGGGTATTTGATGCCTAAGAGGAAACTTCAGCACAGTAAACGAAATAAAATAATTCTGCCCTAAAACATTAGGGAAGAAGGGATATACTCTTTCAGAAATTGGAAGGAATAAGGGACAATGAAAAAAAAACCAAAAAGATTCAGATGTCAAAGAAAAATGTGAAGCTTTTCCTATACAACTATGGAATTGTTGTTTTTAATTTGACTACTGCTAGAATTAGTTGGCACAAGAGGCTTACAGAATATGGCAGACAGAAAAGATATGAGCAATCTTATTACATACTTCCTCCAGAAAAAGAAAGTATTCAGAACTCAGAAAACAGAGTCTACAACCCTGCGCTCACAAGAACATGGACTACATAGATCTGATGATCTTGTCAACACTGTCACTCTTCATTACTATTCATAATGGAACTACAAACTACAAAAGTTGAAAGGAGTTTTGGTTTAGATCTCAGTAGGCAGGATCTAGTCCAAAGTGAGCACATGATCAGGGAAACCTAAAAGCTGCCTGTCAACTCATTTTCTGAAACTAAAAACACTACTACACAGAGGAAACGATGACTTCTAATGCACAGTTTAACATTTTTAGGTGAAACTGCTGAAACAGTAAATCAACATTTTTGAAGGTGTTGCTCAAGTTGCTCACAGTTAATTAGCTGGAACATCACCCTAAGTTATCAACTATACGAAAGTGAACAGAACACCTAATTTTAGTTGCTTAGAATATAATTATGAAAATTGTGCTTGCAATGCATACAGTCAGTCCGGATTCACAGTGGCACAAAGCACTGCTGTATCACTCCTGTTTCAATCACTGCAAAGGTTCATTCATCCTGCCACTTTTCAAATATAGAGACAAGACTAATTAGGAATGTCAAGAACAAGTACAGTGTTGCACAACAGTCTCTGATGACTCTCAATCTTACAGAATTGAAGTTTTTTCCTTTCACATGCTTCAACTCCTTCAGCTACAAATAACACCTTCCAGATATTTAGCAGCAGTTTTAATAGGTGTGCAAGAGTTTTCTGTCTGTGGCAAACTTGTTATATATTATTCAGGTAACATCACCACAGGTTTTGGAAAATACTTGTATATAACACATCAGAAAAATAAGATTCCTTAACTGCTTCTTTGCTAAGCCCTCTTGGCTTTGCATGTAAGGGAGTAAATTCAGTTACCTACCGATACTTCACTTTGATCCTGTCATTGTCAGGGTTGCAATAGAGTCTTTCCAGATGTTCCTGGGAATCATTGGTCACACTTTGCCAACTCTGAGTTGTTGTCCTTCTCACTTGCCAGTGATATGGCAACACAGTGTGATGTTTGGGACAATCACTGCCGTAAACACAAGTGCCCTGCAGAAAATCCACACAGATTTCTACCCCCTCCTCCTGATGGGTGTGATATTGCAGTTGGTTCAAGAGTTCAAATACCAGATCAAGAGAAGCTTCTTCACTTTTATCTTGGAATATCCCAGCACTGAATTTATCACTTGGGTTCAAATTATATTGCATTGGACAGTTGTTCTCCTGGAATAAGCCAGACGTGTAGCTTTCTAGAATCTTGTCTGGGAACAATGGACAAGCTGCAGCATCGCTAGAAGGTGTATGCAAAGGATGATCCTGGAATGATTCATTACTAGTATTAGCAGCAGTTCCAGGAGTAGTTTCTGATGAGAAGCCTTGCTCTCCTGACTGGACATCCTGCTCAGCACTGGACGTCCTGCTTGCAGAAGGACGAGCTACGGTCAGTTGACTTTGTACATCTGGAGCTGTTGGCATCAACGCAGTCACATTACTTTCTGGTTGGGGGCAAGAAGAACCAAGTTCCAGAGCCTTTTTCACAGCAGGTTCACATAAATCACTATCACCACCACTTTGGCCTCGTGGCACAAAGACTCTATCCAGGGTTCCAGTTCCCAGCAAACTGGTGAAGATTGGCCGCAAAGCCCGGAGAGTTTCTGTGTCCAGTCTTTTCTGCACTTGCTGCTTCTTCTTGAAGCAAGGTTTCACTGGGGGGATTTTTTCAGACAATCTTACCTGAGGAGAAAAGTCCTCTGAAGGAGGGCACTTCATTGCTGGGCAGTGAGCTTGCTGCATGACACACACTGGCTTTGGTTCAGTGTCCATTAGACACAGACTTTGCTCTCTCCAAATCACTTTCAAATGTCCCAGAGCCTCACCAGAATCAGTCTAGGGCAGAAAGGAAAACAAGACAGTTAATCTCTCTAATTGCTCATGGTTGACACGAACAAGATCACCCCTGGAGAGGATTTCAAGCCAGCAACAGCAAACTCCTCCCCTCTCTGTGACTGTGGGTAGCCCCTAGGCACGTAAAGCATGAAACCAGCTAAACTCAAGCTAATTAATCCCAAACACACACTCATTGTCTCCTCACACATGAAGTCTCAGAAACACTCAGGCACGCACAAACAGTCCCTGGAGGGGGCAGGAAGGAGGGGAATGGAACTGATGCCCTTCTCCCTGTGATAATATTTATTATTAAACAGCATTTGGTTCATTATATTCCACAAAAGTGAGTACTGCATCATTTGGTTTTGTCGCTCACCAACAGACCTGAGAACGGAAGCATTAGCAGACATGCAGCCCTGCATGTTCCCACCACACTTCAGAATACTCATGCACCATTTCTTCCTCTCACCAGATAAATGGATAGACCTATACATTCTTATTATATTCATATATATCTTCTCTCACATAATCTCGTACTTCCCCCCAGYAGCATTATTAGAGAACTGCCAGTTCCACATAAATGAGTGGCGAACTTCCTACTGACTTCAACAGGAGCAAGGATTTAATTCTTGGTTTTATAAACACAGTAGTTCAAGTACTTACACCCTGTTCCTCCTGCTACACATTCAACAATTGCAGTCTCATATGTGTCCAGACACTCCTACTTCATACACAGACATTCTCACATGCCCACACACTCTCTCACAGTCTGACTCACATGCATATACGCACTCAGTCACCCTTCTGTGACACACCAAGCTCATTTGCCTCTTGTATATTAAACCGAAGGAATTAAACTGAGCAGTAAAGATCATAAAGTGGTATTAGTTACTTCAGAATACAGAGAATCCAATAACTAACATGGGGAACAATAAATTACTTACTAAATTAAGATAAAGAATACACCCAGTAGGTCACCAGAAAGCAAGGTGTATACCTTTTGATCAAGAATCTTGCAGTATTTTATTACATTTAATTAAACACTCTTCAGGCTCTTCACCTGTAGCCTCAAAACTTAAAGTGGAGCACATTAAGGATTACTTCCTGCAAATACACATTCCAATCAAATTCTCAGAAAACTGAGATAAAAAATTAGCAGTAATTTAATGCTTAAAAATTTGTTCATCAAAATTCCCCATTTAGTCTTTTTTATTTTGGAACATTAATTTATAAGGTTTTGCGTTACCCCGTGAAAGAGCATTATCAGGACCACTAGTAAAAATGTTGTACTCTTTGATTTTGTATTTGTAGCTTAAATTTAAAACAATCAACGTATTTGTTTGCCTCCTACAACAAATTCCAAAACTGCTAAAATAAAAAACTCTATTATTTTTCTACAGGCGTATCAGGCAGTTCTCTGTCTAAGCTACTACACGGCACGGTAAAAATTCAAGTAATTCCAAAGGTCTTAAATCCTCAACTGCAAAAGGAATCAGACGCTTCACTTCTATTATGCTTACTTAGGTCTAACAGCGTCTATGATATATAAGAGGATCACCCTGGGTTCAAGGAGTCCCACTGTGCCCAGGAGCCAAGTAAGTGACTTATGGTCATTTTCAGCTATATCTTTAATGCTATTTCAGTATTGTTATTGCTCTTTTCATTACTTTATTGTTCAGATTTTGCTGTTGTTTTTAAAGAATTGCTTTATCATATGGAGTTAATCTTCCAACAACTCTAAAAGATAAATAGAAATCAGCGGGAACAAATACCAGAAATTGCTGGCATTTCTGTTTAAGCCTTTTAATATCCCATATCAATTAATATTATTTACAAACAACGCTAACAATCATATAGAACAATACTACGCCTGCATGCATACTACGTTTCAACAGAAAAAGATCTTAGTTTGTGATTTCAGTCCCCAAGTACTAGCCACCTCACATGAACCACACCTCCTTCTGCTTTCCTGAAGAAAGGAAACCTAATGACCCTGCAATCTAATGGACCTACAACTTAGAAACAAGTAACACCTTCCAAAAAACGAAAAAAAAAACCCCCCAAAAAAACAAACCCGACAACCACAACAAAACATACCAAAAAATAAACAACAAGCTCTGAAGGACTAATCACCTTGCAACTTTAGGTATCCTTCAAAAAACGCGCAAGCCGGCAGGTTCTCTTGCCCCTCGGTGCCTCCGAGGCACGGCAAACACTGCAATCGGCAATACAAACAGCACAGCTCCCTGCAGCCCCCCACCGCTTTGCCCCGTAACCCAAACCGATTCTGCCCCCCCACCGCACGCACGCACGCACGCCCCGAAACCAACCAGCTGTTACTCACTTCGAGCGAGATTTTTGCATTTTGACTCAGTTTAGAGATACCTTGAAAATAAGATTAACATTCCGGTGGGAAAAATAAACTAAAAACAACAACAAAAGAGACTGCACTGACTGCTACAATCGGACGCTTACAGCCACTCTTAATATTTTCATCTCAAAAACGCCTGAATCTCAGGTTACGTCTCCCAGGTCGCTTCTCAAGTTGCCTTTCGGGTTACCTGAGAAGCCAGCAACCAAAGCGCCGCGCAGGGAGGCAGGGCAGGCCGCCGAGGCTGCTCGCGGGGGCTCAGCCGCGGCGCGGCGCGGCGCCGGGCGCTGCGGGCAGGCGCTGCCTTCCTCTCCTCGCTCTCCGCGGCGAGCAGCGCTCATCGCCTTCCTGCCCGCGGCTCGCTACGTGACAAACCGCCCATTCCGCCTCGGCGGCAGCTCCGACCCCGCCACAGCCCTCTGCTTCTCACATGTTAGCGTGGCTGTTTTAAATATTGCTTCCTGCAAGCGCCTGCCAGGCAGCTGCTCGGCTCTGGGAGGAGCTCGCAGGCGGCGGCGGCGCATCTCCTGCGCGCCGCCCGTGCCGGGAAGGCGGCCCGCCCCC
>NW_028186173.1:1618326-1635252 GCF_003343005.1 Rhea americana
GGCCCGGCGGAGCTGCGGAAGGACGAGGCCGCTTCACGCGCGCTGAGCGCAAAGGAGCTGCTCCGCACAGCGTTCCCCAGACAACATTTCGGAAATAGGCTGTGGAAGAGAAACATATTTCAGAGTATTCGGCTGCCTTTCTAATGCGGTGCACGAGGAGGTTTTTAAGTATCCACAAAAGCGATTTATGTTCTTTTATGTTTCTGAAGTCTCTGCATGGAACTAGCATTTAAAAATCATGAGAGTAACCCAAACCAAAGAATACTGAAAGCTTAGTAACTAGGTATTTTCTAACAGTAAAGGCATGACAGAGTCCTTTGCATTTGATTTGTTACCACTCGTTAAGCATTTGGCCTCAATTCCATAAACCTTACAAGCCCCAACCTCCTATCAACAAGGGGCTGCAAGGAGAACTCCGCAGCCAAAACACAGTTACAGGGCAACTGCACTGTGCTCGAATGCACGTGTGCCTGCACGCGAGGCAGCCAGACACCCCGGCCCACGCAAGTTTAACACTACCTTAGTCCTCTCAGCTTCAGTCACAGAACATGCTGGAATAAAGAGTCCTCCCTAAAGGTAACGTTCACCTTAACTTCCCAAAGTTACTAAATTTCACATTATAAATTACTCAAAGACTACTACTTAATGACTCAGAAATAATTTATACCAGGGCAAAGTGGAAGCCTATCTTGGAACAAATTCAATGCAACTCATTTGCTCTATCTACACAGCATGAGCTCAGACCCTTCTAGCGCAGGGATGACAGATTTTGGCTTACAGCATTAACTAGTTAATGCCTGTGATGCTCTGAAAAGGAAAGCATGAGGTACAGTAACTCTAACGGATTATAGTAAGTTACTGTTTATTCACAAAGTAACTCCTAGAGGTGGTTTGTTAAGAACCTATTTAACTTGGCTTTTGGACAAAAGCCCTTYGCATGCTGTCATCTTTTGGCTACATGTTGTGCATGCATGAGAACACGGTGTGTTAGTTCAGCTGCTAGTGCGATTGCTTGAGATGCTTCTCTGGTGAATCACATGCTTTATATTTCTGTAGCAAATTTCAACAGAATGTGTCCATCAATTCAAACAGGCTGACAACACCAGAATTAAATACATCTGCATCACTACCCCCTTCCCAAGTAAGTAAATTATAAGCAGGTAGATTGCTTCAAAAGCTAAAATTTATGGTGATGAAACACTTGCTATATTGCTATGTGTGTTTTTTTTTAATAAGTCACTGTTTCATTCCACATGTATATACAATGCTCAGCAATTTTATGAAATTAGGTATACAGAGAATATGGGCAGCTGGAACAAAAATGTCATTTTAAGATGATATAACTAGCCTTGCAGTACATTTTGAAAATGCTGTACAGCTGCATTTACAATGCAAAGAAAATATGCCATTCAAGAGAGCTGACTTCATATGGAATGACACAATATAGGCTGAGTAAAGGCAGCACTCATATCTAGAGGAGCTGAAAACAAATGTTCATTATAATGGTCAATAAGTGTTAATGGAACTCTTGAGTGTCTGAAACATCAGACAGGCACAACCGAACGCTCTACCTCGACTCAACAAAACAAGAGATTTACAAAGCACAGTGACTGGCAACTTGTCATATCCTCATTTTGTGAGAAAAAAGTATATATATACACTTGCATTTATTTTAAAATTGCCAGCATAGAAATGATCTGTTTGTAATGGCTTTTTCATGCATGAGATAAATAAATAAAATATGTTCAGCTACCCAGCAAGATACGCACACCTCCTACTTCAGTGAGGCTGTAAAGATGTAGCTGAGGAAAGAACAAGGCCTAGAATAACCATCTTTCTGAAAACAAATGTATAATTAAAGGAAAAACATCATGACACAGAGCAATTTTTGAGGCTATCGCACACACACATATAAAGAAACTGACCACTCGGAAAGCATGATCTCATTTTTAAATACTTGTTTAAATCTTAAGCAGGAGAAAGAGAACTTTAATTATTTCTTTCAGATGGTAAACTGCATCAGAGTGAATGCAGTAATTTACAATTCTGACTTGCAAATAATGGAATAATTAGTATGTGCACTTCACTTACTCAGTGAGGAAAGAATGGACTTAACTTCAAAAGTGCACATTAGAAAAAAACAAAAAAGAAAGGTGTTGAGGCCCCAACACATTTTTCCTAGTGATAAAAGCAAGACTTCCTTTTGTATCCGAATATTTGCAAAATGAAAACTAATTTCTTAAGACACATCACACTACAGAAAAGTTAGTTTTCCTTTACTGATGTTTTATACCAAAATTAAATCAATAAATGTAGCTGGAACTTGGAAAGATACTGTGAAACAAGGTGCACAAAAGATATGTTGTGTGTTCTCCTCTCCTCTGAAGCTGCTCAATCCGAAGTGTATACTTTGTACATCTTTCTCAACTGCAGTATCTAGTTCAGTTATCTATCCAAAACTCTTAAGGTGTTTAGGTTTTCATTTTCTTAATTATGGGACAAGTAAATTTTGCAATTTCCAAGAAAAAAAGGCTTTGAATTTGAGTGTTATGTGGCAGATACCTTTCTATGGTATCTAAGACAGCCTTTCCAGAAAAAGTGATTCAAGGTCAGTATATAGAATAGTCTGTACATCAGGACTGTAAATAAATTTTTTATGCAATGCTAATTTAGTCCTCACAAAACACATCGATTATTCCAAGAACTTTACTACTTAACACAGAACTTCAGATCAAAATTCATTCTACATAAATCTGTATTTTACAAAGTTAACTAATTTTGAGATTACTTGTATTGCATTTAGGTGGAGTCTTTTATCCATGGATTTCAAAGTATTAAAAATAAATAAATAAATGTCTTGTGAGTAATCTCAGTACTGTTGTTCCTAATGCATTTTAACCATGCAGAATATAGGAAACATACTTCACTTCATACAGCAGATAAGGATGATAATCAAGTTGACTTCCACAGTACCAATGTTTCCTCCACAAAATTCTCTGTCAGTTCTTTAGTTTAATCACTATACAACATCTTTTTTTTTTTAAAAAAAAAAAAAAAAAAAAAAAAAAAGCTTTCCAGCAGTGGATTTTCACTACATACAGGTAAAGAAATCAGTACTTAGTATTACTATAACATACTGAAACGTATGATTTCAGGTCTTTTTCGTTTGTATTATGTAATTGTAATTGTCTGGTGTAAATGTCAATCAAAAGTACAAAGCGAGTCACCTCCAAGGTCAAAAAATAAGTCATTGACGATGGGAAGAGGACACAGATCTCTAAACTTAGACTACAGCCCTTGATACACTGGAGCAACCATCTAGCACACACATCAAACTAAAAGAATACATATATACCTCTTCCTTTGTTACGTTGCAGCATGTATAAATGCTGAAAATAACAAAAATGAATGAAAGAATTTTTGTGCTTAATTGAACTACTCAATCATTACCATTATCTGCAGTAAGAAATATAGACTACAAAGTCCTAATTCCTTTATTTTAGTAAAAATACTAGACTTCTGACATCAATTTTGCAATAAGAACAACTATAATCTGTTAATGTTCTACACTACTGAAAAAAGATGCAAAACTTATTACATGGAAATCAATATGCAACTCAGTAATTCATATGTAGAGCTAATTTTTATTATAATCCTTTACAAACTGATCAGAAAGATGATCCTTTTCCATATCAATGCTTGATGACAATTACTAATATCATCTTCAAAACAAAAACAAACAGAAAAACCCCATACCTTTGCTCTGACATGAAAATGCGCCAAGTCAGGTTATATAAGTATCAAGGAAAAAGGAATGTCAATGATGGAGGCATTTTAAAAAAAATTAAGAGCTGGAAAAAGAATCTCTGATATTTCAGTTCTACCTGCTTTGAGATGTGCTGACTCTTCTATACTTAATAGATTTTGCAGAAACTGTGTAAATTTACAAAAGGTCATTTTCATCATAATACATAAAATAGGTTGAGTTTGTTGATACATAAAGCTTTCTTTTGTTCCCCTCCTTACAAGCTGTATAAATAAAATACTGACACTTATGACTTTTTAAATATGTTCCTATCCACCCTCTTAATCCTAGGCCTCCTAATCTTTTATTTTTTAGAAATAGAAAGTGCTTAATGTGTTCATATGAAGAGGAAAATTAAAGAATTTTTCAAAAATGGAAATCTACAGAGGGCAATGAAGGTTTATTAAATATATTTTAGTAGCCTATGTTGTAGTGACATCTAGCGGGATAAATCTTTTAATCTGTGTTGAAGGTTGGGAGAGGAGAAATTGCAAGATTGAAACATGATGAGGTGAAATTTTCTAATAATTAAAGTCTTCTCCCACCAGAGATGCTGAAATTTGACCAGACTTTGGCTCTGCTGGCATATATGGCTTTAGGTCAGAAGAAGGACCTCCTGGTAGCGGCAATCGCTTCATGTCGTAGCCTACAAAGCAGGCTGGGACCCTGGGGAGCAGGTATCTGTGTCATGTACCCATGTTTTAAAAATGGCCGACTTCCACACATTGCCACATTGAAGAATTGTTTCTGAAAATGTCATTAGATTAAAAACAGAGTGATCAGTAAGTAAATAAAAATAGTGATTTTTATTCCTTCTTGTCTTCTATTGCCGAGGGATGTAGCCAAAGATATTAGCTAACTAAACAGTATTGCATAACTGACCAGTAGATGTATTTGGCTCTGTGCAGCACAGCAATGATCTATAGCCACAGTGATTCTGAAAAAAATATAAACCCACATTATTCTTCTAATACTACCCACAAGCTAGTAAAAAAATGAGGAAAAAAACCTCACCTGCTTACCCATGAAAACCTAGCCCTGGTAAATGGAAAGAAAAAGGACTACTTTATTTGCTTTCAGATAAAAGCCTAGGTAAATTATTCTTGCAAATTAAAGGACGCATATTCACTATGTGGTGCTGTTCTTCCTCAGTATAAACTTAATATTATTCTCTTTTACATAGCTCCAAAAGTATCAAACCCAGAATAATTCCAATTAATATCCATACATGAAATGTTTTTGAATTCAGACCCAAATTCTAAATTCGCAGCTAGGTGATATCAAGTCATAGTCTCCTTTATCTCGTATTCACCTTCCTTTAGTAACTCATGAAAATAATTAAGTTTTTAGAACATCATCATTCTGTGTTTCTATTATTTAAGAAAGCCTTGCAAGTTCAGTGAAACCACCATTTCACAGAAAAGAAAAAAAAATCACGCATTGCATATGTGAGTATTAGCACAGTTTGCTGTCATGTAAGATGATCTCTAAGTGACTTATGATTCATGTACTGGGACAGGGAATGCATGATTCAGAAGAAGGCCCTTTTCCTGGAAAATCTGTTATAGTTAATCATTTATACACAGATATCTTAGTATTCTAGGACTGCTGTCTTAGAGTGATGGACCTAGAACTTTGGCCTATACATCCAGCAAAACATTCTAATGCTTTTAGTATATCAGTACAGTAACACTATACAACTTACACTTAAGCTTTATTAACAGTTCCTTACTATATTATGAAACAAGTAATAATTTTATCACCAAAAAGAAACAGAAAAAATATTATCAGTCATACTCAAGTGAACAATCATTTAAAAACTTACCCTTCTAGATGGAGTTTTCTTCTGCAGTTGTACATTTAGTGTTGCACCAGTTTGAGAGGCAAATTAATGTTTCAAAATAGCAGAATACAAAATAAAAAAATAAATTACATGCATTGAACATTTGCAGACACAATTAAGGAATAAGTTGCAGGTTTAAGTATGCTAAAAAAAAAAGATTTTAATAGCATTTTGTGATGGGAGTCTAAAGAGAGTCTTTCACAGTGTTAACAGGACTTCTGGAAATACTGCCTTTAGTTCACAGTAGAAATACCCATGACTTCCCTACCCACAGGGTATCATTTATCCATTCACGTATCTGTTTACTGGACTGGACAAATATTCTTGTACATTAAACTGACTGAAGTTGTCTATCCAATTTTTAAGTTGATTTAGATATATGAATTAATAAACTGATAGAAAAACATGAACATTATGGCAACACTCATTTGGTTTTGATAACATTTTGCTGAACTAGTGCACCCTCTTGTGGATATTTCTTAAATTAGTCCAAGCATGCCATGTATCAATTTAGGTAAGGCCAAGCTAGCTGTTAAAACACACTTTTAATTTCATAAGCATCTATACAAGCGGATTCACACAACACTCTGGTTTTGACTTTTGAGTTTTTGTGAAGGTTACTCCTGAAATGTTGGTGATTCTGGAACAGATGGGTCCTGCCACAAGGCAAGAACTAACGTGTGTGGCAGTGCTTTGTCTTTCTCCTTTAGGCTGACTCCTATTTAAACAGGATACGAATGTTCCTTTATAATCCAGTGTTGGCCAAATAACATTAAAACAGGTCTAAAACTAACAGATCTGGTTCCATCTGAAATACATAGGTACTTCACTGTCTACACGCGAAAAATGGCCATTCTTCAAACATAAATGTGAACAAATTCTAAAGCAACACAGTATGATAGTATTTTGCATCTGACAAAAACAGCTAACACCTACTCACTAGGGCAAACCTTCATTAGAGCTTTGTAGAATCCACGCTTTGCTGGGTAACAGAAGACATGCAACACCCTTGAAAAGTTGAAGGGGCATGAAGATCTGTCTGCACACATCCCTTTGAAAGGATCGAGCATTATAACATAAAGTGGGGAGGTATTAAAAAATCTGACTCCTCCTCCCAAGCTCTGCATGATTCCAAGAGCAAGGAGAAAAACAGTAGCATCCAAATCTTAAATTAAAAATGAAGTAAATGAACAAGAAAGTCATCACTAAATTCAGCAAAACATTTTTCTTCTAAGAGTCAGTACATGAAAAACACAGAAATCTGAACTCGGGATTTATCACTACCATTCAAACCCCCAGACTTAACTGTGCCTCCTGAAAATGGTAATAATCAATGGAAACTGTTCACAAGCATACCAAACACATCCAGCATGCTAGCTGTAGTTTCATCAGCTGTAGCAGCATGGTAAAGTTTTAACTCTGATAGATAATACAAAAACATCTGGAAGAAAAAGGGATGAGGCCTTCTCCTTCCCTAATCTCCAATCAGGAGTGTACACATTGCTTTGAATTCTTGCATATATTTCCTCAGTACTGCAAGGTATAGACTGTCCCAGCTTTGGGTCCTGAAGCCTCACTGTCATGGATAGTGTGAGCAGCTGGATACAGTCAACAAGTTGCAGAGTGTGCAACACTGTGA
The DNA here is from genome assembly GCF_003343005.1 of Rhea americana. Classification (NCBI taxonomy): domain Eukaryota; kingdom Metazoa; phylum Chordata; class Aves; order Rheiformes; family Rheidae; genus Rhea; species Rhea americana. The sequence continues at coordinate 1,625,614 of NW_028186173.1, forward strand.
GATAATATACAGAAAACAGTAAAAGGATTGCTATATTCAGTAGATGCGGTTTGTCTAAAACAGACTTAAGTCACTATGAGTAGGAGAGATGCTGTGCTGTACATTCTAAATGAGAATATACACTTGAAAGATGTATTTCTTGAGAGAAGAATCTATCGTGTGGGAGTACACCCTAAATGCTTCATTTTCTAGAATTCGGAAACTTGAGTGTTGCTGAATTCAGCATTCCAGAGGGGCACAGGATACTGCCTTGCTATGAATTCTGCTAATGAAGCTTTTTCTGTTATATTTCCTAAGGTCTTTTAAAATTTTTTTTTAAAAAAATGTAACTTGAAGTAATTTCCTCTAATATACATCCAGGTTGAATTTAGACATGACCGGCTAGCTAGAAAACACAAAGCTAATCCTCAGTAACCTGTTGACGGGTTAATCTCCAATCTATATGCATATGCTGTGAAATAAATGACTCTGACCCGATTCTACTCGAAGCTAGCTCAGATCTGCTCTAAGCTCAAAATCACTCCAACCATGTAGCTATATTGCTGCTAGGATCAGTTCTGTACAACTCTCTTACAAAAGTTTTAAATTATCCTCCCATTACATAAATTTTGTGTTAAGCTCAGCAGATTCAACGTGGAGAATCAGAACACAGCGGACTCCTAACTGGCTCTTTGTCGTTTGCCTGGGTCCTGCTGAACTCCTTAGGTCTAGCTCAGCAGCACACTCCTTGGATCCAAAACAGCTGCTGYAGAGCATATCTGCAGACACTCTATACCTGATTTTCCTTTCCAGTGGCAGGAATCCTACAAGGGCAGGCATTCCGGCAGGCTGGGTAAGCCTTTTGTTCCAGCTGGGAAAGGACACCCATAATACTGCTGCATCTGACTTGCACAGGATCATCCCAATTCCCAGTATTAGCATTAAATTAAAAAAAAAAAAATAGGAAATCTTACTAACTGTACCTCAGGTCAGCTATTATCTAATGTCCTGTGTTGGCAGGATATGATTCCTACACACTTCTTTTCATTCTGTACAGACTGTTACAGTGAACTAGATATTAATACGAGCATAAGTGTTTGAGAATTGCAAAGGCTAGTAAAAATTATATAAACTGTGTTATATTTAATTACAAATAATCATTCAAAAGATAAAGTAGTCACAAATACCCCTTTTATTTCCTCCTCATCCAAGCATTCTTCACAAAATCCTTTAATTTCTAGTTCATATTTCTTTCTTCAGACACTAGCATTTTAAGAGCCATCAGCACATGGGTGGCCAGCTTTTCTGACAACACATTATATGCCAAAATTCTCCGGTGGATAAGATTCAAAAGACTTTGGCCAAACTCAAGGGGCTGAAGGAAAGGGAAACACCCAGAGAAGTGGAAGGTGATATCAACTACCATGAGACTGTTAAAGGAAGGAGTGTGGGTGGGTGCCAGTATGACACACATTTCAGATTCAGAAATCCCATCTGGCTGTCTTCCTCCCACTAACAGGAATTCAGACTGTGGAACTTGGCCAGCATAATCCCACTACAGATCACTCGATACATCCCTAATGTGAAGACTACGCTCATAATCTACATGCTATTAAAGAGACAAAAAATGACTATTTGACTTAACATGACTGCTTCCGATTGCCTGGCGTTCTCTGCGCATGTGTGTAATCAGAGGTAGCAATTAAATGAATAGTTACAGATTTTGTTATGTAGTCTACAGCAAACCTGGGCCCTATGCCTGTGCTTCACCTATAACCAAATACTGCTTCACTCACACCATTAGCCTGTTCAGCTATCCTACTACCTACAGTCTTCTACATGTAAAACACAGCTTGTTACATTTACCTGTATTAAAAGCTCATTCACTCTACTTCCTCAATCTCTCCATTAACGATGCAGCTCCCAGATTTACTTTCACCCCATAATTCTGCATAATGTGTCAGAAAAGGTCAGTCTGATCTAATTTAAGAAAGGTTACAGCAACACCACAAAGCTGTGGGTTTCCCACCTAGCAAATACAGAAGAATCCTTCTGAACAGGTAAAAGTCACACTTACCAATGGCCCCTCCTAGGATCATGTCTGGCTGAAAAACATACATGTGCTATGTCATTCTACACAAACTTCTATATGACCCAGAACAGTGGATTTTGTGTTTGACTAAAATAAAATTGTAAGATATGCAAAGAGATGGAATGAAATGCCATAATTTTTTATTTCCTGTTATCAAAAGTTTTCATTTGGATTATCTGCAGGATACGCCCAGGTCCCAAAGCCATATGGGAACCAAACTGTGATGTGAGAGGAATGGATGCCTGAAATCTTGAATATCATATTCATTTTCAACCATACAGGTTAGTTATTTTTCAAATATTGTATTTGATATTGTTTTCCAATGGTGTGGTCAATAGCTGAGATAAATGCTGAGCAAGTAAGCCTCTTGAGAATCTATTTGCAGATGTTATTTCATTCATTTGGTCTACACACTGAAGAACATATCAATCAAAACTTTAAAAATGCTAAAGGAAGAAATTTGAGCAGATGAGACTATTTCAAGAACACCTTTCTCAATTGACATCAAAAGTGGGTCACATATGCTACACTAAGTTCCCTTAAGATACAGGAAGTACCACAGAAATCCAGCTAAGCCAATTTCAGTTTCTAGAAATTAGAGCAAAGATGGGTGTAGTGATCCGTTCATCTGAATACAACGTTCACAGAAGGTAAAAGAGAACAGCACTGTTTGATTTCATCTGCTCTGTTCACCTCACCTAAAATTGTCTGGAAACCACACTAGTTTAAGACAGTACCTTTCCTAACCTCCCCACCGTCTCTCCCTTCAATTGCGATAGGTTCTGCTGTTGATGAGGCTACATTATAAACCATACTGAGGAACAGATTTGGCTGAAAAAAATAATACAACCAAATTATATCTCTAATTTTAAACCTCAGACCTCTCAGAAAGCTTAAAAAAATTATTGCATACAGAGATAAAAGTTCAGAAGTTTCTCATTCACCTAGTTGACACTGGGACAGCAAAATCTGTTCAGATTACAAGCTTTATGCATGTTTATACAAAGAAGTTTTCCTCTGGTATTTCAACAGACCCCAATCAGCTGATTCAAAATTCAATACAACACATTTACATCCTTTACTGCATGACAAATTTCAGAACAATCCAAGTAAACAGGGAGATTTCAGAATATTAGAAGTGCTTAATTTTGAAAAAAGAGTTTTTTCAGTCTTATCTATAGTGAAGCTTTTGATCTGCTATAATTTCATTCCTGGACAAAGTTTAGTCCACTGAAACAGGAATGAATGACACTGACAAAGTTGGTTTGAATTTAGATTTAGATGTAGATATGAAATTTAGCAATTTTCAAGACTTCAGAATTCAGTTCCCAATTAACAGAAGTGTTAGTAGGAGGCAGATAAGAAGCACAGAAAAATTTATCTGCATTTATTTTAGCCAGAATGAGAAAAACACACAATTCTCCCTGGGAACTACAATAAGCAGCTGAAAGACTTAAGTCTTAGTCAAAGACTTTTTAGCCTGTATCAACACTATAAAGAAATGTTCTTAATTTTGGTGAATTAGTTAAGTTAAAACAACAGAGGATACAAAGCTTTGCAGATACATGGCAGCAAATTAAAATTCCATATCCTCATAGCACTGAAATGGTTTGCTAGAATGATTAATCAAGTGAAAAAGGAAGTGATCATCCACAGATCACTTGACAGTAAAATGGTTATTGAAAGCAAATATGAGATATTGCTTCTTTGCCTGAGAAAATCCCTTTTAGAGAAGCAAACCAAAACAGAATGGCTCATAACTAGGCAATAAAATTCAGGGCTGCAAGATTAGCCAAGTTTATGTTTTAGCTTTGGATACAGGTTCAGAAGCAGTTGTATATGTGGGGAGGAAGCTTTTTTAGTATGAATGAGATCATTCCTCTGGCTCTAGCACAATTTAAACTAAAACACATACTGCGCTAGAACATAGATAAGGAGCTGAAAGCAATGCAAGAGACTGCACGGATGCATCTCCACATTAAAACATCAAATCCAGGGTAAATATTGACCTGAGGCTGAAGACATAGTATGATTTTTAGAATAATTTTAAAGGAGAAAAATATGCACTTTTTCCCTCCCAAAGTGTTACAGAATATACATCACTGATACTACCGCATAAACATGTGCAAGCGATTGGAGACAACATCAAAGAAATTAGACTATTCTGTTCTAAAAGACAGCTGGACATATTGCTGACTCACAATCTGTAACTGGCGGAAAGAAACACAATTTTTAAATATCAGGTCTCTCTTTCTTACATGTATCTCTGAAGATTTACTCTGACAGCTTAATGTTATAAAAGCAAAGAACAGTGAGGATTTATCAAAGTCCATGTTGAGAACATTTGTTATGTTACAGTGATCTTAAAGGTGCGCACTGTAATTCCACGCAGCTTATAATGTTCTACTTTACTCTTATGAACATAAATTGTACAACTTCATGGAAATAGCTATAGCTACCAGTGGAGTGACAGGCATTTAATCACAAATATGATTTTCTGTGGGACTCAGAGAGGAGGTTTGTCAGGCAGTATTTCTTTCTGATACAACTGCTACTGTTGGAATGTGATAAACCTGAAGACTCATTTTGTCTGTTTTAAGAATTCTTCTGTTAAACAAGATGTCAGCTACCACAGTAACTAAAGACAGAACAGTTCTCTGAACAATAAGAAATACTGGAACATTCTAATAGTACTGCTAGATGACAGCAAAAATGGTCCTATTTGGTCTGTTCATACATAATTTATTAAATTTAAGGGAGTTTTCTCGACAGGTTTTACAAGCTAAAAAACACTATCCAAAGCCCCAGAACTTAATTAGAAGAACAGTATAAATTATCAAGCTGTAAGAGTTTTTAATCTTTTCAAAAGTGCTGTGCCAAGAAAGCACCATGGCTCAAAATGATACAGAATTTTCAATATGCTTGAGAAGTAATATTTACAGCAGTCTGTTACTCACAGAAACAATCCTGGTGCATTTCTAAGGGTTTAGGTACACATAGCAGGGCAAACATAATCAGACACYGTCAAAAAGGTCACTTTGTGCAATATGAAGAAACAGAACATACATAGTTTAAAAGAACTGCTATACAAGATTCTATAATACATGAATTTGATAGAATGCAGACTTATCTCTCTTTGAGTAATAGAGGTTAAGTAATACTTTGAAAATCCTGCTTTCATTTATATTAGACTATTGCTCAGATCTGTGCTGGGTTATCTGTTTTTCTAAAAGTCATTCAGAAAGTTTAAATTCCAAGAGCAGTCTCAACAATGAAGAATGTTTGCTATATAAGCACAGCTAAATGATCTCTGATGTACAGTACATGAATGCTCAAATCCCTTTTCTCCACATACATTCCAGACACCAGTTAAATCTTAGGTGTTTATGCACTAGCCTAATATGAAACAGAAAAGGAATCTTTATGCGGCCATGGAACAACTGTGTATTACTGTATGGTTATTTGTTACCAGAGTTACAGGGCTATGGTAACTCTTCTGTCCTAGGGCACTGATTTCTAGAGCTGTTAAGGTGATGAAAAAAGTCACAACAATAGCTTTTCGGTTCTGTTCTTGACCCATCTGAGGCTGCACTCTCCCTGTGATGTCTTCCCAGAATTTCCCTCCTGCACACTAGAATATCACTTATTCTACTTCTTTTTAGGATCTCCACACCTACAGAAGACCAAACAAACAAACAAAAAAATCCCTAATAATAAATTACAGACTCATTGGTGCTGTTGCCTCCATGCCTATTTTCTCATGCTACCTAAGCATGCAATACTAGTAGAATCCAGTAAATACTTACTTTAAGACACTCATATTAATGACAAACATTCCCAGACCACAGGATGTGAAGATTCATATTAGCATAGAAGATGACAAATATAACTTCAGTAAAGAGCAGACTTATTTACTGTAAATCATATGCACCAGTCTATTTTCCAATCCAACATAAATGTGCCTTTGAATTTACATTTTACACAGATAAACAACAACAGAATAGACAAAACAAATTCTGCTAGGAAATGTCATTAAATAATTTCAGATAGGTCCAGCTCAGAGATTTAGAGAAAGAGTCAGAAAACTAAATAAAATCCATGTATTTCCAGAATACTTACTGTTTCCTGTGTTTTATAAGACATGTATTTCACACGAAACATAGCACAAGATGGAAGAATAAGCATACACAATATTTCACTTTAGGAATAATCACAAAAGTACATTACTTTTATACATAATTAAGTGAATTATTTTTAACTTGTGTCTTATAAACAAGATTTTAGTTTCTTCTAGTCAGTGAAGAAGTGCCCAATTCTAAGCTTAATGCTTATGTACAATCAGAAAATGAATAAAAAAAACATTTGGAGAACAATAAGCATCTTAGCAAGTTGCATGTTTCTTACTAGTAGATGTGCTCTGGAGACTAGACTTTTGCAAATATGAGAATCCTCTAAACATTTAATTTTTTGTGCACATAASTAACACAATGAGCTGACTTGCCTTATGTTTCCAATGGCTTCTGAATGAGGATTCCGATGAAATGCAGTCAACACCATGCAGATTTAGGCACTTAACAAAAACTTTGCTTTGACAGAAATCTGTGTTCCAATTTATTTCCTGTGAAGTAAATATGACATATTTAAAGTGAATATCAAGCTTCAGCGAGTTTCATTGTATGAAATGTTCTGCTTAAAGCTACAATTTGCCATTGCCAAGATTATTAAAAAAGCAAAACGACCATTTGTTTTGTCAAGAAAATTTCTCATAATTTGATGGCTCAGAACAATGCCATACTTCATCTCAACTGGGAGATACACGGTCAACAGGCAGATTTTGTTCTGAAATGATACCATCCTTCCAAGTGAACCCAAACGAAGGATAAAAAGTTAGACTTATTTGCATTCCACCACAACACAAATTAACCTAGACAAGTGAAAGGGAGAAATCTGTCCGTGTAAGAACACAGTCCATGCTTGTACCAGAAGCTTAAAACAATCTTACACTTCATTTTTCCAGTAGTCTTCAACTACTTTGGGCAATTCAAAAATGAYATTTAATAAGAAAATTCTTATGACTAGTAATAGTGATCCAGTACATAAATAGTAACTAAATTACATACTAAATATTTAGTTTTAAGGCATTTCACAAAGAGAACAAGAAATTACATCCATTCTTGCATGAGTAGCATCCTCAATATAAATTTCAGAATGCCATCTAGTGGACAAACACCATTTGCCTGCCAGAGGCATTCAAAACTGCTGCTTAAGCTATTTCAGAACAGTTTACTGTAACTCAGAGGCAGTTCATATGGAAGGGAGGTATTAGAAGGAAGATTTTCAAAGGTATCCAGCTGTTTCACRTAACAGATATTCATCCAAAAGAAATAAATCAGAAGAAGTTAGGCATGTTTAGAAGTATATGCACGCACATCTTTGAACGCTTAAAGACCTTGAAATATCAATCCACTAAAACATCTCTGATAACCTCAACACTTTCTGCAGAAAGAAAAGATATCATTCAAAAAGCCTAAGTTCCTATTCTTAACAAATTTCATAAAATTCTATTTGCAGACCACCACAGCGGTATTTAGAAATCACGGATAGAGAAAATACGGCTTGAAAAATGTTTTAATCTGATCAGGTGTGGGCGACATCACGAATGAATGCTGAACAGTTATTAAAAGCATCTACTGATGACAATGGCTAAAATTAACACCTAGACAAATGAATGCTATAGGCTTTACAAACAGCTGAAGGCTGGTTAAATGCAGATACATGGAGGAACACCACCACTTGCCAATTATGAATTAGATAGGCCACGTTTACAAACAATGGAATACCTTCTATGTACTCACTTCTGCATAACCTACCCCAGGAGATCCTGACTGCCCGTGCACTGACACAAGCTGAGAGGTAAATGCCCGACTGTAGGCAGGTACCACTAACCACGTGTTGAAGAGAAAGGTTATAGATGAAGGGATAAGGTTAGGTCCCAGGCTGTGGGAAGTATGGAGCTGCACGCATTCCTTCATGGCTGAACAGAGCTGGTAGCAGCCACTACTGCCATCAGTGCACTTTGCTGTTTCTGCTGGTATTCAGAGCTAAACTAAACGTCACCTTACTGGCTGATATGTCAGCAAATTTAGTTTGGGAAACCCTGATGTAGATATATTCCAAACAAAAAAAGCAGTCTCATTAGCAGAAGCAGCACTCCCTCAGTTGCCTGTAGGTAACACAACATTAGCAGTGTTTTTCTGTTGGTGTAGTATGTTTAACACACTTTGAATCATAAAAATCCATCCTCAGTTTTGACTTGGATATTTATCAAAAGGTTTCTAAGCAGAGTTCTACTGCACTTAAATGCTTTATAGACTTCTCCTCAATCATAATGAAGGGTGAGTTGTGATTATATAACTTTAATTTCATTTCCAGCCAGCATCTCCCCATTAGAGTGATGCACCCCCTATCTTCGCCCGCACATGAAGAATATTAGTAATTGGAGGAATTAAGCAGGAAGAACTAGTTTAACTATGTTTTTATACGCTATAGTTTTATTAAATTGTAACTTAAATAAAGCCTCCTCAAAAATGTTATAGATAAAACTAGCAAGGAAAAAGAGCTGTTCTAGTGGACAAGGAGTACCATGGTCCCTCACACAAAGGATACCCCAGATCATAAAGAAAACATCCCTAAAGCTGTCTTACATAAGTTGTCGCTACAAGCTTTTAACCAAGAGAGTACAATTAATCCCCCAAATTTTTCTGGGCCACCAACACACTGTTTTCACTTAACTATAGACAAGTCATTAAAAAAAATCACTGCAGATAACTTCCTGGTTTTACAAACTCAAAGGTGTGTGCACGGGGGTGGAGATCATGGAACACTCTTGGATGTGGGCAAAAGGCCCCAAGGTTAAAATAGTAAAGAAATGTTTTTAAACAGTATACTAACTAGATCTGAATGTTTTAAAAAAAGAATACAGACATATACAGCAACAACTGTAGCAATCCTCTGGGAACTGTAAGCTTTTTCCCCAGGCAACAAATATATAATGGGAAATAAACCTATTTCCTACAGTGCTTTTTATTCCTTCCTCAAGCCAAGCCTGGGCAGCTGCTTACATGTAAGCATACATTTTAAACATGTTACAGCTCTAGCCATGGGGACCTGGCATTCGTAGGCAGAAGCTCCTCGGGGAGCATGTTCTCTGGCCTCCCTAAATGCGACCCAGAGTACTCACTTGCCTCACAAACCGCGACACCCAGTCCCGCACGCCGGCTGACTCCTGCGCTCTGGGTCACAGCAGACACGGCACAGGAACCAAGCCGGGCGGCGGCGGCCCCCTCCTCCCCAGGCCCCGCCGCCGCCCCACCGCGGGCAGCGGCCGCCACACGCCCGCTGGGGAGCGGGCGAGGCTCCGCGGCGCCACATCGGGGCGGGGAAAGGGCGAGGCCGCGGGAAGGTGTGCGTGTGAGTGTGAGGGGGGGAAAGAGCGCAACGGCTCCAACGGTCATAACGGTCATAACGGCCACACCAGCCGCGCGCACGCGCCAGAGGCGACGCCTCCC
>NW_028186173.1:1635626-1646329 GCF_003343005.1 Rhea americana
TGGGGGGCAGGGAGGAGCCTCCGAGGGGGGTGGTGGCAGCCTGTGAGGGGGACCTGGGGGTGCTTCCCCCCCCAAGACAGGTGGGGAGCCCCTGAGGCGAGCAGCAGCCCCCACAGCCCGGAAACAGGGCGCCTTCCGGCTCCTCGCCCGTTGCCSGTGGTTGGACGCCCCTCCAGGAGCACTGGCGACGTGGCGGACAGCAGCACAGAGGCCTCGACGGCAGCCCGCGGTGTCTGGGCTGCTCTGGGCCTTGCTGGCCTTGAGCTGGAGCCGAGCAGAGTTAGGCTGGCCGTGTGAGATCCAGCTTTGAAGTTGGCGCTGCTGGGGGTAGGGGATTGGGTGGTGGTTCTGTGATGTGTGAAGACGGATGAGCTGCAGACTGAATACCAATGTGCCAGTGTCAAATCTCTGTACAGTCAACTGGCAGGTTTTACGCCATGCTGTTTTGGTGCTTCTGAGTTGAATTTCAGATAATCTCAGAAAACCCACATAAACCAAAAGGATTGCAGATTTTTCTTTCTCAAGGCATTTTGTAATGCAGTTCGGAGACACTCAGATGACTTTGCAGGAGCTGGCTTTGGTCCAGCAGAGCTGGTGCTGATGAATTAGAGCTAATAAGCTAAGCTAATTAGTTAGCTAATTAGAGCTAAGGGTTCCTGTGGAGACATTTTACTTGAAGAGAGAAATCACTCTTCATGTCTTTTTTGTCTTTTTTTTCTTTTAAGGGCTTTATTGGAGGATATGGCATATGGATCTTGTTCAGTCCGCAGTCCTGTATAGTGTAATGACCCTCATCAGTACCTATCTAGTAGCTTTTGCATATAAGAATGTCAAGTTTGTCCTCAAACACAAGTAAGTTTGCTGACTTTTGAAGTATGACTTAATTATTAAAGAAGCTGATGAAAAGAGTATTTACAGAATATTTTAATGAGTAAAAATAATATAATGAAGAACTACTTTGTCCTGAATTTTGCTGTGTTTTGATATTCCGTTGTATTAGTTCCTGAATTGCTTTAACTCAAGACAAAATAATAAAGTGCAAACTTTGAAATTGTAGTGGGAAAGTTACAAATCAAATGTTAAAAAATCAGCTTTGCTTCTTGCGCACGCTTCTCTTGAAAGACCTTCACAACAGTTTAAGAAGCAGCACAATTAAAAATTGAACCTCCTGCTTTTGAAAGAGTCTCTCCAGCAAGATAAATGGTTGCTAATATGAAAATGTTTGTGCTCAGCATGGACAGAGCAATTACTGACTCTTCTTAAAACGTGCTTATTGCCTTGAGATTGTTAAATTCAAAGTCAGAGGCCAGGACAGGGGGGAGGGCATTTTGATGAGCAATTGAGAGACTTCTTTGTTTGTTACAGTATCTCTTTTATAGTTGGTTTCTGTCATCTTTCTTGTAGTTACAGAATCAACTAGTCTTCTCAATTAGGAGTACAACAAAATAGCAAAACCACCCATATTTTCTTTGGCTATTGCCAGAAACTACATTTGACTATGTTTTTAGTAATTTGACTATTACTTACTTTCCTCTGGAAAATCTGTTCAATATCTTGGCTGATTTATTCTTCACTATAAATACAACTTGCTATAATCCATATAATTCATTTTTTAACGTTAACATAAGTGGTGCTTCTTACAGAGTAGCACAGAAAAGAGAAGATGCTGTTTCCAAAGAAGTTACTCGCAAGCTTTCTGAGGCAGACAACAGGAAGATGTCTCGTAAGGAGAAGGATGAAAGGTAATCCTCTGTTTCCTTCTTTCTTTCTTTTGCTTGTAATATCGCCAAGTATCTTCAAGCTGTAGATGGGATTCTAGAGACTGTCTGTTCGTCTGTTTTATGTATATATTCCAGTAAGAGGAAGCTGTACTATCAGCTCTTTGTTCATCTATAAAGCTTTTTTGAGGTGAGTTATCAATGACATGTCACAGACTTTGAAACTTTTATCAGTAAGGGCTCATAAGGCAACCACTCTGTCCTTGAGCTGCAAAGCAAAACACCTTTTCATACAGGCCTTCTAATAACTATCTGAAGAGTAGCATCATGGATGTCATTAGAAATAACAAAAGTTCCTTTTCTTAAGGACAGGTTAGTTCAGGGGTTTCCAAAGTTTGTAAAGTATTTTGTGTAGCAGAGTACAAGTTCCTTCACAAGAGCATTTCCATATACTGCCAGGCTGTATTTGCTAGTCAGTATTTGTCACTCTGAATGGTTGCAACTAGCAAAATTGGATATGCAAAATTCCAATGTAATAGGTCTTATATTAATATATCCAAGTTAGTCCTGATGATATCAGGAAGCACTTACTGTCTAGTAGAGTAAAAAGGGGGCATCTAATCTAATACTAAGAATTGAACCGTTAGCTGTTTGGAAAAAAAGCCCCTTTAAGTGCTAGGCTATCTAACAGATACAAAGTCATAAAAAGCAGTGTTATTTATAGGTTGCTAAGTTTGATGTGCATGATGGTAAAACAAACATAAGACAGTTACATATGGAAGTGCATAGTATATATAAGGTTTTATCTTTAACTAATGAGCTATTAGTTCTTACTGTGCCCTGTCTTTTAGAAGTGGACTATTACAAGAGCAGCAATATGTAGTTTATTACAGTTTATCAGGTGTCAGTCTCTTCATAAAGCTGTGTGTGTGTGTCAGGCCACATATTTACTTACAAATGTGTGAAATAATGTCTCTACTGGTACACAGAATTCTGTGGAAGAAAAATGAAGTTGCAGATTATGAAGCAACAACTTTTTCCATCTTTTACAACAATACCCTCTTTCTGGTCTTGGTCATCATTGCTTCATTCTTTGTGTTGAAGAACTTCAACCCAACTGTGTATCCTTTATGAGTGCACTTGAAACAACTAGAATCCTATTTCTATTCGTTATCATTTGCAGCTGTGTTTGTAATCTGGGTTGTGAGATTAAGACTACTYTTTAGAGATGTGCGGGTAGCGCCTCCACTTGGAAACACTTGAACATACAAATGGAGAGTACCAAAAAACTCTCTGGCTCACATAAATGATTTGTTATCATCTGACACTAGATGTTTTAAGGGTATCACCTGGACAATCTACAGAAATTCTTGTGGTGCTGCCATTTCAGATGCAATGGTTTGTGCAATAAGGACGCAGTTTACAGTCATATGGAAACGTTGTGTTAGGGTTACTTGACACATGCTGTTACTTTACAGAATTGTTTAGTTTCAGGAAGTTCATAAGTAAAACTGTCTTTTACTTAAGTAAATACATACTGCCAATAAGTGCTGCATACGTTAATGAAAGATCTGCTGTATTTAACATTTATAATATCTTTTAAATGAACAAACTAAACTTTATAAGTATTTTAATTTTAAATTTAAGTATACTTGTAAATTCAGCATCTTGCTATAGCTTGAAATACAGCCTAGAATCAAGGCTATGGTGTTGCAATGCCTATTTTAAAACTCTGACAAAGGATAACAGTTTCAATGCCTTTTTTTGTTTAGCAAATATCCTTTGCTAAAAGTTTTGTGCAAAAGAAAGTTGGTTGTGGTACCTTAAAAGTTTATATCCTTAACCTTTTCCCTACAGAAACTATATTCTTTCTATAAGCGCTTCGTCGGGACTAATTGCCCTGCTATCTACAGGATCCAAGTAGACAAAAAAAAAAAAAAAAAAAAGCCAGCAGTTAATTTCTGTGGGAGGGTTCAGTTTCCTTACAAAAGTTTAAGGGTGGAAGCGGACTACTTTTTCTATAATGTGACTGCTTGAGGGTTTTGGGGGAGAGCGTTTGAAAAGAAAATGAGTGAACTATATTTACTTTTGGTATCTTTACAAGGTATTATTCAATAATTGAATGAATCAGATTTGTTACTTAGCAGAGAAAGAAGGCGGCATGTGAGCAGTTACCAAGCATAACTTGTACGAAGCACTTCATAGGTGTCTTGGTACTGCATATTACGCAGTGGCACGGAACAGCTGTGCTCAGAACCGTTAACAGAATTTGGTGACTGTTACAGGAGCCGAACTCACCGATCATAAAAAGTGACAATCTGCCGTTTATCATTGTAACTTGAAAGGTTTTAATAAAAAGGAGGCTTTTTTGTCAATTAATTCTTTGTATTTCCATTCTGAATTTCTGGAAATGGAGATTTTCTTGGGCAGGCTGCATGTGTTGGTTTGTCACGTCGAAAGAGAGGTGTCATCTCAAGTCAGTGTATGTACTATTTTCCTGGGAAGACTCTTCATTCTTAAACAGCTTTGAGCCGTGGACAGAACCAAAGCAGTGTCCTGGGAAAATGGTTTGGAATTGGTTTGAATGTAGTGGTTTTGTTTTTCATTTTGCTTTTTTTCATGCTATCAGTGAAACAGATGATCCACATTGTGATTAAATTGTACTAGTATTAATGTAGTGTATTATAAAAGTTACTGATATTGCCATTACAGACATAGTATCCTCAACAAGAAAGAGCGAGCCTATAATCAGATTTGAAGTAAGAATTACTGTGCTAATCTGTATACTCTAATAAGATTCATCTTCATGTAAAATGTAGTAAAACAAAGAATCAGCAGGTTGCAGTCTTAAAGTGCCCTGGCTTTAAGTATCTTGCTTGGCTTGGCTTCAAGTATGCTTAGCTTGTAGACTTTCCCATTACAAATTGAAATAATGTTTTACTGTTCTAGGTAGTCAGGTAACTTTTCAGCTTGATTAGTTTCCTAGTCTGACTTGTATCACTGGTGTGTTCTAGGGCTATTACACAAGAGGCACAAATGAGAGCTGGATTCAAATGATTTGTGACCTCAGCAGAAAAGGCAAAGAAATGTATTTCTGATACTTTTTTTGAAGTGTTCCATATCCATGTGAATTTCAAGTGTTCTGTTTCAATAATGCTATTAAAAAAGAATTTTCTTACTAAGCTAATGCTGAGGGCAGAAGAGTAATACTTGAGACATTAAAATATCCATATTTGTCAGCATTTGCAAAAGCCTGATCAAGAATTTTCCACTGTTCTTGATGTTAATCCCAAACTGCAGTCAGCAGCAAGCTAATTCTGACAAATCCAACCACAGCAGTGTCAAAAAATAGCACCTACATTTTCCAGTGCCTGTGGACTATTACATATTTCTCTCTTCAGCATCTTTTTGGAATTGTGATTGAGATTTTTTTTCCCCTCCAGTCTTCAATTCCACTGTGTAATTTGCTTTAATTTTTTTCCCAGTAAAGATAATATTACTGATTTGTTTGTAGTCGTGAAAATTCCATTGGTTCTGGTACACTTTAGAGCTGTCAGTGAAAATTACTTTTCTATTTAGTCACTTAACACTCTGAATTATCTTGATTATTTTCCCTCAATATGGGTGGATTTTTCTTTATTATTCCTGCTTATTAGCTATTAAAAGGATATTTGCATATTACTGCTGCTTGCCTTGCATAATTGTATTTCCCTTGGCCTATCCCTTATTACACAGGATATTTTATGTGTGTGTGTGTGTGTGTATATATATATATGTGTATATATATGTGTGTGTGTGTGTGTGTGTGTATATATATATACACACACACACACACATATATATATATATACACATACATATACATGTATTTTTTTCTTTTAATCAGTTAGGATTTTTAAAGTCCTCAATAAAAAATTCATTACTGCAGAAGTTAGACTAGTATATAGGACAGTATGAACTTAAATATGGCACTAAATATAAATATTTAGCATGTATAAAACAGTTCTAACATACATTTATAAAATCATAATCAARCATAATGCCAGATTCACCATTCTGTAAGCAACTGGACTTGAAGGTTGCTGTTTTGCTTGTCATTGTTGACTTTTTTTTTCCCTCTCATAACTTCTACCAAAACTATACAGTAATTAATTCAGACACATAATAGACAATGCTGATGTTCTTTTTACTTGTCAGTGTTTGTAGAGATGAAGACTAGCTGCAGGTATTTTTCAGGAAACCTGTCATCTAGAGAAAAGTAAATTGAAGCAGCCCTTTCTTCTGCTATTACTGTCAGTTCACCGAGTCTTTTATTAACAGTTTTTCATCTTACTTTTTTTTTTTTTTTTTTTTTTTTTTTTTTTAATAAGCAGTCCCTGAGGCCTGAAGCATATTATGTGCCAGAATTTTTTGGAGAGAAAATGTTGCAGAATTGGCAGCCTGAGACAAAAGGATTTTTTGTTGTTTGTTTTTAAAACAAAAGGCAAATCTATTCTGTGGACTTCTTCAAAAAAACTGTGATATTTTGTAATACTCACTACCAGATGCACCCAGCTTCATATGTGTGACACTGAAAGTTAGCCTAAAGCTAGGTTAATACCTGGCATCCCGTTGTCCTCTGACGGAGTCTGAGAACAAGCTGACTTTTAGCTTTTTCAACAAGTAAGAGACAATGCCATCTCCTTTTTAGTAAAAAAAAAAAATAAAATAAAAAAAATAAATAAATAAAAGAAAAAAAGGGGGAGTTTACTATATTTGTAATAATACACTGTTGGATTCCCATTTAGATGAGGAAGAAGAAAAGAGAACACTAAGTTGTATCCCCAGAGGTGAAAAAGGGAACAAGTCTGTTACTGGGAAAATAATTCCCTCAGTAACTGTATGAAGCCAAAGCCCATGTCTTGCTCATAAAGGTGACTTTTTTAAAAAAACACTTACTTAAATAGTAAATTTTCATCCAGAAAATACACAGTAAGTATTGCAGTAAGATATGTGGCCCACAGCAGAGAAAATAATTGATACCTGGGAGATGACAAGCACTTCAGTGGATGTCTCCAGCTCTGCTCCAGTGACTAACCAGCCCAGGGTCATTTTGGAGGCGCTGACTGCTGAAGTGTAGTAGGATTTCCATGAATTATAATGGGAATGTCCTCAAGATGTTATTTGCAGGCAAAAGTATTATTTATGATTGGCGTGACTCTTAGTAGTCTAACTTTTAA
Organism: Rhea americana; assembly: GCF_003343005.1. NCBI lineage: Eukaryota > Metazoa > Chordata > Aves > Rheiformes > Rheidae > Rhea > Rhea americana. Next base: position 1,642,564 of record NW_028186173.1, read on the forward strand.
AGTACCTTCTCCGAGATGTGCAGCACATGGCAAAATCAGCCCTGCAGTCAACAGCTCTGTTCCGTATTTGTGGGCAGATGTCRTCTTCCCTTGTCCTAAACGGGTACAGTTAAAGATTAGCGTTTTTGCTGTGGAATGCTATGTACTCGTTTTCAGCGTAATTCACACTACAATGGCACCGTACTTTTTAACCAGTGCGCTTCCTTTTCATAAACAGTATTACTATTAGTAATATGTCTCTTAAGTATAAAATCAGATGCACAAAATGCTTTTATTGTGTCCAAGCAGAAGTCAAAGTCAGATTGCAGTTCCTGATATACAGCAACTAAGTTCATTTACACATACCATAGCTCATTGAATTAAATACAGGAAAAGAAAAAACAAATTAAGTATCTGTCTGTGTGGCACCAAAGTGCTGTGCACACTTTGCAGATATCATGAAGTTAAGGGAAATAGAATACAAGGGTCCTACAAATACTGTACATAATCGTACCCTTCAGGAAGTATGATTATTCAATACAAGTGTGATATATGTACTGAAATCATAGGTGCATTTTACAAAGCAAAGTCATGGTAAAAATATAATGTGGTTCTTAAAATGGGCAAATTAATGTTGACCATCAACTCCTTAGAGGGATGAAACGCTCACCAAAAACCTCCTACTCATTTAAAATGTATCTTAAAAATACTACGCATTTACTCACGCCCGATTCCAGAACAAGTTAAAGCGAAATGTAGCCCTCCACCAAAATACATACCTGATTGATTGTTCTGTTATTTTTCAGCAGCTTTATATAATACATGTTTAAAAGTAGCTATATCCTTAAAAGCTCATGAATATTGGAACTTGCAATAATTATGTCTACAAGCAGGCAAAAGTAGAGGCAGACTTCCGTAAATTGCAAAAAACAGCATCTTATGGATTCATTGGTTTAAAATCTGCGTAGAACTAGAATTCTGCAAACAGCAGTTGTTTTCATTAACCTGCTAGGCCTGTTCAGGCTCTTACTCTGCTCTTCGGACTTGTACTCAGAAGTACTTCTTCTTAGGAGCACTCCACGTCTGAAATAATCAGTATAGTTAGGAGTTGAGCTATAGGATTTCTAACTAATTTTCTGACTTAAGTCCCTTATTCAATTACAAACTAAATCTAAAGCCTGTATTCAGCATAAAAAAAATCAAATGGAAAATTTGAACTTGCTCGTTCTGTTAATCTAACTGAAGAAACTATAGTTGGAATTTCCCATATGTGGATTTATTAAAACCTTAAGTTGTATCTGGCTTTATTCATTGAAAAAATATATCTGTACATCCTTCTTAAATTACCAAGTACCTAAAGGTTATAAATTATTTTTTGCTTTACATATGTTTTTCACAGCACAAGCATGAGGTGCTAAGAGTAAAGTAAAAACTGATGATTTCAGTTGAAGGTAAGAAAATACGAGATCATTCTCAGTTGTAAGAGAGATCAACTGTGCTTTTAAATTCCACTGCAGATTGGTAGCAACAGCACACATCTCGAAGGATCCAGTAACAGTAGACACCGAGCAGCAAGCTGCTGAATGATTCTCATGACCGGATATTAATTCAGTACTGTACTACGCGTACAGAGCACTATTTTAAACCATGCAGTCCAGGTAAGTCATGCATTGCATTATGATCTGTAGTCCTTCTTGCTGTAGGGCTTATTTCCCAGAATATTATCTATTTCATTTACAATATGTGATGTCATCTTTGGAAGAACCTAGGAGTAGAAGAAAACCCATGTTTAATTGAGCTTCCATTAAAAATAGTCACCGGATTTTCCAAATTTAAATCTAGATTTATCAAATAATGTCCCCTCTGTTTTCTGTGTGGGGAGATGGGTGTGACAAATATTTGTCTAGTGCCTTTTTCCTCTAAGGGAAAATGATTGTAGTACCTTGTGAAGAATCACTGAACTGCTCCCAAACTTTATACACAATGCCCGAAGTTACTCAACTGCGCTGCGAAGGAAGCCGGGGAAGGAACGCCGGAGGAAACTTACTTGTGAAAAGCGGCAGAGAAAGTTAAAGCCMGTGCACGTGAGATGGGACCTGTGCTTTTTTAGGGACCACGGTTGAAGACATAGCACAGAATATATCGTAAGACGTCCTGGGATCTGGTCATTTGCTTTTTCAAGTCAGCTTTTGATCAGTATTAGAGGAACACGTTAAGCCTGCCACTGCCACCCCCTCGTTGCTGAATATGGGTGCAACTCGCACAGCGGGCCGGCAGTCGTGGAGGAGTGCAGTCGGCTTGCCTAGCTGATGCGACTAACCCGAAGCGTAACAGGCCTGACACGAAATAGATACCAAACCTTTATGAGGAGCGTGAGGGCACTAGTTTCAAGGTATTCTAATGGCACCTTGAAATAACTCCAAAGAGACTAAAGCAGTAGCTAAAATACCAACACTTAAATTTAATTACCAGTGCTTTGATTTGTAGCCTCTGTTGGTACTTGCCTGTATGGCTCCAAGGTTCTCGATCAGCTGCTCCGGGTTGGAAGATCCCAGCAGGACAGAGCTGACCCCCTCGTTTCGCAGGCACCAGGCTGGGGGTAAAGTTACGAGAGGGTCAGGGGCACAGGGCTCCCTACAGCACCCTAGTACAGATGCTTGCCCTGAAAACTGCAAACATTGCAGACTTCAAAACAAGAGGGAAACAACTCCTTTTTGGACACCTTCCAAAGGTTTTGAACCTTTTCATCCGTAGCACCCCGCCACACACAAAAAAAATGTGTATAGATGCAGAGAGCCCTGTAGAGTACACGTGATGCTGCTGACAGGGACTTGCTATTTTTCATGTTTTTTCACAGACTCCTTTTATGAGGTCCGAGGACTGGTAGACTGTAGGTTGAAAGCAATTACTACAGAAAAACATGTCTATAAAGGAATTCTTTTTCTAATATTTGTCAAAGTTTCTCTCTCTATTTGAAAATAGCAACACTTTCGGAAGCTGTCAGTTTTCAGGTCACTTGAGTCATTTCTAATCCTATTAAACAGGATAATTATGTGTCATGTTGATACTTCCCTTTTCCATTTTTAAATATGCTCTTTCTTCTTGTTCTCACAGACTGAAAATTAGTAACGCTTGATTCACCGCATCTGCATCATTCAGCATTTAGCGTCCTCTGCCCCTTGGCCTGCCTCCTCGATCACGTAGCGCAGGGCTGCTCAGTCTGGGGAAGGCATGGCCCCGTGCTTCCTGCCTAAACTCTTTAGGGGTACGGCCTGTCCTTTCCGGACGGGATGAGYGGGAAGGGAAGCAGTAGTCCTGGTGGGAATGTACCACGGATTTAGTAGGGAAAGCAATTAGTAAAGATACTGGTGCTTAAATGATTCGCCCGCCAACGGAGGAGCTAAACCTTTACAGTGCGAACAAGATTTGGGTTGCGCTGGTCTTCCAGCGACCCAGAAGCTCAGAGGTGTCCTCTCCATTTCCTGGTATCTCCCTTCTCACGGCCAAGGGGCGCTGAACCGCGCGTTGCTGATGGACGCAGAGAGGCGCAGTGAAAATCGCGACGTCCTCGTGTGACTTACCGACGGCAAGCTGAGGTAGTGTGCACCCGAGCCGCTCCGCAATGGGGCAGAGGTCCTTCAGCTTCACTTGCTGCTTTCTTCCTTCTTCGCTTACGATTTTTTCTTTTAACCACTGGTAGCACTAGAGAGCAATTACCGTGCAAACAACCGTTAGTGATAATCTTCCAAAATGCAAACTCTAGGGCAATTATTACCATCTCTTAGGA
>NW_028186173.1:1647181-1647903 GCF_003343005.1 Rhea americana
GCTGCGAACGCGGCGGCTTCGCGCGGCGGGAGAGACGCAGGCAGCTGCGAGTCCCGCAGGTTTCTCTTTTTCCTGCCACGCACACGGGTGATGTTGGAGGCCGGGGAGCAGCCGCGGCGCGCTGCGGGAGAGCCGGACCCTCCCAGCGGGGCCGATGGAGAAAGCCGATGGCTGCGGCGGTATTGCCGCTCCCCGCGGGCGCCTTGGGCCACGCTCGGCGGCCACGGCGCGCTCCCCCGGCGCCGCGGAGCCGGAGCGTCCCGGTGAGCCCGGCTCGGCGCCCGGCACCGGCCTGGCGGCAGGCGCTTCCCGCGGGCGCGGGTACCTTCAGCGCGGCCCGCGAGCTCTCGGGGACCCCGTTCCCGTATTTCCCTGAGATGATGCCGCAGGCGAGCGGAGACCACGTCATCGCGCCGACCCCTGCGGGGAAGCAGAAGGGGCCGCGTGGCAGCCACGCCAGGACCTGGCGCGGGGGCAGCGCTCGCAGCCGCGGGCACCGGCGCCGCTTCCCGGCTCGCGCCTCACCGATCTTGTGATACAGCTCCGGCAGCTGGACCTCGACCTTCTCCCGCTGGAAGAGGTGGTACTCGGCCTGCTCGCACACCGGCGGGATCATGTTGAACTGCCTGGCCACCGAGTAGGCTTCCTGCGGGGAGGCGAGCAGGAGGCGCCGCGTTGGCCGGGTCTCCTCCGGCGGCGCTCCTCGAGGGGCCCCACGCGTG
>NW_028186173.1:1648298-1649783 GCF_003343005.1 Rhea americana
GCTGCACGGAGTGCCCACTGCACGGCGCGCCGTGCTCGCCGGCTGCTCGGCTCACCATGATCTCCATGGCGCTCCAGCGCGACGTCCCCCAGTACATCGCCATGCCCTGGTTTATCACGTGTGTCATTGCRCGCACAATTTCTAAAGAAAAGACAAAAAAAAAGGAGGACAGAAAAACCTGAGCGCTCCGCCGAGGCCGGTTCTTGGCCCGCGCCGGCCGGCCGGTGTGCGGCGAGCCCCTCGCCTCGCGCCCCGCTGCCGCCACGCGGCACGCACGGAGGGGCGCCGGGAGCGCCCGGCCTGACCCCGCGCTTGTTCGGCCGCTGCTCTTCCCACCGCCAGCTCACGAGATTTAAATTTAACATCCAAGGGCAGCACAGATGAAAAATAAAACGAAACTTATGGCATTAAAGWAAAAAAAGAAGAAGAAAATAAAAAACCAAAAAGCAGCCCAGAGGCTGGATTACAGCAGCAATCTTGGCTCCCAGATTCGCTCCGGCGGCAGCGGCAAGCGGCTTGCCGGCACGGCATCCCCGTTCGCGCTCCTCAGGGGACGCCGAGGGAGGCGGCAGCGGCCCTGYGCTGGGCTCCCTCGAGCTCTTCGTAGTCTTTAGGATTAAAAATTCCACGTCCTGGGAAAGTGTCCTGGAATTTTGGCCTGGCAACCCCCTCCCCACACCTTCCCCGAAGAACAGCGGCCAAATGCTAGAGAACGGACGTCAATGCAGCGTGCACGTGCACGTGTGTGGGCATGCACACCCGCAGGGTTCTGCGCCCGCAGGGTTCCAGGCCTACAGGGTTCCGTGCCCGCAGGGTTCCAGGCCCGCAGGATTCCGCGCCCGCAGGGTTCCAGGCATGCTTGCGCACCCGCAGGGTTCCATGCCCACAGGGTTCCAGGCCTGCAGGGTTCTGCGCGTGCTCGCACGCCCGGAGGGTTCCGCGCATGCTCTGTGCCCGCAGGGTTCCGCGCCCGCAGGGTTCCAGGCCCGCAGGGTTCCGTGCGTGCTCGCGCGCCCGCAGGGTTCCAGGCCCGCAGGGTTCCGTGCGTGCTCACGCGCCCGCAGGGTTCCAGGCCCGCAGGGTTCCACGCCTGCGTGCGTCTGCCTCGCCCCGCTTGCCCGCTGGCCGGCAGAGCTGAGACAGCCCCGTGAGAAGGGGCTGTGGTCGTTTCTAAAACTAAACCAAGATTTCAGCCGCCGGAGACCGGCCTCCGGCAGCACAGGGATAATTTCACGTCGGGATGCCAAAGTGCATCTGCTAATGCGGCTTTTTTCTTATACCTTCTGGAAAGGCTAAGCTGAGCTGGAGGAACCAAATCTTGATGGGAGGGGAAAAACAAAAAAGTTGCTCTAGGATAGCAGGGAAGGGCTCACGCGGCGCCGGCGCTGCAGAGCAAGGGGGGCGCGCGGAGCGAGTTTCCCTCAAGACGGCCGCGTCCCTTCCGCGGGGCGGCCGAGCGCGCGCGGCGGCGCTCGCCACGCAGCA
>NW_028186173.1:1650909-1652096 GCF_003343005.1 Rhea americana
CAGAGCCAGGGCTGCGCGCGATGCCCCGGCAGCAGCTTTCCCACGAAATCTCCCGGGAACAGAGCRCTCTGCTGAATGCTCACGAAGAACGAGCCAAAACAGAGCAGCTGGAAGATGTTCGCTGAATTTGGGCATGAAAAACGCAGTCGGTTTTGCCAAGTGTTTCTATGGAAATGTTTGGAACGTTTCTGCGGAAAACAGCTAACATCGGCATTTGCATTATTTGCTACATTTTCTATGACGTTATGTCAGCTGCTGCCAGGATTTTTCCTGTAATTTCTGGAAATGCCACGGGGACAGAAGGAACCGGCAAGCGGGTGCTCGCGGAGCCCGGGAAGTGGCCGCGGCGCCGGGGGCTGCGGCGTAGACCGCGGCGGGCTCTAACCGCCTCCGATCTGTACCGCGCCGCGAGAACCACCATTCTGCGGCGCTGCGGTTGCGCGAGGAGGGCATCGCTGCGGCGGGCCGCGCCGGCGCCACGTACCTTCGATGATGTGCTTGCGCGAGAGGCCTCTCTCCGTCTCGGCCCTGCAGGGGAAGGGCGGGGGGCAGCGGCGGCGGCGGGCGCCGCGGGGGCCCGCGCGTCCGCCTGCCCGGCCGAAGGGTGTGCCGGCGCCTTATTTATGTTATTTATATATTCTATATATATTAATTATATATTCATACATATTAAATATATATTTATATATTATTTGTGTATATATATATTTATATATATATTCTCAGGCTCTGCCGGAGAAGCGGAACGCGATGCCGCATCGCTCAGCTTTGAAACTGCATAAATAACTTTGTTCTGGTGCAAAATAATAATAATAATAAACCCGAAAAGCCGCCCCCGCCCCGACCCCCGGCTGTGGGGCAGGATGGGCGCTGGTTTGGAGGCGAAGCCGGTGAAAGCCGCGCAGAACCGAGCGAGCGGCTCCGGCGGCGGGGGCAGCCGGGAGGGTTTCCCGGCGGGGACCCGCGTGGGAACCCGCGCAGCGGCAGGGTCCCGCCGCGCCCGGGGCGAGCGGGACGCGAGCGGGAAACGTACTTTCCGCCCCAGAACAGCTTCGTTGTGATGACCAGGCTGGACCTCCTGCGGAAGGGGAAAGGAGCAGCGTCTGCCTCCGCCCCGGCGGCTCGGCCGGCCCCGCGCCGGCCCGGCTCGGCTCAGCCCGGCTCGGCTCGGCTCATCCCGGCCCGAC
>NW_028186174.1:0-1075 GCF_003343005.1 Rhea americana
GAGAAAAGGGCCCAGGCGTCCGGGGAAAGGGCCCAGGCATTTGGGGAAAGGGCCCAGGCGTCCTCAGAAGGGGCTCAGGCGTCCGGGGAAAGGGCCCAGGTGTCCGGGAAGGGCTCAGGTGTTCGGTGAAGGGGCCCAGGCATCCAGGGATGGGCCCAGGCATTCGGGGAAGGGGCCCAGGCGCCCGGGAAAGAGCCCTGGCGTCCGGGGAAGGGCCCAGGAGTTCGGTGAAGGGCCCAGGCATCCAGGGAAAGGGCCCAGGCATCCGGGGAAAGCACCCAGGCGTTCGAGGAAGGGCCAAGGCGTCCTAGGAAAGGGCGCAGACGTCCGAGGAAGGAGCCCAGGTGTCCGGGGACAGACACCAGGTACTCAGGGAAGGGGCCCAGGAGTTCGGCAAAGGGGCCCAGGCGCCCGGGAAGGGGCCCAGGCATTCGGGGAAGGGTCTAGGTGTCTGGGGAAGGGGCCCAGGCGTCCGGGAATGGGGCCCAGGTGTCCGGGAAAGGGGCCCAGGTGTCCGGGAATGGGGCCCAGGTGTCCGGGAATGGGGCCCAGGCATCCGGGGAAAGGGCCCAGGCGTTTGGTGAAGGGGCCCAGGTGTCCGGGGAAGGGGCCCAGGTGTCCCAGAAAAGGGGCCCAGGTGTCTGGGGAAGGGCCCAGGCATCCGGGGAAAAGGCCCAGGCGTCCGGGGAAAGGGACCAGGCATCCGGGGAAGGGGCCCAGGCGTCCTGCGAAAGGGCCCAGGCATCCGGGGAAAGGGCCCAGGCATCCGGGGGAAGGGCCCAGGCGTCCGGGGGAAGGGCCCAGGTGTCTGGGGAAGGGCCCAGGCATCTGGGGGAAGGGCCCAGGCATCCGGGGGAAGGGCCCAGGTGTCTGGGGAAGGGCCCAGGCATCCTAGAAAAGGGCCCAGGCGTCCCAGAAAGGGCCCAGGCGTTCGGGGAAGGGGCCCAGGTGTTCCGGAAGGGGCCCAGGCGTCCGGGGCCGCGCGCTCCCCCCCGCTCGTAGTCACTCGCCATCCGGCCCCTTTTCGCTCTCTTTATTCCCCCCCGGCAGCTCCGGAGCCGCCACGTTCATTTTT
>NW_028186175.1:0-1026 GCF_003343005.1 Rhea americana
ATTCTCACTGAAGCAGTAGTAGCTCATCTTTATGCCCTTGGCATCCCCTGCAAGTGTCAGTCCTACAGGAGTTTTCCTTCCCTAACATCATTCCTATGATATTGSGYAATATTTCTAAATTCTTCCATTACAGCTTCTCCCTCCCTTTTCTTCTGGAATGCTGCCTTAGTGGCCTGGGGAGCTGAACAGCTGCATCTCGTGGGTCCTCCCATCAGTCCCAGGTACTGGCCAGTGTCTGCTCCCCTGATTTCCAGGGTCTGTACTCTGCTGCTGGCCTTCCTCACCTCCCTGAAGATCTAGGAATGCACAHTTTCATGGTCACAGTAGACAAGGCTGACACTTACTATCCCATTTCTTATCCGTTCTTCACTGTGTCAAATTTCCAGATACAAGAAAGCATCACACTTAGCATCCCATCTGGCAGCTGTATGAAAGAGTTGTCCTTGATGCCCTCCAGAAACCTCTTGGACTGCTTCCGCTCTGCTCTTTGCCCTTCCATTGAATATCAGAAGCCTTAAAGTCCCCCAGGAAGAACCAGGGTCTCTGATGGACAGACTTTCTCACTTGCCTAATAGGAGATGTCATCCACCTCCTCACCCTGATTGGGTAGTCTGCAGAACCCATCATGGTGTCACCCTCACTGTGTCACTCATCCACAAGCTCTCACCCAAACCCTTCTCCATCCCATGACAAATGTCCGCACATCTGAGCTTCCCCTTAACATAAAGGGAATCCCCCCTTCTCATCTTCCTTGACAGTCTCTCCTGAAGTGCTTGAACTCTGCAAGCAGAGCCATCCACTCCCGTGAGTGATCTCACCACATCTCAGTCATTCCAATGATGTTTCAGGACTGTGACAGCTTGTGCATCTCCATATGCTCCTAACTGTGTCCCAACATGCATGCATTTGTGCATATCTAGGTTGCAGGGCCTCAGATGTGGCACTGAGAACAGATTGGTCATGGTAAAAGCCTGTTCCCAAGAGCCAAGGGCACTGTGTGTGCAACGGTCCCACTTCAGAGCAGAG
>NW_028186176.1:0-1137 GCF_003343005.1 Rhea americana
ACAAGCAAATTACTTAGAATTTGTAAGAACTAAACATGCATGAAATCGTGCAGGCTATAGCTGCCTGCACCCTAAAGATGGGTTATGAAGACTGCAAGTTTTAGAGTATGTCTATGACTCATGATGGACTATAGCATACTAGTGCTACACAGTAGTACAGTACATCTCTGTACTACTGGCAAAGCATAGTCTCAGCTTGCTCTGCTTCTGTGGACTACGTGCTGCAAGACATGCCTGTCTGCCAGCTAGCAGGTACTCCTCAGAAGGTCACATAACACTGTTTTGGACGTTTGACTTTGGGCCATCATACAGCCACCACTGACAAACATTTGTAGCTTAGCCTGAAATAAGACTCAGCCAACTGGAAAGGTAATAGTTTTTCTTGGGAAACAGCAACAATCCTTTTGCTTTTATGACAGTATATCCTGCTGATTTTTTTTTTTTTTTWATGGAAATAGTTTTTCCATTAAAAGCTTCATCTTTAATCATCATCATCCAGCTCAGATGCCCCTGTTTACTGCAGATAGGACACCATAGTTCGGCTGTTTTCATGGATGTCAAAAGCTAGGAGAATTACAAGAGCAAAAGAAAGCAAAACAACAACAAAAAATACTTTACAAAGAGAAGCTTTAAACACTCACCAGTGATAGGCTGAGGTTCCCCAGCAAGTCCCAAAGATCGAAGATTGTGTTCAGGCCAACCAATAGGACTACAAAAAGGCCTACAAACTTCACCCCCATTGCTCCAGCAAGGTTCACTCCAGTCAGGCTCAGCCAGAACCACCAGGAGGTGGAAAACGGCCTGCAGGACAGACAGAGCAGGTCAGCACATAAATGATGGCTTCATGCATGGACAACAAAAATCACAAAAGTAAACAGAAAATCAGCTACCCTCCAAAATTACATTCTTTCTTCTTCTCAGGAGTCCATGGAAATAGTAAGACAAGTTTTTTATTCATTTTAGAAGGATGAAAGGATATCCTTGATACAGAATTCAGAAGAGCCCCTCACTTAAGCCTGGGCAGCCCTAGATCTCCCTTTTAAGGAAGAGAATATAAACTAAAACTCTAGTGTGAAGAAAATAGCACATATAAAAGACCTGAAAGCAGAATTAGGAGTTTTGCTCCACAAAAAAAAA
>NW_028186177.1:0-1078 GCF_003343005.1 Rhea americana
AGCCGTGTCCATGCCCCATGGCTGGGTCCCACACCCCATGGAGGGGTCCCTACAGCCGTGTCCATGCCCCATGGCCGGGTCCCACACCCCATGGCGGGGTCCCTACAGTTGTGCCCCACAGAGAGGTCCCATACCGCTCGGTAGGCTCCCTATAGGCTGTGTCCCACGATGAGGTCCCACACCCCCACGGCAAGGCCTCCAGAACAGCGCCGCTGCCCCACGGCGGTGCCCGGCGCCCACCTCCCCCGCCTCCGCCCCACGGCGGCGCCCCRCGGCCTCACCTGGAAGACGCCCTGCGCGTCGGCGGTGACGGCAGCGTGCAGCGGCGTGCGCCCGGTGTTGTCCTGGGCGTTGGTGTCGGCGCCGGCGTCCAGCAGGCGCTTGGCGGCGTCGGCGCGGGCGTAGCGGGCGGCCAGGTGCAGGGCGGTCTCGCCCGTGCGGTCCGTCTGGGCGCCCAGGCTGGCGCCCTGGCAGATGAGGTCGCCGATGATGCCGGCCGAGGCGTCGTCGCCCTCCTCGTCCTCGGCCACCTCGGCCTCCAGGCCGCCGCCGCAGAAGGAGGCCAGCATGAGCGGCGTGAAGCCATCTGCGGGCACCGTCGGGCTGGCGTTAGCGGGCTGCCGGGCACGCTAGGAAGCCAAGGCCTCCAGGGACTCCCACCCTATGTTGACCACCCTACCTGGGTGCCCCCTGAACCCCAGACCAGCCCTACCACATCCATGGTGGCCCCCATAACCATGGTGTCCCTCCATACCCATGCCATGTCTACCAGGTCCTTGGTGGCCCCCCGTGTCCCTGGTGTCCACCACGCCCCGTGGCAATCTTATCTGGCTTCACGATACCACTCATGTCCCTCGTGCCCACCATGCCCCACGCCCACCCTATCTGGTCCCATGGAGCCTCCTGCATCCATGCTACTACCACCAGACCTCACGCCAGCCCCACCAGGCCCRTGGTGTCCTCCATGCCTCACATCCTCCCCATCTAGCACCACGGTGCCCTCTCCACACTCATGCTGGCTCCGTAGACCCCACACCAGCCCCACCACGCCCACGGTGCTCCCCATGCCCATGATGTC
>NW_028186178.1:0-1136 GCF_003343005.1 Rhea americana
AGCTCCGGCTGGGGGTCTCGGCCCCGGCCGCGCTCCGGTTGCCCCCGTTTGGAGCCGGCTGCCCGCGCTGCGGTCACCCCCCGGCCGGGGCGTGGGGCGAGCGCCCCGGAAGAGCCGCCTCGCCCTGCCCGCCGCCCCCTTTCCCTTCGCCCGCCGGACGCCTCGACGACCCCTTCAGCCCGAGAGCGGCCTCCCGCTCCCGGCTGCTCCGGCGGCGGCCGAGCAGGGACCCAGACGGGCGCCTTCCTCCTCCGCGCGGCTCCCCGCTTCCCCCCTCTCCTCCCGGTGCCTCGCTRGGAGCAGCCTGAGCTGCTCTTAAACCAGCCAGGCACAGTGTCGGGGAGAGGGGGAAAAAGAAGAAAAGGAAGAAGAAAAGGCCGATCCGAAGAGCAGCGCAGGGAAGCCCGCAGGGAAAACCCGACCCCCCTTTTAGCGGAGCCTGAGAACACTCCCGGCCTGCGCCTAGCCCGGAGGGGAGACAGAGCGCGCCAGGAGCGGAGCCGGGCCAAAGGCCGCCCGCGGAAACGCGACGTGCTCTTCCCCGCTCGGGAAACCCTCGGTCGCTCGCGGGAGAGCGGCCAACAGCGTCGGCGCAGAACCCGCAGAGCCCCGGTTCCTCGGGGAGCCAGCGCGAAGCGGCCGCTCCCGCGCCCCTCGCCGGCCTCAGCGGGCCCCCGGGGCGGGAGCAGCCCCGCGCCCCGCTCCGCGCCCCCGGCTTTCCGGGGTGCCCTCGCAGGCCCAGCGCGGCGGCGCCGGGACCGCGTCCCGCTCCCGGGCTCAGCGCGCCCACCGCAGCCGAGCTCCCCGAACCTGCTCCCCCCGGAGCGGCTCCCCTCCGGCTGCCGCAGCCCCTAACGGCGGGGGGAACAAGACCCCCCCCCAGGCCGGGGGGTCCCTGCAGGCTGCCCAGCCCCCGCCTAGGCCCGGGGGGGGGGGGGGGGTCCGCGCAGCCTCCCCCAGGGCTGAGCCCCCGCGGTCCCGCTCACCCGGGCGGCGCCTTGCGGGCCGTGATGCTGGCCACGATGATGCTCTCGGGCCGCGGCGTGGCCACGGCCTTGAAGGTGCCGCGCCAGAACTTCTCGAAGAGCTGCTTCTCGCCCTGCTGCACGCTCGCCATGGCCCCGGCCCGGCCCGGC
>NW_028186179.1:0-1075 GCF_003343005.1 Rhea americana
CCAGGAAGGACCTCGGGGGTGGTGGACACCAAAAGTCCTCCAGAACCTGCACTTTGAGCCCAGGAAGGACCTCGGGGATGGTGGACACCCAATGTCCTCCAGAACCTGCACTTTGAGCCCAGGAAGGACCTTGGGGGTGGTGGACACCCAACGTCCTCCTGAGCCTTCAGGCCACCCGACCCCCATTGCTTCCAGGCCATGTTGTCCCCCGCCTCCCACCAGTGTCCCGACTCACAGTAGACATCAAGGAAGAGGTCGGGGGAGCTGGTGGTGCCCACAGTGTTGGTGGCCTTGCAGCTGTAGGTCCCGGCGTCCTGGGCACGGGCGGGCGCCAGGTGGATCTGGGCCTCGCTTTGGGGCAGCTTCTGCCCGTCCCGGGTCCATTCAAAGTGGTGGGGCAGGGGGTTGGCGTCGGCCCGGCAGCTCAGCGTCGTCTCCTTGTCCTCGAAAGCCGGGCCGGGCGGCGAGGTCTCCACGAAGAGGTTCCTTGGAGCATCTGGGGAGGAGAGCGGAGAGTGTCGGGGTTGGTGGACACCCAACGTCCTCCAGAACCGGCCCACAGCTGCGCCCAGGGAAGACCTCGGGGGTGGTGGACACCCAATGTCCTCCTGAACCCATGCAGGACCTCATGGGTGGTGGACACCCAATATCCTCCTGAACCCAGGCAGGACCTCATGAGTGGTGGACACCCAATGTCCTCCTGAACCCAGGGAGGACCTCGGGGCTGGTGGACACCCAATGTCCTCCTGAATGCAGGGAGGACCTCAGGGGTGGTGGACACCCAATGACCTCCTGAACCCAGGAAGGACCTCGGGGGTGGTGGACACCCAACGTCCTCCTGAACCCAGGGAAGACCTCAGGGGTGGTGGACACCCAACGTCCTCCTGAACCCGGGGAGGACCTCTTGGGTGGTGGACACCCAATGACCTCCTGAACCCAGGAAGGACCTCGGGGGTGGTGGACACCCAACGTCCTCCTGAACACAGGGAGGACCTCATGAGTGGTGGACACCCAATGACCTCCTGAACCCAGGGAGGACCTCGGGGGTGGTGGACACCCAATGACCTCCTGAACC
>NW_028186180.1:0-1121 GCF_003343005.1 Rhea americana
GGGCCGGAAAGGGGCAAAACGCCTCAAAATGGGGCCAGAAACGGGCAGAACGCCCCGAAACGCCCCAAAACGGGGCCGGAAACGGGCAAAACGCCTCAAAACGGGGCCAGAAATGGGCAGAACGCCCAGAAACGCCCCAAAACGGGGCTGGAAATGGGCAAAATGCCTCAAAACAGGGCTGGAAACGGGCAAAACGCCCCGAAAAGCCCCAAAACAGGGCCGGAAATGGGCAAAACGCCCCGAAATGCCCCAAAACGGGGCCCGAAATGGGCAAAATGCCCTAAAATGGGGCCGGAAATGGGCAAAACGCCCCAAAACACCCCAAAATGGGGCTGGAAAGGGGCAGAACACCCCGAAACGCCCCAAAACGGGGCTGGAAACGGGCAAAACGCCCCGAAACGGGGCCAGAAATGGGCAGAACGCCCCGAAACGGGCCTGGAAACGGGCAAAACGCCCCGAAACACCCCAAAACAGGACTGGAAACGGGTAAAACACCTTAAAACAGGGCTGGAACAGGACTGGAATGGGCAAAGTGCCCTAAAATGCCCCGAAACGGGGCTGGAAACGGGTCAAACACCCCAAAACGGCGCCAGAATGGGGCTGGAATGGGCAAAACGCCCTAAACAGGGCTGGAAACAGGTAAAATGCCCTGAAACGCCCCAAAACGGCGCCGGAAACGGGTAAAACGGGGCAGAAACGGAGTCGGAACGACCAGAAACGGGCAAAGCGCCCCAAAACAGCGCCAGAACAGCCGAAACGCCCTGAAATGGGGCCGGAACGGCCAGAAACGGGCAAAACGGCCCTAAAACGCACCGAAACGGGGCCAGAACGGCCGGAAACGGGCAAAGCGCCCCAAAACAGCGCCAGAACAGCCAAAACGCCCTGAAATGGGGCCAGAACGGCCAGAAACGGGCAAAACGGCCCTAAAACGCCCTGAAATGGGGCCGGAACGGCCGGAAACGGGCAAAGCGGGCCCGAAGCGGGTCGCGCCCGTTTTGGGGTGAAACGCGGGCGGTTTGGGTCCGCGCTGAGCCCCGCCCGCGCGTCCCGCAGGCCCTCGACGCCCTGGCCCAGGCGCTGCCCCCCGAAAAGCTCCTCCGAGCCCTGGTGCGTTCGGGGCC
>NW_028186181.1:0-1081 GCF_003343005.1 Rhea americana
TTCTGTGAATCTCATGAAATTCAGCAAGGGCAAAGGCCATGTCCCTGCACCTGGGACAGGCCTACACCCTGCAGAGATACAGGCTGGGGACCAAGTGTCCATGGAGCAGCTCTGCAGAAAAGGACCTGAGGATTTGGGCAGACAGAAGGCAAAGTATGAGACAGGTGTGTGCCCAGGCAGCAGAGAAGGCCAACAGCGGCCTGGGCTGTATGAACAGGAGCATGGCCAGGAGGTCAAGGGAAGTGATTATCTCCTTCTCCTTGGAACCTTCTAGACAGAATGTGGAATATTGTTTCCTGTTTTGCCCCCCTCCAGAACAAGGACCTTCCCTGTATGAGGAGGCCATCAAGAAGATAAAGATAGGTTCTTCATAACGGTGTGTGGTAGGATCAAGAGAAACAACAGCTATAGGTTGAAGCCAGAGAAACAGGCTGAAGAGAAGCAGAAAACCTTTATGCTGAGAGGATATTCAAGCACTGAAATGCATTGCCCATCTTGTTGTCTTGTTGGAGGCACCACAGGTCAGGGGGAGCCATTGACATACTGCCACAGGACAGCTTCAGTCTGTGGGTAACTTGAGAAACTGAAAGATTCAGCCAGCAGAAACCTCATCAAGTCTTATAAAAAAAAGTGGCAAGTACTGCGCATCTAGGAAAGAAAAACCTTGTGTATCAGGATAGTTTGGACCTGACCAGCTGAGGAGTGGTTTCATCCAGGAGAAGACCTGGGTGTTACAAGGGATGCCCTAGGAGCCATTGGTGCATGCTCCCTCCCTCAGAATAAGGCCAAAAGCCTACGGGGCTGCATTAGGACGAGAATGGCCACCCAGACAAGGGGAGTTATTATCCTCCTCAACTCAGCACGAGTGTGACCCATTTCGGAGCTCTAAGGAGCTGTTCTTGGTAGTGGGAAGCAGCATGGAAGGGGAAAGAGCTACAAAACTACAGCTTGAGAAGTCCAGACTGGACAGTAGTCTGAAGAAATATCACTCCAAGGGTAGTGCTGTGGTGCAAAAGGTCACCAGAAGAAGTCTGTGATCAGCCCATGGCTCTGTGTTTCAAGGAACAGCCAGCGAGGACAG
>NW_028186182.1:0-1134 GCF_003343005.1 Rhea americana
GAACGATGCAGCCCTACGGGGCCTGGCCTCGAAACCCCTAGCAAAGCTCCCATCTCCATTTCCCCCTTTGAACAAGGAGAGGAAACACCTTCCAAGCAGGCTGAGAGACCCGCACGAGGAATTTTCCATGTTGTTCCTATACGGTGAGCTGAGACTGATAAAGCGGCTGCGCATTTATGGCGCTGTCACGGGCACCCAAGTTTATCCCAGGTGACGAAAAACTTTGTGAAAGGACATCACAATTTCGCTTCGGGGCTTTGGTCAGTCCGCTAGCAGTCAGGAAGAGACGCGCAAGGGGTCAGACTACCCTCGGGAGGGGTCCCACGCTTCTCCCCAAGGTGTCTAGTGCCGGACAAAATCCTGGAGAAGATGGAGCTTGGGTTTAATCCCGTTCGGCAATTCCTGTGCCGCGTACTTCTCGCCAGGTCAGAATCCTCCTTCTTCTGTCCTGAGCTGTACCTGAAACTAAGCAGCATGTTCCAGGGAGATAAGTAATTATAATGAGTTCATATCATTTATTTTTAATGATGCTGGTCAAAATCTGCGTTTAGCATTTTGATTCATTTTTCTGTGTTCGGTGTCCCGATGTCTCAGTTATCGCTCTCCTGTTGTCACTTATTGCACTGTCGGTATGTGCTGTACCAAGTCTTCAAGATAGCGAGATGCCTTATAAACGACGTTTATGGGGTTTTGTGTGAATGACCTGGATTTTCGGGGCGCTCTTAGCACAGAGAAGCCAGCTCTGCAGGGCCCAGGAGGACCAGGGCGCCGCTGTATTTGCTTAAAGACTGGACATTTAAAGTGCATCAACAAGCCACTTCCAACAGCAAAATAACTCCAGACCCGCTACTTTCAGGGTAATTCTGACTTAAGCGCTGGGCACACCAGATTAGCGGCCGGTGGGCGCTTTGGGGCGAGCCGTGCCGTGCCGAGCGCCGTGCCCGTGCTCCGGGACCCGCTCTGCCCCCCGTGTCCCCCCTGCCCGGCCTGGGCAGCGTGCGCGGGGCTGCGAGCGGGAGGGCGGTAGCGCTGCAACAGTTGGCGGAGTTTTGAGCTTTGCCCTTATCTTGTGCAAAGAAAGGGGAAAACTGGGGGAAAATCCACAAATCCTGCGTCTTGCTTCCCAATCCTCGC
>NW_028186183.1:0-1076 GCF_003343005.1 Rhea americana
GGGGGGAGGGGGGTGTCAGACAGGGAAAACAACAAAACACAAGTTGGGTTGGGGGGGTCTCCAATGGGTGCACGCAACTGGGGATGTGCCTTTGTGACATGTCTATGGGGGGCACCCCATACACCCTTCCTGGGAAACCTGCAGGCATGASTACTTCTTTAAAAATGTGTGTACACCAATGCACGCAGCAT
Organism: Rhea americana; assembly: GCF_003343005.1. Taxonomy (NCBI): domain Eukaryota; kingdom Metazoa; phylum Chordata; class Aves; order Rheiformes; family Rheidae; genus Rhea; species Rhea americana. The sequence goes on from NW_028186183.1 coordinate 192, forward strand.
GGGGAAAAAGCAGGAGGAGCTGGAGATCTGCGTGCAGTCACAGGGCCATGATCTCATTGCAATCATGGAGACATGGTGGGAAAGCTCGCATGACTGGAATGCTGCCATGCATGGCTATGTGCTTTTTAGGAGAGACAGGTCAGGAAGGCGAGGTGGTGGAGTTGCTCTTTGTGTGAGAGAGCAACTGGAATGCATCGAGCTCTGCCTAGGCGGAGGGAGGAGGAGGCAGTTGAGAGCTTAAGGGTAAAGATTAAAGGGGAGGCTAGCATGAGGGACACTGTTGTGGGTGTCTACTATAGGCCACCAGACCAGGAGGAGAAAGTTGGTGAGGCCTTCTATAGACAACTGGAGGTAGCTGCATGATCACAGGCCCTGGTTCTCACGGGGGACTTTAACCACCCTGACATCTGCTGGAATGACTACATAGCAAGGCCCAAACAGTCCAGGAGGCTCCTGCAAAGCACTGATGATAACTTCTTGTCACAAATGGTGGAGGAGCCTACGAGGAAGGGTGTCCTGCTGGGCCTTGTTCTTAACAACAGAGAGGGACTGGTTAGAGATGTGAAGGTTGGGGGCAGCCTTGGCTGCAGTGATCATGAGATGGAGTTCAGGATCCTGCAAGAAAGAAGTAAGGCAACAAGCAGGACTGCAACCCTGGACTTCAGGAGAGTGGACTTGGGGATCTTTAGAGACCTAATYGGTGGAGTCTCATGCGTGAAGGCCCTAGAAGGAAGGGGAGTCTGGGAGAGCTGGCTTGTATTCAAACATCACTTCCTCCAAGCTCAAGAGCAGTGCATCCCTATGAGTAAGCAGTGCAGCAAAAGGGGCAGGAGACCTGCATGGGTGAGCAAGGAGCTCTTGTCCAAATTCAGACAGAAGAAGAAA
>NW_028186184.1:0-20000 GCF_003343005.1 Rhea americana
GGGTGGGGGCGGCCCTCAGGTGAGACTCGACCTTGACTCTGCCTCAGCAGCTGCTCGCTCACCCCCCACTCAGGCCCACAGGACTCCGGATCGCTTGCGCAGTCCCGATGGAGCAGACGCTCTGGCTATTTCGATGGCAATATGGTTCCTCGCTGCAGCCGGGAGCTCCTGCACATTCGCCTTCATCGTTGCTCCCCCAGCCTCTGCCCTCATTTTCCTTTCCTCAGAGTGAAGGCCATGGCCCTGAGCTGCATTGCCGTAGCCACTTGGTGCTGCAAGTTGCTCCCACCTCCAGAGCTGAGCCTCTTCCCTCCACTGCAGCTTCACTTGCCCCCACTATCCAGAGCAGCTGATCTGTCTCTGCAGGGAACTGCATACTTCCAGCACCTCTTTTGGATAACATTTTCCTCCTTCCCCTCAACAAGTGTCTCCAAAAGTGGCTCTGGCAATGACTAGTGATACCTGTGTGATTTTGCCTTTTCTGCTGTGATTCCTTCGAGCTTTCTGCTCTCCACCTCTGCCTCAGCCATGCACCTTTCAATACAGCTAAGCACTGGCAAACTCGGTGGAGAGCATCCTCTGGGAGACCCAGTGAAACCAGCAGCGCCCCGCCAGCCCGGGGCTCTTCCCATGGCAGAAACGTGCGCTGCAGCAGCACCAGCTGTTTGCCTGAGCAAGAGGGGCCACGTCGCAGGTGCCTGGCCCTCAGCCGCACCAGCATCGGACTCCGAGCTGTGCACGTCGCACGCACGCTGCTTTTTGTGCTGCTCCCACTCGTCAAAGGGAAYGAAGAGCACTGGAGAGCTGCTACCAGAAGCACCACTGCTGAAACATTTCGCCTCCATTTAAGACCAACAAGTGCCAGAGTCAGAACCAGGCTGACAGCTATGCCCAAGTCTTGAGTTGTTTCAGCTTTCATCTGCAGGAAGCTGAGCTTTAACCGTGGAGAAGTGGAGCTTTCCCAAGGTTTTTCAGGTAACCCACCTTCTTTTCCATCACTTAAAACAAACCCACCTTTGCAAAATGGATTTTTATCACCTGAAATACAAAAAAAAAATTCCTCAGCACCCACTGCGTCTGCCCAGGCGCTTCTYGGAGCACGCGCGTGGAAGCCCGGGAGCAGCACGCGGGTGCGGGCGGCTGCTGGGAAGCCGCACGCYGCCGGTGTGGTGCTCGAGGGCACCGCAGCACTGCGAGCCAGYGCTCCTCACGACAGGCGTACCCGCGACCCGGCTTACACACGCTTTTCTACCAATTACTTTGTACGCCGTTTTCTCCGTGGAAAGCGCGCAGCCTGCCCCTGGTGCTCTGCGTCGGGTGTTTGCACCTTGCTCCATCGCAGCGATACCGAAAGGATTCCCGAACCGGCTCATTATCACGCAGCACCACTTGCACTGTCTAACGTTGTTCTGAACCAGCACAGCTCAGGGAGTGACAAAACGTGCTCTTTGGAGACTTTAAGCACCTAAGATTTAATGCTACAAGTCAAACTTGGTCCTAGCAGATCCTGTTTGTTTTTATCAGTCTTCAGAGACCGTTGTCTTTGCCTTCTCCTCTCTCCGCCAGCCACCGATAACCACGCAGCCTGAATTTGCAGGCATCCGGCGATCGACCTTATAAAGCCACGCGAAGGTCCAAGTGCTTCAGGAGGCAGCATCCAGGGGCCAGCGGTTCTGGGCTGCCCTTTGGCGCCAGCACATCTCAGAGCAGGTGAGGCCAGTCCTCAGAGGAGGAGTTTCCAGGCCTCCAGCTTAGGAGGCTGCGGCAGGATCTGCTCGTCCGCTCCGGTATTTCAGCTCACGCAACTCTGCGTCTTTCTATAAACTTCCAAACTAATTTTGGTTCTCCCAGTTAGCAGAAAATGTTACAATCAAAACACATACTTGGCGCAGGACCTCAAGATACAGCAGGCAGCGACTGCCAGAAGCTTCTGCAGGGATGACACAGCTCTACGAGGGCTCCGTGCTTCAGACACAGTTTATCTACAAGCATCGTATGAATTCACCGACGTTTTGGGCCAGTGTTGGCACTGGCATGGCCGGCAAAGGCAAGAAGAGGAAAAACAGGGGTTATGTTGCAGCAAGAGAATCTGTTCCTCCATATCACGAGTAAGTGACGCCAGAGCCAAGAGCAAGGGACTCCAGGCGCAGGGCGCTGCTTACCTGCACCACCGCCGCGCGCACTTGTACGCGCGCTTTTCCACGTCGCTCTGTTCCTCTGTCTACCRCAGTTTCCACAGTGGATTGAATTAGCTTCAGAGACTCGGCTCAAGCTTCTCCCACTCTCATCATAGCACCTGTTCATGCGGTGCCCCCAAAGCCGGACTCCGCAGCCCCCGAGCCTGCCGGCCGTGCCGGGGGCCGAGCAGCCGACCCCGGGACGCCTTCGGGAGGAGCCCGCGTCCTCCCCGACGTGCGCCCTGCGGTGAGAAGAGCCATCAGATCAAGGGGATCAACTTGCAACAAGGGCACCGCTTTGCTGGCCACGTCCAGCACAGACGAACCGTGCCAGCTTTTCCTGCCTTTCGCCTCTGCAGCAGGAGCGACGCCACCCGGCACAAGCACCAGCAGCCCTCACCAACCACACCGAGACCAGACCAGGCCAGACTGGTGGGGCTTTCTGGCCTCCCGTTGGTTGTGTCTTTCCAAGCAAGATCCCACACGGGGATCACACGGCCGTGGCAGACCAGAGCTGAGTGACTCTGCTGCAGTCACTTCAGCTCAGCTGTGTGACACTGGGCTCACACGGCTTCCCCTAGTCTCAGAAGCCAGGAAAAATTCTCCTTTAAAGCCGTTTTCTGTATCTTAAGGGATGAAATAGTGCTCTCCACCAACCTACAGTCAAGAGAAGTAGGGACATCATTGATAAATGCTGCAGACATCAGTAGTTTATTGGTATKTTTAGTCAAAACACATTCAGAATGGAAACTTAAAAAGTAAAAATACTTTCCACCTGCAACAATTAAACTAGAATCTACTAGCATATAATGCTTGACACGTTACAGCAATAAAGATGGTAATCCACTGTCTTTTATACCCACTAAAGCCAAGATGGTCAGCCAAGTTTGTTGAAATAGAACCGTCATGATAAAATACTCCCACCATCCACAAATCAGCAACTAACAGTGATGGTCAGTGAATCCCTTCCTTTGCTCTAAGAGGTACATTTACTATAAGAGGGTCAAGAACATTTAAGAGTCCACAGTATGGGAGGTGAACTATCACCATGTAAACTTCTCTGGATGATGTCCCAATGTTTCTTTTTCTTTTCTTTTTTTTTTTTCCATGTCATGTGAACAAGAAGCAAGCCAGAAAGCAGAACGGCTCAGTAGCTCTTCTAATTCTCCATTTCCGTTGCTGAGATTTTTCCCAGTGCCATTTGCCATACCAGTTAAATAGGTGGCAGCAAAACACCACAGCACAACAAAAGAAAAACAGGCTACACAAAACACACTGGTAGCAAACTGCTAACTGAAGACAGCAATTTGACTAAAGGCTTCAAACCTAACTCCTGTTGTGTGGTGTGCAGTTCAAGTAATATAGACTTCCAAGTAACAGCTGAAAACGCAAGAGTCAAACCAAAACCTGAAATTACGGAAATGAAAACTACAAGAAATGTGTCCCAGAAAAAAGGGGCATGAAAATAGTGCAAGACTTACCATCAAACACAGAAGACCTTGAGTTTGGGAGAAAACAGATGCTTTCACTTTGCCTAACGCATCAGAAACAAATATGTGCAAAATCTTCCAACTTACGAGAAAAGAACAAATGATTGCATAATCCAGAGACAGATTGCTGTTATACCCTATCTGCTTTTGCTTGAAACTTTTTTTTTTTTTTGGGAGGTCTTCCATGCTTAGAAGCAGCTTTAAGTGGTCACACTTCCACACAGACTYGCACACAAACACTCTTCTACTCCTGACACTCCGGAGCTGCGTGCTCGCTGCGCTCCTCAGCATTGAGCCGAACTGTGCTGTCTGCCGCAGCTGCAGTTTACGGGAATGTGCTCCAGAACGTCACCCAGAAACAGACCTCTCGACTGGCAAAACCCACACGGAAAACCGAAGAAGAGGATGTCTCCTTTCTACCCTTAAGTCCAGAGTCACAAAGGTGTCAACTTCAGCTGACAGTTATGTGCAAAATGAGTATGAGTTTCAAAAAAGCGCCAAATGGAAAATGCAAATACTTAAAAGCTGCTGTTTTGTCCTCTGAAAATTGCAGTATCCTCATTTGATAAGCTCGCCCTCACAAAGGATGCTCAGCTCCACTGAGTGCGAGCTGGCAAAAATCGTCCACAATTCCTGACCGAGTTCTGAAATGTCCAAGAGAGATTTCAACTCTGTTGTCTTTAACTYTGACATAGCTTAAAGAGAAGAGACAACCTGGAGACTACCTGGATGCCTTCTTCCTCCCTTCCCCCCCTCTGCAAAGAAACAGACGAACTTGTTAATGGAAAAGCAAGGTGAATGATAATTTTAGCAATGTTTACTGATTTAAAGATACTGCAAWTTTTTTAATACAATTTTTCAATGATTTCTTTTAAATGCTTTGCAGCAGATTGGCTTTGCAGCACAGTAATTCATACACTATACTGTACAAAATCACCAGCAAGACTGGAATGATGTATTCATAGAAGGCACCATCATGCTTATTACATTACCAGAGAACTCAAAATACAGTCAAGACAATTTTCACTGTACAATGCGTATTGAAGGGGAAAGGGGGAGGAGGAGTGTGTTGAGCAGCCATCCCTGTACTGTAGAGGGGCAGACAGAAAAATCTGATGTGAGCTATCAAACTTTGTTTAGTATTCAGGAGTACGACTTTGAAACTCTGGGTTGTTTAGTTTACAACTAAATGGATTCCTTCTGGAATATACTTGTAGTCTTATTAAGGTTTGCATGTGTACATATGTTGGTCACAGCAAGCAGATCAGATGCCCGCATCATTTCACAAGCTATTCTGTCTGAGTAAGAGGATGAAGGGTTTTTTCCTCCGATGCCTCCTGCAGATGTCAATATAAATGAGTTCAGAGTACCCATTAGTGCATTTTGATGAGTGCGTAAACACAAGTTTGTTTGGAGCCGAGTGTTCTAAAAAGGAAAAAAAGGCAAGCTTCTCCAATTGCACAAATTGCACTATTTGTGTTGCCAACAGTAATAGGCAGAAACCGTAACACTTACACAAAATGTGCAGCAGAGGGTTTTTGACTGAAAGGACCTCAATTCTACTGGGCATGTCCTTTAGTTCACTTTTGTTGCAGATAGTTTAATGGTCTCTCTCTCTTTTTTTTTTTTTTTCAGTCCTCAATTCTCCAAGTCTACATTTATAAATTAACAGTGTGACTCCTGTTGTGAAACTGGGGAAAGAACGTCCACCTCAATTTAAACTGGAAACCAAAGGATGCTTTCGCATCAAAGAAATGATCAGAAGGGCTGTGTCACATTCCAAAGCCAAAAAAAATTAACAAGAATGCAAACACGATGGATAATGTACCACTGCCAAGACTGTCTGCCCGCAGTGGAGAATTCAGCGACGCTGTCCTGTGAAACGGCCTTCCATTTGCCCGGTTCCTCGTCCAGAGCCAAGTTTCTGTGCCATGCCACCTCTCGGAGGGGGTCCTCTTCCGTCACGGTCTCGCATCATGCCACCACCCACTATTCCACGGGGACCCCCGGGGCCTCTATCATTGCGCCGAATATCCCTACGATCATCGCCTCCGCCTCGGGTCTCTCTTTCACGAGCAGCTCTTGTTTTTTTCTCTTCTACGTTCAGGCGCACCTCACCCCGGAACATAATAGGCTTATAGGGAAAAGTTTTCAAGGCATATGTTAGTCATCATTTCAAAAAGTCCATTTACAGAACACATGTGAAAACACTGCATTCAGTACATGCCTCTGCCTACCTTTACTTATATGAGAAGGAGAAACAAACTGTTAACAGTTCCCTGGTACTGTTCAGCCCTAAACTTTACAGAAAACTGAACAGTGTTTTCCTATACTTTTTTTTTTAAATTCATCTAGCATGCAAGAACCAAAAATTTCTTTTTCATATAAGGATTGATCTTAGCCTTTTCACTTTGAGGCTAGAATTCCTGTCTGCTGGAAAAAATAATTTGAGAATTGCTCCATCAGGTCTAACTCCCATATACTACAAACGAAAATTGCTCTTTTCCCCTCCTCCGGCTCCTCAGATCACAGCTGCCAAAAACCATGCTCCTTTTCTGAACCCCAGACACACGATTTAGTGATCTAYGTGATGCCCTTCAAAAGCTCAGGTACTGACTCCTCAGCTTACAAGGATCTGCAATAGGAAGGGTTCAGCTCCACACGATGTCTGCGTGCAGAAGTACAAAACCTGACATCAGTATGTCACTGTTTGAGGATCCTTGGCACAACTGATGTGAGCCAGAAAACCCTCTTGACAGACCAAGTGTGCCAAAACAATGTTTTTTTGTTGTTCATGGTAAGAGAGTAGGAGACAAATGAATGCCAGAAATAACAGCAACACAAACTAGGATAACCCACACTATTTGGCTTTTAGGGCTCTCTCCATCCTTGGATGGCTATTCAATGCTCATACTTACTTTTGCAACTAAAATTCTCTGGACTGGCTCAGAGTCATCAAATACCACAAAACCGAAGTTAGGCAGTTTTCCTCCCACTCCTTTAGTATTTATGCGAAGTTCTACCACATTTCCAAAGCCTGGAAAGCACAAGCAAGGAATCAAGTTATTAAAACATACAGTGTCAACTCTATGACCTCTCCATTTCTTTCCAGAAAGCACCTGTCATGCTAAAACATGCAAAAGCTCCCTCATACACTCTCCTAAGTGAATGGTACATGGCTTTTTAACACAGAAAATGCTTCTATTCTTCTTAGTCTCTGCAGTTGAAATTATTACTTACTCATGAAAAACTCTTTCAGTTCACTCTCATCGATATCATGTGGCAAGTTCCCAACAAAGAGCTGATGGCTGTCTGGGTAGCGAATTATTCGACGATTATCCGACTCATTCTGCTCCATGTCCCCTCTCCCTGTTGTCAACAGAAAGAAGAAGGTAGAACCACTGAGGTTAGAAATTGTGTGCAGACTTGGACAAAYACATCTATAAGCAGCATCAAGCACATTCGCTCAAAGCCTCAGTACTCTCAGGTCTTGAGCTCCTGTTTACCACGGGCAACACATGAGTGAGGATACAGTCTTCCTCTCTCTGTAGCTCTGACAATTTGCCACCTACCAGTGCCTCTCCTCTATAATTCTCTGTAATTATAACACAAAGTATATGTTTGCATTTAGTTTTCCTGGTTAGGTTGAATCAGTCCCTGCTAATTAATACACTGGCATATTGGGTAAGCTTGTGTGAGAGGATCTGATCATATCTTCTGATAATTAAACCAGTAAGTTTATACTACAGATAAAAAAAAGCAGTATTAAAGTTCCATTTAAAATGCCAGAAGATGTTTTCAACAGGTAAAGTCCCTGCTAAATCATACAGAAATGAAGCTTGCTACCTATTATAATGTTTTTTCAAAAAATCTGGATTTAAGTCACCTCTCAGTCAATTCCTTAATACAACAACAATATTCTTATTTTGCAGTTTTTGATWGTCACTTCTGGCTTTCATATTCCACCATTTTGTCCCAAACAGAACTGTGAATTTCCTAAYGTTCTCTCCAGCTCAGTGGAAAGAGAACTATTGGTAGATTGGTCCCATTTCACCACATGTTGTCTAACATGTTGAGGATGCATTTCTCATCCTCACCCTACATGCAATATGTTTGGCAGCAGACAGTGTAAAATCCTGTAACTCACCAGCAAATCGTTACCTACCTTGTAAAGTGATCACAGCACACTGTTACCCCTTCTGTGTTTTAAGTATTGTAGTGTAGGTAGATTTCCCTTTCTCTCCTCTCCTTCCCCTATAAGTCAGTTTATCAAAAGCTTGCTAGGTTGCTTCAAAGGTTTCATTGAGCAGAYTGAACGGCTCACAGAATTCCTTTGAAAATAACACCACAGGCAGAAGCTCTACCATTTGGTGAACTGACATTTTAGCTATTTCTCTCCTATCCCTGCTTCCTCCTGCTTCTTCAAAATAAGAATTAAAAGGGTTGGGCTCTGTTGAAGTTTTTCTGTTTGGCTTATGATACGGTTTTGTTGTAGCCACATCCAAGAATAGTAGAAATGCATTTCTGCAACTTTATTTAGTCTCAAGTTGCAGCCTTCACTCCCTGCTACAGATGACAGATTTAAAACACAGGTTAACCTATAATAAATTTTAAAATACYTTCTTCGCATCTTATATCCTTCCAGTTTCAGAGCTGTCCCCAAATGAGGAAATGCTTACACCGATCAAAACCAAAAGCAAAAAACATGTAAAACCCAGGTCTGGATCAGAAAGCTTGAGGGAGGCTTACTGAGACCTCTCGGTAGGACCAATGTGAATTAACCAGAGTTGGTAAGGAGGCCTGCACTTGCTGTGGTGCAACCACATCTGCGGGAAGTGCTTTGAGAGCTCTTGCCAAGTTTATGCTGGCACTTTGGGATACTCATGAATAATAATATCCTCTCCCTCACAACTCCAGACTTCTTTCCACAGCAGATGATGAACTCGTCAGCAACTTGTGATTTGGGGCCTTCGACTAGACAGCTTTTCTCCAACCCCGCACAGAGGTTCACCGAGTAACTAGGCTGGACTAATGAATACAACTCTGAAGACTTTCAYCTTTCAACACCACTTCTGACAACTCCAAAGTAACAAGCAGCTTTTCTAGTGAGACCATTCCAGGGATTTGGATACTCTGTATGAATAACATAGATAAAACTATTAACTGATTGAGGCAGAGTTGACATGGTAAAAAGTTTTTCCTACGAAACAAGGAGTACTACAGGCCATAACGACAGGCATGTAAGAGCTCTTATTCCCAAGAGTCAGTCAAAGTTAGGGGACATTCAAAAAAAACAATAGATTTCAAGACTAGCTTTTCCGAACTGCATCATGCCACCTGAAAGGTATTCAAGCATACAAGCAAGTGGCCTGACTATTAATAAACAATTCAACAGAACAAAATCTTAGAAATAACACCTAATCTTTGCAGCARCTCATCTCAGCATGGACTCCAAATCACATCTCTCCATTTTGGRTTGAAGACAGTAGGGATAAACAGTTCATAATCAGCCAAGTACAGCTCACAGTTACAGGCAAGATCATTCAAGGAGACCAATCTCACTAACTAACCCCAAGCAGGCACACAAACTGATCCACGTTACCTGGTCTAGGTCCTCGGGGTGGAAAACCTGGTCTTTCCCTTGGACGCTGTTCACGTACACGAGGAGGTTGAGACTGAGCTTCAGGCTTAGTTTCAACTCTTGGCTGAAACAGGAGGAAAACACTCATTATTAAACACCACATATTAAAGAAAAGCCCCAGTTAAAAAATAAAAAAAACCCCAAAAGCTACGCAAGACAGATAAGTGGCATGCACAAGACGAACTCAGAAAGATATGCATCCATGTACATGTGTTTGTGTTTAAAAATGTATTTTTTTCACCTCTATAAATTCCTCTGTACCAATCCAGGACTGCAGTGTTCAATTTTGTCTACTAAAAGGTACAAAGTAAACATCTCTGAATTAGAACTTTTCCCCCAAAACATTGCTAAAGTGGACTTTCTGTGTTTGACCAGGCATTGAGACCCCCAACATCCCATAATTCAAGAACCCCTTGACCTGGCTAAAAACCCTAAAAAGATCAATAAAGCTTCCTCATGCCAAGCTCAAAGTCCAAGGATTAGCAGGTAGTCCAAAATAAAACATGAAGAGATGGACAAATCACACTTTCTATCTGAGCCGCTGAAGGATTCTTTTTCTAGGTGCTGTAGAACTGTAAGGCAACTACTGAAAAACAAAAGGAAAATAAAACAAAAGCCTTCAGAAGTGCGTTTCTGATATAAAAAAGCTGCTTGAAACAACAATTTCTATAGACTACCTGCTGAGATTCCTCCTCAATTTTCATTATGTCATGAGGTACAGAGGACAACCTTGAAATTTTCAGGAATAAGAATATCGAATTCAAACTTTTGCAAGCAAAAAATGCCTTTAAAGGTCATTTGGAGAGGAGACAGATAGAACTTTCAAAACTATTTCCAAGGAGCCTGTTGGTTACTGAGACAATTTCCAAGATTTTTTGAAATCCTTTTTTTTTTGCACAACATTCCAGCACCTGCTGCTGTACTTGGTTCTTATTTTGGAAAACCAAAATAATTCGTAGAAGCATAAGGATGAACACTAGCTTCCGAGTAAGATTACACAAGGAGAATGTCTATAAGCCCAGTCTATCAGACTGCTGCTGAAAAGAAGTTTGTCAAGCATCTCCTTTATTTTCCTTTGAGGACCCAAGGCAACTGACAACTGCAACTGGACAACCCCTAACAGGGAAAAAAAGACATGAACATGCAGGTATTACGCACCAAATAAATGTCACAGACCTCCTATCCCTTGTGCTCTRTTCAGCTAGGCATTACCTTGCCTTTCAAACACTTCTAGCATCAGTATTTCAACTCCAAGAATTAGCTGGAAAAATCATAATACCTCCTTCTGGCTCATGAGATCACCACCATCTTTACTGCATTAAAAATTATACCTCTGAAGAGAAACTCAAGACTTTTTCATCCTCCATTGCTTAGACTCTTACTGCTATCAGGATTAAATACTCCTTCCCTAACCCAACTATAGCAAAAATTTGCTAAGTCACCGATGTCCATCTTCTAGATCTTGTATAACAGAAAACTGCTTTGCATTTTACTGAACTTCTCATCTCCAACATAAATCCTTTCTCTCTACCTAACCAAAAAGCAGCTAATCTCATTAGTTGCTTTCTAATCAGTACCACCCCCTTTCACAGAGAAAAACTACCTCAGTGCTCTCTGACTGATAACACTCCTACAAAATTGTGCTCTGCCAAAATACTGTTATCACCAGCTGCCTCACAAGATTCCTGTAAAGAGCTGCCAGTTACAGTCAAGGAAGCAGCTAATTGCAACTTCTATTTCACAGAAAGCATCCAAAGTGGACTGAAAGTCATAGAACAAGGATTTCAACAAAGACCAACGGACTGCTCAGCCTGGGAGCAAGTTATGCCACAAATCTCAACCTACTGGAGCCTTGAGAACAATTCCTGACAAGATGACATTGTCTCCATTCTCTCCTGGAGCTGCAAAGGAGAAGGAAATGGGCYTCTTTCTGCCACTGCAGTGCTACTGGCAACGACAGCAAAAAGAGTTAGCTGCAAGCTTTTACTCACTTTGGAACAGAATATCCCCTTTAAACAGRGCAGGATGGGGCAGAAAGAGCAAGACAAGGGGTAGCTCCAAAGGCTGGTACAATTCTGTTCTGGAAATGTTCAAGGTTTAAAAGCTTCTCCATAGTGAGATGCCTGCCATGATGAAAACACACACATACAAAGAACCAACTACTCAAGCAAACCAACCAACCAACCAAACCACACAAAACAAACAGGAAAAAAAAGCAAAAAAGAGGCAAAGCAAGCAAAAAACCACATCCCCTCACCTGAATTCCAGCAGTTAGGTTAGATGCATTGCTGTCACATTGCTGCCACACTACTTCTGAGGTAAACAGGGACCACAGAAGAACTCTCTAAAAGGCACTCATCAATCACTTCCACAAAGGCATTATAGATTCACGCTAGCTACCAAGCAAAAACACTAACCATTCTAAACTAAGAGAGGACAGACTAGCTTTCAGACTCCTCTTTTCAGTTAAACCTTGGTCCTTAAAACTTGACTCAGCCTTAAAATACCCCAGACTTCCAGTACAGTTATGTTTAACGCACAGATCCCTTCACAGAAAAAAAAATCTAAAGTCTAAAGAGATTTTAGATGGTGAGGTGAATGAAGTCGGTATAAACATCAATCTCATCTTGAACTCACCATTTTCAACCCCAAAGGAAAGGATCAAGGAGTACCCTGCCTGCCTCCTCACCCCTATCTCTAGCACAAGTACTGTATGAATGACAGTAGAAGGTCAGAATGGCTTTTCATTTACAGTAAAGAACAAGACATGCAGCTAATGAGTGCAGAAGAACTAAAGGCACTCTCGTAACAGGTGAGGGCATTGCTCAGTCTCGCAGCAGGGTTTTTTTTTTTTTTTTTTTTTTGAAGTTCATGATAGAAGTCCAAGTGCCTGGCCTGCACCAGATCTGAGACAACTTACAAATATCAGCTATCCTGAGGTTAAAAACTAAGTCTCTTCTTTGCTGTAAAGAAAAGGTCCAACTTACCACTGTAGGTTGTTAACAGTCAGTAACAATTTCTTATCACCCACAAAGAGAAAAAGAGCAAGGATTACCTCAGCAAGTAATGCCCATCTGTTTTAACTCCACATCTGTCAACAGATAGGAACYGAATGGGTTTATATCTGAAACACTACATATGAAGTCCTCCAAAGAGTTCTGAGCAATACTATGGAGGTTTCATTTAAAATTTGATAAAAGATGGGAAAAAATTGGAGTGATACAAGGAGAGGGGTGAGAAAAACAGTCTGTTGACTCTTTTGTACCATCACTCATGCTGGTTTGAACAGCATCCCCTACCCACCCACTGTGCAATCTACTATCCTTGTTTACATGTATGGTATCAGACATTAATGAGGGCAAGAGGATGGGAATAAACTGCTGCTACTTTGTAACCCTTTGTAGAAATAGCTTGGCCAACCAGCTTTCTGTACATGTCTGGAAAGCATGAAAGGAAAGAAACTGAGGACAGACTACCCTATCTCCCAAAACTGTTAAGATTTAAAATCCTGCCTGTTCCACTCTTGTTCAAAAACTTCCATGTAAAATTACTTGAACATGAAGTCACAGCAAACAATCTAAAAGGCAGAAAACACAACAAGCTGCAGAGGCAAAACAAAGGCGGCTCAGCTGGACACCTACAACCTATATTCTGTTCTCTGGTCTAGATTATTTTGAGTGATTCTTCAGTCATATTGCAAAAACCTACTCTCTCTACTGCAACTAAAACAGAACTGGAGAACCTATTCTGGTTTTGYGTAAGAAAAACCCATTCTGCTCCAAAAAAGGAGGACTGTTTGGACTACTCAAATACCACCTGAATGCTGGAAGCCCTTTTGAAGCTGATGAAAATAGACAGGYTTCCCAACTCATTACATAGCCATTATCTGATTTTCATGACAAGCTTGTTGGACCAAACGCAATACCATACAAGGCAGATTTTTTTTTTTAAACATGCTTTTGGTTGGAGAGCAATCCTAGACCGGTTCCTCTCTGTCTGTAAAAAATGGAGAAGAAACCACTGCAAAAACAACAGCTGCAATAACACAGCTGCTCTCCTAAAAGTTGCAATCTTCGTAAAAGGTTGGACATGAGCTACGCAGTATAGGTGCTTGTGGAATACAGCTTCAGTAAAACAGATTAAAGCACATGAAATAAAAAATTCAAGGGCTTTCTGTTTACACAGAGGCAGCTGAATTGAGAGTCTCAGGTCATCTCACACCAACTTGGCATGTGCTGAACATGAGCTATCACCCGGTCAAACGTTCTTTCCTCCTTTCCCTCCTCCCGCAATCAACTTAGGAATGGGAAGACAGCATTGTCCTGGCAAGGAAATGTGAATCCTTCCATTCCGCACACAGTCATAAGTTGGTACAGGGTTCTGTATAAATGGATAGTGGAGTCCAAAGTATTTTTGTAGAGATAAGGCTACAAGGCAAACTTGCACCTCTTAAAAATGGTACAATCCCTTTTACTGCTGGGGCACTTCTGCCAATGAAATACCCCTTTTGCACACRCATTAGAAAACAACTATTTTGGGGGTTTTCTTGTGTTTTTTCTTGTTAAGTCAAACCATATCCCAGTAAGATAGGTCAAAAAAAAACTTCAGTAGCGATTTCCTGATTGCATACGAACAGATCTTAACTCTACCACCACCCAAAGTTACATCTGTTAAGAGTATTGTGCCTTCAGTTGTGACAAGAAGGTGAGTGCATTAACATTTAAGACACAATTAATTTGTGAAATTTAAGTCATACAATTTGATCTGTTAATTTAAAAACTGAAGCAGTTTGCAGAAGTAATGAGACAATCCAAGGTGTTCACAGATGGGTTACCTGTGAGACGGGTGCTTTAACATGGGGTGGAATTCCAGAGGAAGAAACAGTACCACTAGGAGGCAGGTTTTTACTGGTCACTGAAGCCCAAGAGAAAGCCTGCAGGAAATGCAACAAACCTAGGCTACTAATCATGGCAAACCACTGACATTCCTACAGGGAAACTTGACTGCTGAAAATATACTTTTGGTTCACATCTAGCTATTAAATCATTGTTGTGCTAGCATTACATCAAAGTTCTAACCATCTGTGGGCTCCAACAGCATAGATCAAGTATGTACCATACTCACTATCACTATTTTGAGTGAGCTCAGTTCCCTCAGCATCCTGAAATCGCTACTTTCCATGATGTAACCAAACCTAGGACTGAAAACCTTGTGCTATTAAGTGTCTTCTGCAGAAAGAAAGAAAGTGGATGCCAGAAGTTAGAACTTAAAACGGAAAAGAGAAAAAAGATTGGCAAAAGAGGGGAGACTGACACTGGAGCTAGAAAATGACCTCTCCAGTTTTCATCAACTCCTCCCATCTCTTTCAGACTACCTAGTGTAACCATATTGGAGGACTAATGGTGCGTGCATTGTAAGATGTGGCATCCTGCCTCTAAGGGAGACAGTCAAAGCCTTCATACTCATTTTAAAGCTATACTGCCAGTAACTTTGCAAGTCTCAATGCACTATTATGTTGKTTTTTTTTTCCCCCTCCAAGAAAGAATGGTGGTTCTCATTATTTCAGTATTTTGTTGGTGGCGGTTTGGAATGTTCTTTTTTCTTAAACACATTTTAACTTCACATTTAAAAAGGTTTACACATGCATAAAACCACACACACACACTTTACAAGCAGAACATTATATTTATGATAGGTGACTTGAGTAACATTTTAAAATAATGTTATTTCCTTTTTGGCTAAAAATTCACATTTTTTTTTAAGCTGAAGGTTAAAGTTTAGCTGTTCATACAGTATGACGCTGAAAATAGATACCAGTTTGGCCACTCAGAGAGACTAAGTTCAAAATCATATATTTTGGTTTACCATTTTCACCTAGAAGCACAGATATGACTTTTAACTAACCTTTGGTGGTTCTTGTGGTAGTGAAGCAGGTTCTACAGGAGGTGGAGATGGAGACTTCTCTTCTAGCTCTTCAAGGGTCTTTTCCTCTACTTCTGCTTTCAGCTCCTCAGTTTTTGTTTCAGATTCCAGTTCTGGCTCAGGTTCATGAGACGGTTCTTCTAGTGGCTCCTCTATCCCATTACTACAATAATCAGAAGTAGTTTATGCAGTTAACTGATTGCTTAGTATTTTCTGACTTTTTTTTTTTTAACAGCTATACTATAGTAAAGATTGGTATTAAAAATATTATTCTGTGTTAAATTGCTATGATACGTTATCTATACATATGGTCCTGTGAGAATTTAAACTGTACCATTCTGGTCGCATACAAAATCAAAACTGTATTTCTACTCAAACGAAGATAAGTTCTGCAATTCCCTGCAAAAAATCTGAATACAACACCAGGTATGCAAACTGTTTAAGGAATAGATGCTAAACTCGAGAAGCATTGTTCCTACAAGACAAGAAGCACAGACCAACAGAAGATTAAGCTACACACATAAGCTGATTTTGAAAGCATACCAGCAGCTTACCAAACTGCCATAAAAGTTCATTACCAAAAGAATTACACATTTTGTTTATTTAAAGTTTCATTTTCTATTCTGCATATATTCCATGTAAGGGGTCTGAAATTCTTTACTTCTCTCTTCCAGTCACCCAAAAAGTTTATCAAATTCCAAATACTTACATCTATGCAACTCCTGTCAAATTCCAAATACTTACATCTGTGCAACTCCTGTCACAGGTGAGAGTTCCTGCCTAAGTGACTAACTGCTGAATCTCATATTTTCATGTTCCTTCTGAATAGTACCATATCCCACAAGTAAGACCTGACTGAACTCTTTCAGGCATCAAAACCTTCCTATGTGACCTTGAGCAAGTTGCTGCCAGAASTCCAGCAGACTCCGCTCTTCCTTCAGAGATGTCAATAAAATCATTATTTGAACAGCATTTAGCATTCCCATTGACGCATTTAATAGACATGAGTTGATTTTATAAGTGTTTTTTTTGACTGAAGAAATCAGTAAGCTATGGCCCATAAAAGACATTCTCATGTAGAAAAAGTATGATTTCTTATAAAATATATTTTTCTTAYAAAAACGTAATGAAATTTACTTTTTCCATGTAGTTTAGATTTTAAGACACTCAAAGCACAAATCTATTCTTCCAACATTGCACTGGAACAGCTTCTCCCAAATTAGTCCTTTCTTTCAGTTTTAGGTGCCACCCAAATTTAAGGAGTAGCATATAATTAGCCACTCCTTTGTTAAATCATCTGTTCAATATGAATTATATCATACCAACTCATTATTACAATTTTACATAATAGAGACTGCAATAAGTGCATATATAAACAGATTTGTTATCTTCTCACTTCACACTTGAAACCAGAAATGAAAATAACCAACAAACATAGGAACATCCTCCACTTCCTCTCTTCATTCAAAAATCAGTGTTTAAAATAATACAAAGCAACAAAACATAAATCCACAGCAAATTTAGCATAGTTTCCTAAACATGTTAAATCACATCCAGAATCCAAAAGTCAAAACAATTCTGATTTTCTTAAAAAAAAGCAGCTTCATTCAATAAAATGAACTTCTTACGTTACAGGGTGATTTTCATAGTAAGCACTGCTTGCATTTTCTTGCACAGGTTCAGGTGATGGCTGCCTTTCCTCYTGCTCCTCTTCCACCTCCTCTTCAGATTCTGACATAAGAGAAAAACTTCCTTGAACATCTCTGCAAGCGTACACAAGCCCCACTTAAAATGGAAGCACATTCAACTGGCAGCAATTTAAGTAAAGTTTCATCAGTAAGCACTACAATAAGAGAGGCAAGACCATTCTGCTCTTTCAAGAGGCTTTGTTTCTTACTATTTTCATAAAAGGAGGAAATGGAGCTGCTTTGCTGTTGGAAAGCTCTGAGAGGAAGGTTTGGGGATCTTTCTAAGCATCAGATGCTTTCCATATGTTGGTAACAGGAAAGGAAGTTTAAATCTCTAGCTCATAAATCACAGTACCTAAAACTAAGAAGGATGATTGCTTGAGATGCTTTGTTTCACAGAAATAGGACGATAGAAATTCCAGCAGTAACCCAGTGAACATATGTACACACATTCTATCTGTACTCTTCTTTAATTTGCTTTGGCTCAATAAACAGGAAAAAAAAGAAAAAAAAAAAAAAAAGCTTGAGAACAAACTCAAGTTCAGCCTGTGAATAAAAATTAATCACCGAAGGCGGTGATCGTACGAAAACAAACTACATCTTACATTCAAAAAAGTCCATCAGATTTTATTCAAATCACTTCACCTACAAATCCAATTGACAACAGAAATCAACTCTATCTAATGAAACTCAATTGCAGAAAAAATGCAATTGCTCTCTTCACTGCTGTTCTCTACCAAGCCTTACACAGCCTAAGCAAATTTAGACTTGTAGGGAACAAGGCACAACAACAAAAGCTTAGTTTTACAGAGACTGTTTTGGACCAGCAGAAAGTCACAACAACATAACCTACACWCTCTCTCTCCCTGCTTCCAAATTACTACGTTCCACGATAACACAGTACAGTTTGTCTTTCCRTGTCCTCTAGATACCTGCAAAAACTATGTCTATGGTGGAGGAACAAGTACAAGACAAGCCCTATTATGTCCGAAGTACAATTCTTCTCACCTTCATCAAGTTCTCCTTCTGAATCTCCAAATACTTCATCTTCGTATCTGAATATATCATTATGGACATAGAACTTGTTTGGAACAGATCCCTGTAAAAAAGAAACATATACATTTTTCGCATGTATATTAGCAGTTAACAACATGGACAGATTAGAGCTACAAGCTTTGGGGTAAACATCTATATTTTGGAATTGGACTGTTTCATCAAAATCCCTTTTCAAGTGGCATCTCTTCTCTAAGCAAATAATTGAACAACAACTACAATCTACCTGGAAGATGAAAAGTTTCAGGCACAATAATAGTTTTTGCTAATGCATGGTAATCATAGGTCCTAACTAAACGTTATATCTATCAGTTTCATCAAGTCACCTGTGAAATGTTCTTTATTAAAAACAAACAAACAAAAAACCACTGAACATTCACAGGGTGGCTGTACGCTCATATTATTGCATAAGAACACAATGAAGAAATTCAGCAAAGTTCTGAAGCATTAATAATTAGAGATGCAATAGTTTTTGATGACACGGAGGGAAAGATGCAGAAAGAGTAACTCTTTACCATAACTCTTGCTAAGAACTGAGTCTGGGCAGTGATTTGCACTGCATCAGCCAATACTCGTATTTGTCAGTCGACTTGAACAAAGTACAGAACTACATTAGACTGTTCATCTACAGGGCTGGCCGTTATTTTTCTTCATTGGTGCAAACAGCAGCTCCCAAATAAAAGTCCCTATTCGCTTTGGACTACTGCTCCAACACCTCAGGTCTAAGAAAATATAACAGCTTGAGACAGGTTCAGAACACTCATTCTTCTACATTCACATGTTGTGACATATTTAATCATAGCCTTTTGGCCAAGCTCTAAAAGCCAGATAGTATCTTTCAGCCCATTAAGACAGATCATAGCTGCARGCCAGGCTTTCATCGTCATTACTTTAAGTCAAACAATCTTAGATATACTTACTTCTGGAGCAAGTACAAAAGTCTGCATGAACTTCCTCATGGGCTGCCCGTTGTTTGATAGCTCTCCCATAACCTGCACAACCACCCCATCACTCAAAGTAGCATGAGCATCCACATGACGAATCTTGGTGTGACATTCACTGAATTGTAATGACATCACTTTTTTGTGTATCTCCTAGAAATAAAGAATTACATTTTAGCTACACTGAGTTTCATACAGAGTTTTACACCTTTTAAATACCTGACCCTGAACTAATGCAAAAAACTGCCCTGCTCAAGCTCGGAAGGTGAACACGGGAATGAAACCTTGCCTTTCACCTAGAAGAGCCTATCTGGGCTTAAATAATTTTTCTTCTGCACTTTTCAAGTACTTATGAGAGGAGTCAAATACATCACAACTTGCTATCTTATTTTCCAGCTGCATTAGTATATATGACCCATTTTAAGACTTCCATTTTTAAGAGGCCTGTTCAAGACAGAAAGAATTCATCTGGGTTTATTAAAAAAACAACCAAACAAAAAAACCCAACCAGACAACCAAACAAAAAACCCCTCTCCCTAGCCATGAGGTACCAAACCTCACAGCAGTGGGCTACATCTGCACCATCATGGTTTTCCTAGCCATAAAACAGGTTCTGCTGATGAAAGGAGACACAGCCAATCCTGGCCGCAGCTCAAAAAAATTGCCCCAAAGAAGCTGTGACAGGAAGAGATGCTCCCAGGTGGCAAATATTATTCCAAAAAGCAGCTGCAATCACAAAGAAGCACTCATGCTTTCTAGAGTAACACCACTTTTTCAAAAATTATTTTAAGAGAGAAATTCTCTTAAGAGAAGTCCACTCACAGAAGAATTTGGTAATATGCAGAATTCAACACAAGTTTCAAAGATCACAGTTCCTCTCCCAGAGAAGAGGTTCTAACTGAAATCAGATACATGAAGAGATCCGTCTAACTAATGCTTTGCTTCCTGTCCTAGAAGTATGTTCTATACACCAGGTGTACAGCTAATGTGAGCATCAAATATAACCCACAATAACAGCAGCAGCAAATCAACTAAAAAATTCAAGCTAATAACTAATTAAATTTATATTGGCTTCTGATCAGCAGGAA
>NW_028186184.1:25000-43772 GCF_003343005.1 Rhea americana
GCTTGCTCCCTATGTCCTTCGTCACTATGTTCCCTGTCCCACTGACATACTCTCCTCTTCTTTCCTTTGCTGCAAATGTAGTAATAGAAACCAGCTTTGCTGCCCTTCACGTTTCTCTTCATTGCAACTMCAGCTGAACTTTGGCTTTCCCAATATCATTTGTCAATGCTCAGACCACATCTCTGTGTCCCTCCCAAGCAACCCATCCTGTACTGCTGTATACTTCCCTTTTCTATTTGAGCTCAGTCAGGAATTCTCTGTTCCTTGTCCCTTAAACTACATTATCTCATATTTGCTGCTGCCAAGGCTGACACTGTCCATCACTCCCTCCTGATCAGTTCTTTCTTATTCTCTGCTCACACCTTCCCTATTTGGGTTGTAGATCATCTGTGCCAGGAAATCATCTTCAGCATTCTGGAAATCTTTCTGATGTTTTCTCAGGTTTGCCACATGACGTCTTTTCAGTCAATGTCAGAATAGTTGATGTCACCCATAAATACCAGGGTCTGCGATYGTGAGATTGCCTCCAGTTGTCTACRTAACACTTTTTCTACTTTCCAGTTTCAAAAAATAAACCTCGAGGCAAGGCAGCAGGCAAAGGAGATCAAGTCAAAAACAGACGTTTCAAACTTACAGATAACCTTAAAATAAGCTTTGTTTTCTTATCAAAATAACCTCAACCCAGCAATCCATGCTACAGGGCAATACCAAGGACGGCTCCCAATTACAGACAGCCAGAAGGAAGAGCACATAAAACAAAACTTGAGATTAAGCTCAGCATAGCCGGAGCCTGTAAGCATATTAAAAGGTACAAAGGAACAGCATCATCAACACGTCAGATCCTTCATCAAAAAGAAATGGCAAAGACAAAAATCAAGTGTTTTGCCCAGGTAATTTATACGTAATGGGCATTAAAATAATCTCAACTGAACAATCCAAGCCACAGGCCAATATCATGGACTGTTCCCCATTACAGCTAGCCAGGAATCATGCTTTAAGCAACAGTGTCAAAAACAAACTTGTAGGCAAGGTAGCAGGCAAACAGAACAAGTCCAAAATACAAGTTTTGAACTTGGAGATAAGAAAACAGAATTTTTAGGCTTATCAAAATTTTTGATTATAACCTTCCAAGACTCTCTGATATACAATATGAGCTGAGAGTTGGGTTGCAACTTGAGTTGGAASTCATTTTGATGATCAGACCTAAAAAACAATTGCCAAGAGTACTATGAGATATCAAAGAGATCCTGCGCACATTCAAAGCTGGAACTTCCGGAAAAAAAAAAAAGTGATTTGGGGAGCTTCCTAACATGACTCATACCACAGCAAAGGCACACATATGAGAATTTTACTTAGATAGCAACCTTGAAGAACAAAGACCTCAGTTTCTACAGATTATTCACTTTTGCCCCCCCCCCAGCAGGTGATGAACACAAAATTGATGATACAATAATCACTATAAGCACTTGTGCAAATACAGAAGGACAGAGCTTCTTAACAAATGACTTTTTTACGGAACTTATTAAAAAGCAGATCATAACCAGCACACTTTCTTATGAATACAGCATTAAGCAAAGTACGTATGTTAACAAATTGCTGGCATACCACAAAGAATACTGGAAATGCCTTTGGGTACAAAACATAATTAATTGGTGACAAGTCATTACACTACATCAGATTTGCATCATGTTAGATCTATTCTTCAATGGAAGCTGTGTTATTTCAGCTAAGGCCTCTGAAACCTTTCAGAAAATCTGAGAAAAGCAACCATAGGATAATCACACACAACAAATTTCTTCCCTCATGACTTTAAACAGAAGTTGGTTTACATGCTGAAATAGGTAAGTATAGCCCCACCTCTGTCCATATTTCAAGAGACAGCMCTATTGATTTATATCACAGAATCATAGTATTTACAGGATGCCTCAGTACAGTTCTTCAGCTGTCTCAGTTTTATTTCCTGCCTTATCATCTCTTAAGAGATCTCTATAAAAGTAGCAGAGGCTTAATGAGCTGTTCAGGTCTCCAAATCATCAAAAGGCAATAAAGCAAAAATGCAGGTACTCYTTTCATGGATGAAACAGGGATGCTGCGAAATCAAGTTTTAAAAAGATTTTAAAAAAATTCCTTATGCCCCAGTTAGTGTATTACCTCCTTAAAGCCAAAGACCCAAGTCCTGGCAGGCCTGAGGGTTTTGGAAGTGAACACACAACTGAAATTAAAGCTAAAATCCATGGCATCTCATCAACAGTTTGAACAGACCAAACTTAAGAGGAATCATATCTCCATGATTTGTCAGACACTAAAGCCAGCCCCATAGATATAAATACTCCTTTAAAGATATTTTTCAAGTTTTCATAGCCGCATGCTCAAGAATCAAGGAATGACAGCTAAGAAAGAAGAACCTGAACACTCTTCTCACTTGAATAAAATGAGCCACATTATCAGATCAACCTGAGCCACTGGGAAAGTGTCTTAATGAGACCTTATYGCTCAAGGCACTAAAGCACACCGAACCACTGAATTTGGCACGGTAAACACTAGAATGTAAGAAAATGTATCTACTAGTTTCTTTACAATGCACCTGCTATGTTAAAAATCACTCCTCTCCCCAATCATACACACCAATAAAAGCCATAAACCATACAGATGAAGCAACATGAACCCACATGCAATTGTTCCTTGTTGCACAGGTAATTTTGCCTACATCAAGTCGACATAACAATTAGTCTGTACAATTCCACCCTATTCCTGCTTCTAATTCATGTGCTTCCAGGAAGGAAGCATTTGCATCGCACTCCCAAGGAAAATGGTAGCCATTCAGCATATTTCATATTAGACTAACAAGCTTGAAGACCCAAAGAAACGTGGAAACTGTGTCTTCTCCAGACAAAGTTCAGCTAAGGGACAAATATGTGGCCACCCGAGGGACTAAAGGAACATGTGATACTCTCTGCAACTTCAATTCACATTACTCAAATTCATAACAATTTCACAGTAACCTATGCCTACAGGCAGGTCTGGATAAGACTGTCACCTTTACCTCAAACAACCAAATCTGTATCTTGAAAAACTTATTTCCCTGCTCACTCCTTTCAAGAACACCAAAACAAAGGAACAGTTACTGCAGAAAAGAGACTTTTTTTTTCCCCAGGAGAAGATAAGCAAATGAACAAAAACAGAAAGCGTATCTTCTTCCAAAGAGCAACACCAAGTGCAACAGCAGGGTTGTACTGAAATAGTAGTAACAGTAAATTAACTTAGCAACAACAACAAAACTATACTCTGCTGGATTCCTACAGACTTGTTCAGCTCTGCAAACAGGATCTTTCAATGGCTGGRAGAAACAAATGCCAGCCATGACAAATAAAGGAAGAAGTCAGCGCTTGCAAGTAAAGGAAACTTTTAAGAGCTAGAAGGACCAGACAGAGCTGATGTTAGGACAATTGTACTGGAGCACTTTGGAATCAACAGCAACAACAATTTCTCAAGTCCACACTGAATTAATTGTGCGAACTTGTTCAACCTGTACTCATCTTTATAAATAAAATTGTCATTTATTAAACAGTGTTTGTCACCTCTTCAAAGAARCAAGCCACTAACATCCACTCTCCATGGAAACAGGAAGGCAGAGGAACCTTATCTGATAAGAAGTATTGAAGGCCACTAAATGCTAAGTGTCGACTAGTCAAAATGCTCATTGGTATGTATATTGCTTGATAAGCAGCTCCAATGTTAGAGAAGTCTGCTTTCCAAAACATACCTAGGCTTTCTTATTATTTCCTTGAATCTGTAGAAACAAAAGTGTGACAAGTCATCTGTGACAAGGCTTTTAGGAGCAAGTTGCCCAAGATGTCAACGGAGCTACATGTTCAAATTTAGGTATCCAGGTAACCAACTTTGGCACAACCAATTACTTAAAAGCTACTTCTACGGTGTTTCAAGATACAGCTCAACTGCCTGAATATCTCACTAGTCCTAGTTCAAAAAATAGCTTTAAAATATCCAACTGTATTCTGAAAGGGGCTCAAGAAAGTGAAATCTGAACTGAAAGTTAACCTCTGTCACTGCACAAACTTTAAAGGTCTGGAAGGGAGAGGTGGACTTCAGAATTTGTTTTATTAAGAAACTATTATGCAGATAAAATATTTTCTATTATTGACATGCAAGTTTTATCCTTTGATTTCAAAGACTACAATGATTCTTCCATGACTAAAGCCACAGGGGCATTAAGGTCTTGTTTCTCCTAAGACTGTTAGAGTGTGCTCATTCTCAAATCCACAAATTTACAACTTGCATCCAAGTCAAACACCAGATTTGAAAATATCACTCTATCTGAAAATAAAATTTGACAAAGCACTCTTGAAGATCAGAAGGATGCTCCTCATATAGTAAGCACACAAAGCAAAGCACTGAAGAGACATTGTGTTGATTTGCATATCACAGGAACCTAGGGAAAAAAACAGAGGAAGGAGAGAGCAGTTTTTTCAAACTTGGACAGATTTCCTAAATGCAGATTATCAAAGCTAAGCCTGCGGTTTGCAGAAGGTCAAGAACCAACAATACTTTTGAACTGCATTTCCCACTGACTCCAGATAGGAAAATAATGGCTTCGAGGGTGTGCTTGCTACTGTTATCCTTAACTGTGACTTTGAGATCACAATACTGCAACAAATTCTGTGATCATCCACATGTCAAATAAAGCTAAAAAATATGCTGCAACTGACAGTCCAACTGGCACAAGCTAGAGCACCTGTAACTAATACAGCCCTGCAAAGGCTGGCTTACCTTCCACAGTAATGTAAAATGAGCATTGACTAAAATGAGGGGAAAAACAAACAAGCAAGCAAGCAAGCAAGCAATTGCAAGTCCCAACCAACCCAGCCAACCGACTGAACCCATCTCCTCTCTTTCACGCTATGCAAGGTAAGTGCTCAGATCATCCTCCATCAGCAGTAAATGCTAGCAAGCCATTATAATCTAAGAGAATCCCTTTACTTTAGGAACTACTTTACCTAATCCAGTAAAATCTGAATTGGCTGGGCCCCAGGAAACAACATACAGTTCTTTCAAATCAAGCTGTTGTATTTTTGTTGTTTTTGAGAAAAGCTGAATGGCACCATATACTGTAGGCACATGACTACTACAGGGGACCATCTTCTGGGCAGTTAAGCTGCATCAACTAAAGCAGCTAACATCTACCTGAATAACAACGGCAACTGTTCTTAATGGCAGCACAATCTATAGAAGCTATTGTGTCTCTCCCTGGTTGTTACCAGCCAAAGCCAGGTTTAGTGTCTTCCTTCTGGTATTGGTATACCTTCTGGTACATAATTTGAAATCTCAACTCCATACAGACAAATATTTTATCTATAAGGACACCAGTGGATCAGTAGATTGAAAGGTCAGCTCTTTCTGTTTTCTCTCTCCAGTAAGGTAGCTAATCATGGAAGAAATTTTAATTTACTTATGAAAAATATTCATACGATACAGATCATAATTCTATAAATGAGCCCACATCTGCCAATCAGAACAATACAAGAACTCTTAGGAAACAGGGATTGCACCTCTTAAACCCAAACTAACAGATCCAGAACCAGTTCAGTAGAAGGATGTTTCCTAAAGAATGAAAAAGCTTTTCTGAGGCAGATATGGCCCTGCAGGCATACTTACATTCACAATGAACAGAGATGCCTTACTAATCACAAATTAACTCCAGAAGCAAAAGCAATACCAGTTTGTCAGTAACAATACCTTCCTGGCTAAGAATGGAAGTTGACAAACCCTTTACCTACTAACCAAGCAATGGTAACACAACTATGCTACTTCTAGGGACTTGCATATACAGAGCAGTKCTTGCTTGATATTACTTCATTTTAAGTCTGCTACACACCACTGAGTAGGACAGTGTGGCCTACACTGCAGAGGAACCATTTCTGGTAAGTTAGTCGCTAGTGCTCCCTAATTAAAACTGACAATAACAGAAGGAAAAAAAAAAGAAAAAAGAAAAAAAAAAGAGAGACTTCAGGCACTAGTGAGTGCTTTATTAAGCTTAAGAAGTAGTCTACTTGCACAAGCACTGAGCTAAGAAGAGAGTGATTTATCTTGTTTCTCAAGATATGAAAACTAGCTTTAGTATCTTTTATATTTCCTGTTGTAATAAAGTAGAACACTTTTACATGGAACTTGAAATGCCTAGTATATATTGAGGGCTCAAGAAATGCCAAACTCACTTGGAAGGCTACGATCAAAACCCCTGCAGGTTGCAGTCAATCTGTCTAGCTTTAGAGGGAGCAATAATCTCATCTTATCTCATCCCATAGAGCTTTATTTCTTTCATGTAGCAGTGGTTGGCACAGAGCTCAATATCCTGAATGTTACTCAACTAACCAGGGAAGTTAAAACATTCATGCTAGAAGATGTTCCTATGTACCCACTCTGGAACTGCAATGACCTTTACTTTACCCGTCCAAGATTAAGGGGAGCAAATGCCAGAGAACAGCATGTTCAGCTCAAATGTGAAATAAGAGAAGCTCACAAAAGGGCTCCTCAGGCTATCTTGATCAGCAGAATAAAAGCTGCTTGCAACTTCAGCCATGTTATGAGTGAGAACAACGAAGCTCAGGTTGTGATTGGAGCAAGGTGGGGCAGAGAATGGCAGGGACCATAGAGATACCAAGACCTAGGCTGGAAAAGGTTTTAGAGGCAGTGATGCCATCCCAGAACAAATCCTAGAAGGAGACGTGCAGCTCAGTAAGCTGAAGATGGAAAACTAAGGTTGCTTCTGCAGCCCAGATGAGGCTGAGGAAGCAGCATCCTGGACACGCCAAAGTGCAGATACCCCTCGGGGCTCGCGGAAGGCAGCACATGAGTCAACCTGCGGGCAAGGATGAAAGGGATCAACACTGCAGCAAGCACGAGGCAACGCAGCGCGGGGCTCGGGGCGTCACGCCCGGGAGCAGCGGGCGACGGGGGGGCTCTTCTTCCCCTGCCTCCTGCCAGCGCCCGGGGAGAGGCGGAAGGGGGAGCGCCGGAAGGCGCCGCACCGCCAAGGTGACGGCGAACAAAAGCCGCCCCCCGCGCCCACGGCTGGCTCCGCCGCCCCCGCGCCGCACCGCGCCACACGGTGGCCCAGGAGCCGCCGGTCAGGCGCGGGGCCGGGGCCGGGGCCGCGCCGAGGCGAAGCGAGACGGGGCGGGCGGGCCCGGCAGGGCGAAGCCGGGCCCCGCGGCGCCGCCGCCCGGCGCGCGCCGCGACCGTTAAACGGCCATCTCCCAACGGCCGCGGGGCCTACCCCTCCACCCCCGCTCGCCCGTCACTCACCTAGGGAAAAAGTCTCAGTGCTTGGGGCGGGGGCGCGTCCCCCCCGCGATGTGATCGGCGTCGGGCGCGGCGAGCGTGTCCCCTGGCGGGTCCCGCAGCGGGGGGAGGACGGGGCGACCGGGGCGCGGCGGCAGCGATGTCACGGCCGGGCGGGGGAGGGGCGGCGGGGGCTCCCGTGCGCGCGTGCCTGTGCGTGCGTGCGTGCGCGCCTGCGTGCGCGGAGGGAGGCGGGGGGGGGGGCAGGAGAACGAGCGCGCATGCGCCGTCGCCGCGCCGACCGGATTGTCCTACCCCTGCGTCCGCGGGCCGGAGCCCCCTTCGGGCGCCCTCCGCCAATCCCTGACGGCCTTCCGCGGTGACGTAGGCGAGGGCGCCGGCTTCCCGCCGAGGGCGCGGGGTGGAGCGGAGGTGGGCTGTGCGCGCGCCAACCGTTAACGGCCCAACGGGCGCCGGTTCGCGCGGCGCGCAGCTCCCGGCGGAATCAACCGCGCTGCGGGGCGAGCAGTGGCTGCCCTCAGCTGGTGGAGGCGCCCGGTGCCTCTGCGGCCGAGTACCACTGCGAGGAGGGCGGGCGAGGTGCACCCGGCTGCTTTCCGCGGTCCTGCCGGAGGTGGTGGAATGTCTCCCCGGGATGGCTGGCAGGGAGCCGGGGCCGTCATGTTAAGGACGGGCTCTGTGAAGTGTTAGGGGGAATCGTAGGCACGGTTACTTAAATACTGCCCCGGTAACTTCGTGCACGGGCCAAGGTAAGAGGACTCAAGTATTACATCGGGGGTCGGGAGAGTCTCCTGTGTGCGGTGTGACTGAGACGCGCTTCTAGTGCGAAGCGGGTGCGGAATCCTGATCCGCGGTTCCGTTGTCCCGCGAGGGGCACGGCCGGAGCGGGTGATAGCGAAGGGTGAAAGAGAGTCTCAGGAGGTTAGGGAGCTTGCAGCAGCTGTCCGGTACCCCGCACGCAGTGGAGTGTCGGCCTCTACGGCCCCACAGTCTTTGCTCCAAAACCAAGCGTGTGGTACGCCTGTGGGAGGTAAAGTTTGCAGCAGCACCATGGAAAGGATCGAAAGATGGGGAATAAGGGCTCCAAGAAAACAGCAAAGTGGGGAGAAAATCCCTGAGATAGTGCCTAAAGATACCCCCTTAGGAARGATGCTAAGAAACTGCAGAAAAAGTAATCCCTAAAACTAAGGGTAAAGATAGGCAGACCATGGTTAGGCATTGTGTACTTGTATGGCCTAGAGGGCTAATCAAAGGAACCTCAGTTTTGTGAGACAGGGCGAAAGCAGCAATATCGGTGGACAGTTTTGCCTCAGGGGTTTACTGAATCACCAAATCTGTTCGGGCAGGCCCTCGAGAGAATTTTGGAGCAATTGCAGCCACCCAAAGGAGTGCTGGTGCTACAATATGTTGATGATCTTTTAATATCAGAGCAAGAGAAAGTAGCAGTAAGGGAGATTACTAATGAGTTATTAAACTTTCTTGGGAAACAGGGCTTGAGAGTCTCAAAGAGCAAATTACAGTATGTGGAGAAAGAGGTTAAATATTTAGGCCACTTGGTCTCTGAAGGAAGATGCAGGATAAATCTGGAAAGAATTCAAGGGATTGTAGAATTACCTTTACCCAAAACTAAGAAGGAATTAAGGAAATTTTGGGGATTAACAGGTTATTGTCAATTGTAGATAGAGGCATATGCTCAGAAAACTAAGGGACTATATCTTAAATTGTTGGAAGGGGAGCCCAATATACTTGAGTGGACAGAGGAAGAAAAAGAGTTGGTAGAGATATTGAAACATAGTTTAATTACAGCACTATTCTTAGCCCTCCCTGCATTGAATAAACCTTTCTATCTCTTTGCCACCATAGATAAAGGAGTGGCATTGGAGGCTTTGACCCAGGAATGCGGGGGATAAATGACAGTCAGTGGTTTACTTGTCTAAGCTGTTGGATCCGGTTTCCAGGGGATGGCCAGAGTGCGTTCAAGTGGCAGCAGCTAATGCTCTCTTGGTAGAGGAGAGCAGGAAGTTAACCTTTGGGGGTCATTTGATAGTTACTACTCCGCATCAAGTTAAGACTATCCTGATTCAGAAAGCTGGATGGTGGTCAATAGACTCTAGGATTTTGAAGTATGAGGCAATACTGATTGAAAAGGATGATCTAGTACTGACCACTGAGTCAGGCCTGAATCCAGCTGCTTTCCTATGGAGGGGGACTAAAAGCAAGGAAGATACAGAACATGATTGTGAGGGCCTTGAACACAACTGCTTGGACCTAATCGAATACCAAACTAAAGTGAGATGTGATTTACTGGACATTCCTCTCTCAAAGGAGAAATTTTGTTTGTTGATGGGTCCTCCAGAATGGTACAGGGAAAAAGGTGTAATGGGTATGCTATAATTGATGGATCAAATGAGGAAGTGAAGGAGATGGGCTGGCCAGTTATTCGTTAGTCGGCCCAGATACGTGAGTTGTATGCCCTGAATCAGGCACTTCACCTCCTTGAGGGGACAGACTATTTACACCGATTGGAGATATGCGTATAGGGTGGCTCACACATTTGGAAAGACTTGGGAAGAACGTGGGTTGTTCCACAGTAAGGGGAAAGAGCTGGTCCATGAGGAACTTGTGGGGCAAGTTCTGGATAGCTTATTGCTACCCCCTGAGATTGCTGTAGTCCATGTTAAAGGACATCAAAAAGGAAACTCAGTTACAGCCCGAGAAAATCGAATGGTGGACAAAAAAGCTTGTGAAGCTGCACTGCAGTCAGCAGTTGTTATGAATTACCTTATATGTGAGATACTCTCCCCACCAAAGAAGCAGATATTCAGTGAAAGAGAGAAAGAGACCTTCAGGAAATTAGGAGCTATAGAGTCTGAAGGAAAATGAATACATCCTGATGGGAAGGAAATGATAAATAAGGCAATAATGAGAGAATTCTTAACAGGTTTACATCAGGGGAGCCGTTGGGGAGTTCAAACAATATGTGATGCTGTGCTACGAAAGTACGTATGTGCAGGAATATACACTTTAGCTAAGCAAGTGTGCAGGAGTTGTGCAGTATGCCAGAGGATAAATAGGAAAATCCTCCGTAGCCAACCCAAGGGCGGGGGTGAGAACCAGGAATTCGACCTTTTCAGAGTGTACAGGCAGACTTTATGGAACTTCTTAGAGTAGGTAGGCTCAGATACCTACTGGTTCTAGTTGATTACTTGACAGGATGGGTGGAAGCCTTCCCTCTGGCGTCTGCTACTGCGAATGTAGTAGCTAAAATAACTCTAGAACAAATAATTCCCAGGTATGGGATTGTTGAAAATGCTGACTCTGATCAGGGCAGTCATTTCAAGTCACAAATACTGCAAAGATTAATGCAGGCTCTGGGAGTTGAATGGGAATTTCACACCCTCTGGCTTCTCCCTTCTTCTGGGAAGGTGGAAAGGATGAATCAAACAATGAAAAAGCATCTGACTAAGCTGATTCTGGAAACCTGACTCCCTTGGACAAAGTGTCTACCATTAGCACTCTTAAGAATCAGAACTGCAGCAAGGAAGGATATAGGGATTTCACCCTATGAGATGTTATTTGGATTACCGTATTTGGGTAAAGGGAAAGAAATGCTGATTTTTGAAACTAAAGATGCTTTCCTTAAAAGCTGTATACTTGGGTTGTCTTATTCCTTATCCTCTCTTAGGGCTCGGGGATTACTGGCACAGACCCCACCATTAGAATTTCCGATCCATCCATTCCGAGCTGGGGATTGGGTCCTGATACAGACGTGGAAAGAGTCAAAGCTACAACCTGAGTGGGAGGGACCGTTTCAAGTGCTCCTGACTACCAAGAGGGCAGTATGAACAGCTGAGAAGGGCTGGACTCATTACACTTGAGTAAAAGCATCTGTCGACCCTGAGACCTGGGAGACTGTTTCCACAGGGGATCTGTTAAGATGAAAATCATAAGGAAGGTGTAAAACTATAATTGTAAACTAATCTTTAATTTCTCCTTAGGAAAATCAATGAATATTATATGTGATTGACAGAGCGGGTTAGATTATATGGAATTAGTGCTTACTGATAGGGATTTGGAAACCGAAATTTTAAATTTAGTGTGAGCTGTTTATAATGCGACCAATATTTTTCTGGATAACCATTCCCTACGCCCTTGCTTCTGAGGGAGGTTTTGACTCTCTAAGAGATAATCGAAAATGGGAAAACGAATTTGTGACTTTAGGTTATTCCGTGGCCCATATATTTAACCTTACCAATTGCTGGGTATGTGGAGGGCCATTTGGCCTAGAAAGCTGGCCATGGACCTCTGTCCCTATTTCTCCTGAATGGCTGGTGAGCAATTACAGTGAAATTGAAAATGATACTTACTGGGAGGAAGACGCCTCACCACCGTGGCCAGTACGATATCCAGCTCAGGGCCAATATTGTCTGAATCGAACTCAGAAAGATGGTGTCCCTGTGGGAGTCAGTAAATGCAATTGGACTTATACGTATGGAAACCACTGCCTTACCGATAGTTGTATGCCACTTAATTGCTCACAACCCAAGAATAAGCCTATAGCTTGTGGAAACTCCACTAATGAATCTTTTGTACCTCGTCAACTAGGATGGGCTTGGATAAATGAAACCGGACACCGAAAACACTTTTTTGGCTTTTGGTCCCCTGTCAATCAATCGGAAATTATTTATTATAATAATACTGATACACCTTATGAGGGAGTAACGATAACCTGGGGAATCCTTCCCACCGAAGGTGACGACAGTAAATGTTCTGGAACTCTCACCCTTCTGCCAAACGGGCAAACGTTGTGTTGGAGCCTTCACACCAGGTACAGACGAGATCTCTTTGATGATTACAATTTGATTTATAATGCTAGCGCTCGGTGTAACTGGAGGAAAGATTTCGGCTCCTGGTTTTGTAGCCCCGGTGGACATGAGAGCTGGGAACCCTATCATCCTCTGGGAACAAGTAATACTACTTACTTCCAAACCCCTTGGACTTCCACAGGCCTGTTTGAACATGGTACTCGAGCCTTAAAGGGCCATTACTGGGTGTGTGGTCAGTATGCATATAAAATATTACCAGCAAATTGGTCAGGTATTTGTTATGTTGGGATAATCCGTCCATTGTTCTTCTTACTCCCTGGACCGATAGGTGGGGAGTTGGGGGTGAGGCTCTACGATAACCTGAGAAGATCAAAACGGTCCCTTGATCGATCCATAACAGCTGGGGGTGGTCAGACCTGGGGCGAAAATGAATGGCCCCCAGAGCGGATTATACAACATTACGGGCCAGCTACCTGGAATCCTAATGGACCTATAAGTGGGGCTAGAGAACCCATTTATAATTTAAATCGGATTATTCGATTACAGGCTGTCTTGGAAATCGTTACTAATCAAACGGCAAAAGCCCTTGACCTATTGGCTGACCAGGCTACTCAAATGCGAACTGCAATATTACAGCAGCGCATGGTTCTTGACTATCTGTTAGCTGAAGAAGGGGGAGTGTGTGGGAAATTGAACAACTCTAACTGTTGTCTTAAGATTGATAATAACGGACAGGTGGTGAAGGAAATCACTACTAGAATCCGAAAACTTGCAGATGTTCCAGCGCAGACTGGGAAAGGAGGGAATCTTGAGTTTGATTTATGGTCTTGGGTTCCAGGACCTAAGTGGGTGAAACAATTACTATTTTATTTCCTATGTGGAATTATTGTGTTGATGACACTTCCTTGTTTAATACCCTGTATAGTCAAATTTCTACAGAAAACAGTACAGGATACATTACAGTCTATGAATGCGGTCACAGTCACCACTGGGCAAGAGGAGAAAATACTATTACTGACACAGGATCCAGCCCTTGAGTTTGAAGTTGTCTAGTGAGAATTATGGAATATGGAAATGCAAAAACAACAATAAAAGTAAGAAAAAAGGGGGGATTTGTGAGAAGTACAAGTTGTGTTTTTGCACTGGAAATTTCCACCAGAATTGCTCAAGTTGAAGCAGCTATACACATTTGAAATAAGAAAACAAACGTAAGTGTAAAGAAGGGGGAAATCGGTACTGGAAAATTCCACTATTCAAAAGGCTACAAAGGCAAAGTTGCTTAACTGAAATGGTGGCATAAGATTAAAATGCTAAAGCAGATGGTTCTGTAATGGATACGTTTGAGCAAGATGACAGTCAGCAAGAATGCAAAATAAGGTAATTCAAAAAAAAAAAAAATTAAGGAGTTGGTCAAACAAAGTTGTACATATGGGGCATAGAAACGAGCATCAGGTGGGTTGTGAACCTGAAATACTCAGCCAATGAGGAAACGGGAGGATCTTAGTGTCGGGATATCGAGGATATAAGGCTATGATGTATTTCCTCTGCGCGCTTCTGCTTGCAGAATGCCTGCCATCGTGATCGTGAATAAATCTACTTCATTAGAGATCCTGTCTCCGGAAAAATTATTGGGATATTTCTCACACCACTGAGAAGCTGCCCTTTCCTCAGCTCCTGCTGCTTTGCCCACCTAAGAACTGCAGGGGTTCTTTATGTTGACTATTTTTTCTGTTTTGAAGTAACATGACAAAGGTATGTTTCTCTAACAGGCGCTCACTGTGCTGTAGAATGTGGTGGAGCTGAGGCGGGGATGTCTTTGGCGTCGCTGCGGCTAAGCAGTGCACAGGCTCGTTAACAGTCGAGGTCACTGTGTTCACACCGATGTTCTCACTGTTTGCACTTTTGGTTGATTTTTAGCTAATTGCTGCAATGTTTTGCATTTGGCAGAACTCTCCAGCAACCTAACAAAGATGTGACTAAAGTAGGTCTAAAAGTGGCATTCTATGTCAAGCTTTCTCCCATCACCAAAATTAAGCATTTTTTCAGTATGTGTTTCAGGTATGCTGAAAAACAAAGTAGTTAGTTATTTAATATTTGAACCTCAAAATCACTATTTCAGTCGGGTAGCAGCAAACAACTACCACTGCAGTACCTCCTTCCCAAGGTAAGAAAAGCTGAATTTGAGGGTGCCTGCCAGTGCACAGCAAACACCCACTTCCGGAGCACCTGTCTTTCACTGAAGCTCTGTATGTAAGGATGGAAAACTCTGCAATCCAGCTTTCAGTGGTTTTTCCTTTCAGAAGGACATCCTGGTTTTTGGTTCCTGTTGCCAAGATTCAGCATTCCTGAGTTCTGTCTCTTCTGCTTGCCACTGGCCTCAAAAAGTAACTATCTTGAACATCCTTACTGGCAAGGGAAGGAGGTGAAATTTTCATGGAAAATGTTACAATTAGCACCTGTAAGTTGTATTCAACAATCCACCTGGGAATTGACATGGACTTTATGGAGGCATATGTAAAGGTTGCAACAAAGAGGCATCCTAGGAACAGAAGCCCAGAAACCCCAAGATCTGTCAGGCACAGCACTTCCTAGAATGAACTACTGCTGTAAGGTCTTATTTACTATAATATATCATGTATATTATGTGAAATAACTATTCTTTTCTTCCTTACACTTGTTTTTGGCCTCCTACTTGTTTCAGGCTTTCAGCTGACCTTTCTTTTCTTAACCCTAGTGCTATCCAAGGTTTTTTCTTTAGAAATGCACTTTTTCTTTTNTCCAAGGTTTTTTCTTTAGAAATGCACTTTTTCTTCTCTTTCCTTGGTATCTCTTTCCTTGGTATTGGGCAATTTAGTATGAGAGAGTATCCCAAAATTCACAAACTAGGATAGAGGCAAATGCTGCAAAAGCTGCCTTATGCCCTACTTTATAATCACATCTTTTAAGAGTTGTGTTCATCCTTTTGATTCCAATTTGGATGTAGGCAAAAAGTAAAGGCCTGGTTCTAGCCAAATATTGCAAAGCCAAATTACTGCTAGGAAGTGGGTAAACAGTGCTTGTAATGGCAAGTGACTTGCAGATCAGCCCCTCTCACTCCAGTGCAATCTGCAGCACTGCGCTAGGTAGGAAGAGCAGAAATAAGCCAGTGTTAATTGTGTCTTGTAATGCAGACCAGCCTTTTCCTGCTTTGGCCCAGGAAACTGCTGATACAGCACTGTTTGCTGAACAACATCCTGCTTGGCTCTGGTTAGCAGGTGAGCAGACCTCAGCAAATAATACTCCTGCTACCCACCAAGCTAAAAATCCTCTATTTCTCATGCCAGGTGGTAGCCATATAGGGAAAGCCAAGCTGTCTAACACTGCTTTATTTCATCTACCAGTGTAAAGGAAAAGGTATGGCCAGCTTTAAGGCTTCGCTATAAGCCTAGTGTCACAGCAAAGGTCCCTGGAAGTTGAAGTTTCAGGGAAAGCTGGGCTTGGTTTCAGAAAGCTCATGCTGGGGACAAGGCAATTTGTTAACAGAGGTTTTTCTCCAAGAGAGAGAATGCAGTCCAGGTGAAAGATGAATTGCAAGTGTGTATTTGTTTAGTTGCACAGACAGAAGTGTTTCGTGTCTTTTCTTTATTAGGCTCAGAGGTTTGCCACATCCAAAAGCCTATGCAGCTTCTCGAGGACTGGAGGTGATTCTGGTTTCTCTATTATTACAAGAAATGCAGTTATAAGTGAATAAAATTGCTTCACTGAAGCCTGCTTTGGTATGAGTTTTGTGATATCAAATCTTTTTGACAAGTATGTTGGTTTTGGTGTCTGTCTTCAGATGGGGGAGGAAGCCATATCTTAGAATACTGAAAAGCTTTATTTTGACTTGATATCAAAATACTTGTTTTTCATCTTTTCCTTTTATGTAGTAGCAAGTAGAAAAAATTAAAGAATAAGTCATTTACTATGTAGTAAGTTATTTGACTCTCAATGTTTAGTTTTAATTATGAATTTTAGTCTAACTATTCTGATTCTTCAGCTGATGGAGGGCGAAAAAGAATCAAAAAGCGCACATTGTTAAATGTTATGTAGTCCACTTAAATGTATTCAGAATTACAGCAGATATTTAGGAAGCTATTTTGCTTGTTTTTTAATGTTTTAGTATAGCTGACCTTATGCGTAACTCTGGAAATCTAATTTACTCGTATCACTGAGGATCCCATCTTGGTATAACAGAAGCCAGCTGTCATAAGCCTGGGACACGAGCAGGAGGAGATCGTCCCTATTGTGGGGACTTCATAGTCACAGATGGCTGAGCCTAAAATGCTGATAGTAGGAGTAAGTTTAGAGATTGGGGTGGAAAGAGAAGACTGTACAGGGTTCCCTTTGGAAAAGAAGGGAGTTTATTCCCTGAAATGAAATGAAAACTGTGCCATTAATTCAGTGAGTGGAAAGTGAGAAACATTGTATATACTGCCTTTGTTCATGGGAAAGGGTCTCTTAAATACACTAGAAACAACGCTTACCTGTTTACCTAGATCACCATGTTAATTTAATGGTAAGTACTTTAAAACCTCAGTATTAAGCTAATCATTTTGGGGACCAGTAGCAGTTGTATCAGACAACTACATAAGAGCTCAAAGGATCCTAAGCGAGTCCTAGTCTGGAAGTGTCTAGGCCACATATTTAAATAGCAAGTTGCTTTTATTCCAAAGCAAATTCAAAAAAGAACATTGAAATCTAATGTTACAATGACAACTTTTAGTCCCAAGTAACATTGGCAGTTCCTTTCTGTGTCTATTTGCTATGGTTGTTATAAAATTTGCTGTAATTTGATATGCAAGCATACAAAAAAAAAAAAAAAAATCCCATCAGTAACTAGGAGGGGATTACTAGCCTGGAAGCTGGTATGCAGATAAAATGCCATGTAGATTACTGGAGGAACCTGATTTACTTGGAGCACTATCCCTTGGATATTGTTCCTCAGTGTGGAATACAAAAATGGCTACAAGAGCATCATCGAATGAAGCAAACTTCAGCATCTGAAAGAGATGTAACTACCGATGGGTCTTCTCTTAGACCGAACTGTCACTGGTATCTGGGTAAGCCTCTTTCTCTGGCTGAGTTGATTGCCTTCCTAAAAAACAGCAATGATGTTTTCTTATATRTATAACTATATAACTATATATATATATATATATATATTATATATATATATATTTTACCCTGCTTTCCTTTTTTTTGTTATAAAAAAGCATTACTTCTAAATTCCAAGCCTGAATGCTAATCTCGGAGTTGTTCTGGGTACATAAATCCCTTAAGGCTCCAGGAGAACAGCCTGTTACAGAGGTGTAGGGGGTTTGGTTTTGACGTAAGTTAACTCCCCTGGCCCACCACAGATCTGTTGCTGGTTCTGAGCAAATACATGGCAAAACATGCTAGTAAGTTTTTAATGCTGTTTTTAATAGGAAATAACAGTGTAGGGTAGTAAATGCAGGTGGGAATGTGCATGGCTGCACACAAAAGCCCTCAGAAGAGCCATGCTTTTCTCCATGATTGTTTCAATTTACAATTAATGGAGAAGAGTTGATTTGAGAAGGCACAACCTGGACCAATCCCAAAATGATGATTTATCATCCTCATGCTCTACCCTATTTAAACAGCTTAATAAGGCTAATAATTACAAGAAGAGGGGATTATTTTTGGCTCTACTAATGCCAGGTGGAAGTGATGTGGCAATACATGCAGTGTTCTTCCACTAAGGATGGAGCAATTGGTGTAAATGGCCACTGCTGCGGATTTCAAAGAAACAGTCCATCAGTAGAAGTGGACAGACTGTAGAAACAGCAGTATTTTGTATTCTGCATTTGTTGCTGACCTGGTGCAGCTTGTTACGCTATTCTCTAAACCTGTGCAGCTGAAGGGCTGATGGAAAAGTCATTACTGTAAAAAGGATTTAGAGGATTTTGGGTAAGGCCTGAAAACACCTTTTGCTATGTCCGAGTAAACCGATGACTTGCAGAAGTGGTTATGTGGAATGGGCCTCTACCTTCTCTGGGAATGCTAAATTGGTGGTGTTGCATTAAGTGCATGCAGAAGGCAGGGTAAGCAGCTAGTGGTGGTGGAACTGGCAACTGATGGAATAAATGCACAAAGAGCACGGTAACTGATAGAATAAATGCACAGAGAGCACTGTTCCTCTTGAAGCACTCAGAACTGTTAAAAACTACTACAGCTAAAGCCTTAGTTGGCAGTTGGTTAGTAGTTTCGTGATAGCTTTTTGGCACATGCAACTACGGATGACTTAGCAGAAGAGCTGGGCTCGCGTGTCCCCAGGTGATTTCAGAAAACAGGTATCTGGCAGTGCTGCTTTGAGAACAGCRGTGGCTGTACTTCAGACTAGCTGATTTTTGCTTAGGTCGCTGCCCAGCCGGGGACACGCGTGCTGCAGAGCACGGGAGCAGAGCGGGCGGCCCAGCTGTTGCTGCGCCTGCTCGGGCAGCGCCGTCCGCCTGGCAGGGCGCTGGGGCTGCCAGGCGGAGTGAGGCGGGTGCGTGTGCGTGCGCGGGGCGCCCCGCGCCTGCGGAAGGAGACGCGCAAGAACGACGAGCAAACGCGGCCGCCCGAGCCGCCGCCGCCCCCTCGCC